>NW_026000229.1:38398300-38408338 GCF_001458135.2 Marmota marmota marmota
GCTTTTGTAAAGTATTAGCATTGACATGGAACTTTTTATGAAAATTTATAGCTTCTTCTAGTGTAGAGAAAATATGTATGTCATGTGTAGTTTTATCTGCTAAATCATTGCCCAAACTAAGGGCTCCAGGCAATCCTGTATGTGCCCTGATATGTCCTATAAAGAATGGATCTTTTCTGTCCCAGATTAGACTTTGTATAGTGGAAAGCAAAGAGAAAACAGTAGAAGAAGGGGAAATCCTACCAGCATCTTCAAGAGATACTATAGCATTAACTACATACTGACTATCAGAAAATAAATTAAATACAGAATCTTTAAACATCACAAAAGCTTGTAAAAACCTCCTTCCTGTTTTTGTCCTGTTGATTCTGCATGTTGCTTGCCTGTGGTTATTAAGTTTACCAATCAAAACTTAATTAATGACTAGTACAGGGATAAATGATTCTATATGCAATGTTAATTTCCAAATGGTGTCATGTAGTCTAGAAAGAATATATGTGTAGAGTTTAAGAAATTCATAGAGGGCCTCTAATAAGGACAGCCAAAGAGGATTTTGCTAATGGAAGAGGAGTGCTTTCTGATAGTTTAGGTGTATTTGACCTTCGACTTATCTGTCAACATGGTGAATAGCAAACAAGAAGACTGTGTCAGGCTTACTTTTACATTATGCTTTCCAGTTTGTAATATACCATATTATTTCATTCCATCACCATTCATTCCATTCATAATAACCTTGTGAAATGATGCAGGGGACATTTTCTATTTTCATTTTCTCACCAAGCCCTTTCCCCCTAACAGCACTGCCCTCCCCTAATAACATGTGCATATCCATTGGTGACTCTTCCGTGCAATATTCATCAGGGTTCTTAGCTGCAGACAACAAAAAAGCTATGTTAGTCAGATTTCTGCTGCTCTAACAAAACACAGAGATTATGGAGGAAAGATTTATTTTGGCTCATGGTTTTAGAGGTTTCAAGTCAATGACCAGTAGTTCCATTGCTTTTTGTCCTGTGGTGAGGCAGAACATCCACCATGGGGAGTGTTTGGTGGAGCAAAGCTACTCACTTCGTGGCAGCCAGGAAGGAGGTGGGGGTGAGAGGAGAGGCTGGGATCCCAATATCCCCTTCAAGGGCAGGCTCCATGACTTCACTTCCTTCTACTTGGTCTACCTCCTAAAAGTTCCACCACCTCCCGGTAGCACCACAGACTGGGAACTAAGTCTTCAACACATGGGCCTTTGGGGGAAACTCTAGATCAAAACTACTGTAAGATCCTACTGGCAAAAGAAGGGATAGCTACTAAAGCATTTAGTAAAGAAAAACTTTACTTGCAAAGATGAATTTCAAGGGAGTTCAGGCTTTGGAAGGGAGTTTGACTTGCCAACTATAGAAAAGGCTTACAGAAAAGGCTCAAGATTTCATTGTTTTGGGGAACAGGACTAGAATAGAGAAGTTTTTTTTTTCTTTCCCTAAAGTATGTCTATTTTGGTGGTCAGATGAAAGTGCTTACATGTGCTGTGGGTGAGTCCTAGGAAACAAAACCCTCGTGGCAGTTTGTGGTGTGTAGAGGAAGCCCAGGGTGTCTGGCAGGTGTTTGGTTGGGGGAATCAGCAGCTTTTTTTTTTTTTTCAAATGACCAGTGTCCAGCTCTCAGGATGGTCAGTACAGAGCATTTCTGTGAGGCTGAGATGAGTGTCCTTAGCTGATCAGAGCTTAAGGCTGGGAGGAGAGAAGAAGAGCTTCTGATTGTGGACACAATTTACACCCACCTACTTAAGTTCTTCTTGCCCACTTTCCTTGGGAACTTCTTTTGGGTGGTACTTGAATCATAAACCTGTACCATAACTGCAAGGGTTTCTACAACATTATGCTTTCCAAGAAAGTAGCAGACACTCCAGTTTGGTTCATTCAACATTCCCTCTATAATCCTTGTAGCTTTCCAAGCTTTGTAGCAGAAGGTAGTAAAAAATTGAAAGGATTATAGAGGGAATGTTGAATGAACCAAACTAGAGTGTCTGCTACTTTCTACTTCACATGGTTCTTCCATGACTGCTCCTCATAGTACTCTGTTTAGCCCCATTCCCATTCTGGGATACGGGTAGCCTCATGAGCCAGGCCTTGCTGATCTCAGTATCCTGTTTCCCTGCCCGTGGTGAGTAAGCCAGGGCTGGTCATGGGATCCCAGCTTGATCCATCAAACCAAAGTCCTTGATGTAGTGATGCTTGTAGAGAAGTCTTCTTCTGAAGGGTTTGTTGAGTAGTGATAGTGGAAACTGAGAGCTGTCTGCTTAGGAGAGAATGAGGATGGAGAGAGAACCAGAGGTGAGGATGAGATGGGGAGAAAGGAAAAATGAGATATAGGGGGACAGCAAAGAGGAGAGGTGGAGCAAGTGAATCCAGCTGTTGTTTGATTCCTCGGTGAACCCGAGCCTAATTCTATCCCTGTATGTTCCAATTACACAAACCCCCAAACCCAAATCTTCAGATTATTTTATTTATTTATTAATAGTTTTTTTTTCAGTTGTAGATAGACACGATACCTTTTATTTTATTTATTTATTTTTATGTGGTGCTGGGGATCAAATCAAGGGATTCACATGTGCTAGGCAAGCGCTCTTCCACTGAGCCACAACCCCAGCCCCCAGATCTCCCTTTTAACTTAAACTTGTTGGAGTTGTATGTCTGTCACACACAATAGAAATATCCTGTATGATACAGTGTTTTGGGCAATAAATGCATATTCTACATTTGATTAAATGAATTCAGAAGATTAGAAACTTGTTTAATAGCACATTTTCATAGCCCAGCAAGGCCTGATTGCAATGGGAATTGGATACCCAGGAAGAACCCTGGCTGAAACCCAGGCCATGAGAATGGAGCAGGAGCTAGAAATGCCGTGGCAGTTGGAGAGATGCTCACCAGAATGGAAAAGGACTGTTATAGTCCAGGAGTGGAAGGTCATGCTCAGGCTCAAAGAGTCATGAGCATGGGAATGTAAAGGTGCTGGAAGCAGTAGAGTTGTCAGAAACTCGTGGGTATGTAGCAGTAGAAGTCCAGAGGTCTAATGGAGCAGGAAATATTCTAATAGATCAGGGAATATTTTGGCAAGTGACCTAAATCAGCCTACAGCTTCTGATTCTTTTTATCTCTTAGTTAAACCTCTCTTTTTAGTCAACAGCTTTTACCACATAAGTAGTTGTGGGTAGTGAATTAATATAAAATAGTAGCAAGGGAAAAAATCTAGCTGTGTTAGAAAAGGAAAATATTGCAATTAGATGTAGCTGCCTAGAAGATGGTGAGCTCAAGAGTCTCTGAATTGTCAGCTGGCTTCTGCTTTCCTGAGTGCTTACCTGAGCTTCTGATTGGTGGGTAAGGCTGTGGGTGAGTCCTGGGAAACATGACTTTTGTGGCAGTCAGTTTGTGGTGTGTGGAGGAAACCCTGATGTCTAGAAGGTATTTGGTTGGGGGAATGAATGGCTGTTTTCTGCTTCAAATGACCAGTGCCCAGCTCTTAGGATGGTCACTGCAGAGTGTGTCTGTGAGGCTAAGATGGGTGTCCTTAGCTGATCAGAGCTTAAGAGAGCTTTGCTAACATAAGGTCCAGACCTCAAGTGCAGGTGAGTCTGGGAATCAAGTGTCAGAATCACAAAGGCATTGTCAAATCAGAGACAGAACAAAGGTAGAAGGCACAGACCAAGCGGTGAAAGGTGGAGAGGGGCAAAGCAGAGAGATCCTGCACAGCCTCTCAACCATCTTCCAGTTTCTTTAAGACCTCAAGCCCAGTACCACAAATGGCCTTTGATCTTACTCAACTGTTCTTTCTGCCCTGGGATATTCTTCCGTCATTGTTTTCCATGGCTGGCTTGCATCCATCTTTGAATTGCAGCTCAAATTTTCCTGACCATTTATCTAATATATCCCCACCCCCACACTTCTAATATATCACTCTGGTTATTGCTGTTAGAACCCTGGAAATTATCTTGTTGGCATAGCATTCTCTTCCTTTCCATGTGAGACAAGGACTTTGTTTCAAGCATTGCTGTGTTCCCAACATCTAGAATATGTGCCTAGCACAAAATTGGCACTCAAAAGTGACTGATTGAATGTCAAACTTAGGACAAACAGGACAGCTAATTAGGTAACTACTATCATGGTTTACATGAGACTTAGGGGCATATGGAAATGAATATGAATTTTGTCCATAGACGGGATCTAAACACACATACCGCCATGTCTAGTGGACTGAAGCAGTGCTTACAAAGGCTGGGTATCTGGAGGGACAACAGGTTTCTTCTTGGGAAATCCATGAGGACAGAAAATTATAATCTGATTTAAATTAGAGCTGTTTAATAAGGAAATAAGACAGGCAGCATTTTTTTAACCAGGTAGCATAATGTATGTGGGGATGTCACTACAGATTTTGGAGCCTTTTGGATTCTAGACAAGGTCAGAAGTAACGCCAGCAGTAGTCTGTGGAACATGAGCCTTTGGCTGAGAGGCACTGTTGTCATCAGGGAACTGAAGGTGACATTTGACTGTCTATGTTGACATACATGGGTCCTAGGTGTGTGGGATCAGAGTGGGACCCTTGAGTTTCTATCAACTATTAGGGGAGCATCCCCTCCTCCTCTCTGGGAAGCTTGTTAGTGGGAGTGGAGGTATTGAATGAGAACAGAAAACAATAGAATATTTGACCCTAGCCACAGCAGCCAGCAAATGTTAGACTGAAATCCCTGATTTTTGCACAAATGAATGCAATAGGTTTTATAGAAAACTCAGACAAAGCATCTTCTGCTTATAGGATGTGTATCTGTGTAGTAGAGGCTGGTCATTACTTGTTCTATCATTTGTGCACATATAACCTTTAGCCTTTTTTTAAAATTAGGCTGTTTTAATTTTGTGATACTTACAGATTCACATGCAATTGTAAGAAGCAGTACAGAGAGGTGCCTATACCCTTTATTCAGTTTCCCCAATGATAATATCTTCAATATATGGTACACATGTATTTTGTGGTTTTTATGTAAGGTGCTTACAGTATCACATCCAGGATATTACTGCTGATATTTCTGTCACTACAAGGATTATTTTCTCCCTCCCTAACCCCTCCTTATTGTTGACAACCGCCAATTGGTTCCCAATGTCTATAATTTTGTAATTTCAATAATATTAAAATATAAGTGGAATACTATAGTATGTAACCTTTTGGGGTTTTTCCCACTCAGTTTAACTCTTTGTAGATTAATCCAAATCGTTCATGTATCAATACTTTGTGCTTTTTAAATTTCAATTTCATTTATATGACCATCTCAAATGAAAGCATAGAAACCCCACAACTTTCCCAGTTTTTCTCAAGTCACAAAGCACTTTAAATTTAGAACATAGTATGTATGGTCAGATGAAGAAGTCTAAGCCTCAAACTCGATTTAAAATAATATGTTCTACCCTCGCTGAAATTCCAAATTCAAGTTGTTGCCTTGGAAGAAGGCTGAGGAGTCTAGTCTGTTCCTTCCCTACCTCGAGCTCCACTGCTCTCACTCCTTGGCCCTTGAAAAGACATGCTTCCTTTGCCCTTGATGAATTCTGGAAATGCAACTGCCCACTTTAGCCTTTTCTTTTAGTAGCTCATCAACCCTTTGCTTCCCCTTTAGGTTTCTCAGACAGAAACGCTTGTGAACCCCAATTGTAGGGGATACAAATCACGCTGTCTGAATGGACTGTTTGAAAGTCCCTTCTTAGACTTGAGGGGAGAAACAGGAACCCCCTCCTTTCCTGCCAGAAAAGGACTCACAGTGCACCCTTGGTTCTCCATCTCTTTTGTACACTCCAGGCTTGTGAAGGTTTGAGTCTTGTAACACCTTGTCTATAACTTAGAGCAGTTTCGTCTTGGTGTGACACCTTCCTTTGGGGTGCCTGACATTTCTGTTTCTAATGATGATATACTATGTGTATTAGTCTGGGTTCTCTAGAGGAATAGAATCAACAGGAAGCATGATTATAAAAAGGGGATTTATTAGGTTGGCTTACACGACCAGAAGCAACAATGGCCATCTGCAGGCTAGAGAGCTGGAAGAACCAGTAGCTGTGTAGTCCAAGAGGCTGAAGCATCAGAACAAGAGGGATCAACAGTGCTACCCTAGTCTGAGACCAGAGGCTTCTGGAAACTCCCTGGAGAATCACTGGCAGAGTCTGCTTTGGAAGAATGAAGAAGCAAGAGTCGGATATCCTCAGAAAAAAAATGGCAGTAGCAATCTAGTCCGGTCAAAAATAGAGCTTGCATCTACTACTGCTTCCATGTTCTTCCGATTTTTATTCCATCCAAGCCACCATCCTATTGGTCAGTTCTTCCCGGGCTTAGGGAGGATCACCACTTCAGTTGGCTATTCCACATGCCAGTCATTTCTAGACACACCCTCAGTGATACACCCAGAAGCCTCTTAATCAATGCCATCTCTTAATCCAATCAAATTGACAATTCAAATTAACCATTACACTATGTTAATTGAGAAATGCTTTCTTTCCTACTTAAAAGTTTATGAAGCAATTTTGTTGAAAGTTTCCACGTACCTCTTTGACATCAGCATCTGTTTTTGTTGGGAGTACTTTGGAGCCATCTCATGAAGTTTTTCAGGGCTCATCATCATTGCTTCAAATTGTCTGGGTGGGACACTACCCTTTTTATTTTTTAAAAAAATGTTTATTCTTAAGTTTTAGGTGGACACAATATCTTTATTTTACATTTATGTGGTGCTGAGGATCGAACCCAGTGCCTCGTGCATGCTAGGCGAGCACTCTACCACTGAGCCACAACCCCAGCCCCTTTATTTTATTTTTTAAAAAATTTATGTATGATTTGGCCCCTGAAAATTTTACATTAAACCAGCAGTAACTATTCTGATTTGTTTTACAGGAATTTTTTCTTCTTTTGCCCATTGGTTTGGTTTCCATTCACAAACTCCATGATACAATCACATATGGCTTTTAAAGTGAGCTTATAAAAAACTTGCAGTTGTGAATTTACATGCTTGGGAATGATGAATAATGTTGCCTCCTTTTTTACTTATTGTATCAGATGTCCTCTACGGGGAACCTAAAGTAGTATTGACTGAGGTAATTTCAGGTCATTGTGCCTTCTCCAAAGTTCCAAATAATTTATTACTTGTTCCAAATAAAGTAATTGAGAGAGTGCCTTGTGTTAAGAATGACCTTGTGTTTTCTGAGCAAGCATGTCTAAGGACACCTCTGCCTTGTATTAGAGGACGTGTGTATTTATTCTCTGGTTCCCTGGACATCCCTGTGTGTACTCATTTTCACCTTTAATTACATCTATTTTTTATTGGGGCTTTTGTGCGGTTTCTTAGGACAAGAACCACTTTCAGAGGCTGCTAAGTGGAAAGGAAAGAATAACTCTCTGAAGTCAACATGAGTGTGAATTTAATTTCCAGGAACACAGAGTTCAAGAGAGACTCAAGCAGAGATGAAATAATCAAATTTCGGTTTCCAAACTCTCTCATTGATTGATGAGAATAGCACCTTTTGTATTTGTCCTGTTGTTTCTGTGCCCTGATCCCAAGGTTGCAAATCATTAGCAGCAATGAATCTGCAAATGATCAGAAATCTTACAATGAAGCTTTCTGTCTCTGCCACATGAAAGGCAAGGTTAGGGACTACAGGGTTAACTGCCTTTTTCTCTGCAGGATGATGTTGTTAAGATTGGGTGGGACTTCTCTCTGAAGGGCATCAAATCATTTTTCTTGTTAATAACAAATCAGTGGGCTGTAACTGGCAAGGATCACACCTGGTGCTAGGGAAGGGTGAAGTCTGGCCCTGTTGCTACCCAGCAGTGGGTTGACTACTGGTCAATTTCTTGGCTTCTTTTTGCAATTGTAATGATAAGGTAGAGATTCTTAAACTTGGTGTGCATAAAAATCATTGGTTAAAAATGCAGATTCCCGAGTTCTACCACCAGGAATTCTATTTTAGTGGGTTTGATGTGGTAACGTATCATCTATATTTTTAATAAACAGTTTAGGTGATTTTGATGCAGGTACTTCACACTTTAACATGAATCTAAGAGATGCCTGACCAACTTATCAGTATATGGAGATGACAGGTGGGCATCAGGGTTGCTCTCAGGTTATAACCCTTTGAGTCAAATGATGCCAGCAAATGTCAGGAGGATGGGAAGAGAGAGAGCTGGTTATTTTAAGGTAAGTGCTGAGGTTATTAGAAGACTTTTTTTCTTCCTAGGATAGTAATAGCATTGTCTGCAGGCAACTTATTCTTGCAAAGTTAAGGTTGGGATGGAGAGGAAGTAGGGATTTAATTTGGGGGTTATTGGTACCAGTTTTACCCATCTTTTAATAATTAGTATTGCTTATGAGCTGAGGATAATATGGAAAAAAATAGAGATTCTAGTATGAATAGGTAGGGCCTCTTCTCAAATCTGACTTTACAACTTCAAATTTTTATAAATGAGATCATCAAATTTCCTAACTCTGCCTCCAAGTCAATCCATGTCCTATAAGTAATAACTCAGTTACTTATTCAGAAAGGCAGGAAGAGGAGTTCTGACATTTGCCTTTTGGAGCTCTGGGACTATTCCCCCATTTTCTTTGTGGGTTCCTGTTCTTCCTCACAACCTAATATCTCAGCATAGCTGATCAGCTGGAGTTCCTGGCTATCAGAAATATAGTACAGTTTTCTTAGACTATATAAAAATAATTTTGTACTTGGTAGAATTTTTTAAAATCCACAAAATTTTCTTTGATACAGAAATTTGAACTTTAGACAATGTGCACCATCTCATGGGGACTATAGACATTCATATCTATATCTATATCTATATATCTATATCTATATCTATATCTATACCTATACCTATATCATCTATATCTATATCTATACCTATATCATCTATATCTATATCTATAGCTATATCTCTCTCTATATATCTTACTGTTAGTACTTTGACTCCCCTCTGCTCTAACCATTTAATTACACTTGTTTCATCTTCTTCTGGGACTGTTTTCTGTTGGGCACAAAAGAGAAACGAGGGGGGCCAAAGGGTGAGTAGAAGGACTGATTAAGAGCTATTTGACTTTAGGGAGAATTGTAATGGATTTAGCATGCAATTTTGCTGGTAATAGGACAGCCAGGAGTATGTGGGCAGCTTTAAAAACACACTCCACTTCAATTTGGTCTGCTTATTAGGATTTTTTATTGTTTGTATCAGGCATCTTTAATTTTGACTATGAGACCTTTGTGTACTATCTCAAGACCTGAATGCAGAAGCTAATCTCAAGTGTCCACTTTTAATCTCAAAAGGAGTCCTTTGTTTTTAGGGTGTGAGGAATGTAGGTCTAACTGAAGTCACATATTATCTTGTTGACTTTGTGTTAGCATCAATATGTTGACTCATATTAAGTTGAACATTTACTAAAACTCCTGAGTTTTTATTTCACTTACTGTTAGGCTTCTTTTTTCACTGTCTTTTATTTAATTTAGAAACCCAGATTAGCACCTTAATTTTATCATTTTCATTCATCAAAATTTTATCATTTTAATTTTTCTTAATTTAGCTAAAATGTTTTCTTTGTTTTGACCTGTGAATTTGGAGGGGGGCAGGGACAAGAGTGACCAGATCATGCCATATATCACTGTTGTTCTCAGTGATACTTCCTGTGTATATTTTAGATCTTCATTTAAATGGTTAATTTCAAAGAAACACTTTAATGATCAGGGAGAGATCTTGCCACTGGAGGCCAGCTAATCTAGGTTGATTTTAATTCATTAGACAAAACCTTTTGGAATAATTGTGAATTATTCCAATTCACAATGCATCATGAATTCCAATTATGAATGCATTAAGTAGAACTATCTTCCAGTCCAGATTTATTTATCTTGTTTATGAAAATATTTTAAGATGTTCTATCAGAGACTTCACTAATAGACAGATATACTATTATCTACTGTATCTCTTAGGCTTACTGATATAATAAGAATAATTGAATATGATTTATTCTTTTTTTTTTTTTTT
>NW_026000229.1:38414985-38418191 GCF_001458135.2 Marmota marmota marmota
TCACTCGTCTAGCGCAGACTGTCCCTCCAAAAATCCTACCGATTCCCGGCCGATCTCTCTTTAGTGGAATTTTGCTAGGAGTTTCTCAGCAGGTCGTATCTAAGCGTATCCATGCGTCTCTCTGACCCCGTTGTTGAGGAGGTACTGAAAGCGCTGCCTCCCCTCTCGCCGCCATGTTCTCTCTCATGATTTATTCTTAATGTATCCATGTTGACTCCTAATGATTACTTTTTTCTTCCTGCCAATAATTCATTGTAGTGTTAGATTGACCAATATGAATTTTGCTGCATTTTTATTTTTCCTTTTTCTCCTCATTTCTAGCCTTTTGGTTCCTATTTTTTGAAATTCCTTAAAGCTCTCCAGAGTTGGTCTGGAATAGTGCTACTCAAATTTCAGTGTGTAAGTTATATTCTATGTATGTATAATTTGCCACAATACACTCTACTGTCATGTATAAAAAGAACAAATAAAAAAATTTTTAAAAATTTCAGTGTGTAAATGAATCTGCTAGGGATCTTGTTATAATTCAGGTTCTGATTCAGGAGGTCTGGGTGGGTGAGATTCTGCATTTCCAGTAAACTTCTAGGCCATATTGATAGTGTTGGTGCACAGATTGTACTTGTAACCAGAGTAGCCAAAGACTAGAGACTTCGTGTTCTAGATAGGAGATTTAGATTTAAGTGCTCCTCTAGAACAGGAAGGAGGTCTCTGGTGGACAATGCCCTTAAATTTTTTATTTCCACAATAGCACCCTTATCTTCTCACAGTTATCTCCTTCATTTTTTTTTTTTTATCTTCAGGGTCTCTGACTCCCACTGGCTCCTCTGTCACCACCTCCATCATGCCTTCCTTTCTTCTTCCACTCCTAGTCACTCTTCTTGGAGGAACAGAATTACATTTCATACTTGCATTTTATTGCTATCTGATTATTCTTTAATCAACAGATCTGATCACATCACTCTCCTCTTTGAAAGCCTTCCCAGACTCCCTATTCCTTCAAGCTCCTTGTGCTACCATTCCTTATGGGCTTCTCTTTCACTCTCCAGCTCCTCACTTCAGGACTTTCATACTACATTTGGTTCCTAGGGAACACCATTCTTTCCAGTCTCCTTGCCTTGGCTTTCATTGTTCCTCAAATAAAAGGAGAGGTTAGAGTGCTTTCCCTCTCTGGTCTGTAGCTATAACTGTGGAATTAGCATGAGTGTGTGTTATCTCACATGATAATGGTGAATGTTTTTGAAGGGTTTTAAGGATACTAGGTCACTTGGTAGAGTCACCACAAATCCTGTTTTTTTGTTAAATATTTTTTTTTAGTTGTAGTTGGACACAATATATTTATTTATTTATTTATTTATATGTGGTGCTGAGGATCAAACACAGTGCTTCAGGCATGCTAGGCGAGCACTTTACCAATGAGCTACAGCCCCAGCCCACACAAATGGTGTTTTTAAAAAAGGAAGGCTTAGCCATCACTCTGTCAATAAAAAGGAAGAATATTTAATAATTAATCTATCGTTGTGTGAATCACTCTAGCTTAGCTGTGCAATTTCATCGACATTATAGCTTTATGGGAATGAAGTAATAAAAAAGATAACAATTTTATCAGATGAGAACATTTTCACTGATGGTCAGAGAGATAGTGATGAATGGTAATATTTTCAGATGATAACTCAGGGCTTTGTTTAGTAACCTCTTGCACTGGCCACCTCTGTGAGCAGTAACAGGCATGGTAACTTTCTGGCTTAGAGAACGGCTTCATGCAAATCACTAAACTAATTGGGTTTTCTCAGCAGTATAGAGAATACAGACCAATAGCTACCTGAAGAGATGCAGATGCTGAAGCTTGATGAATTATTATTATGATGATTATTCGAGCTGTAGAGGCTTAGGATCTGAAATAAATTAAGCCCCAAAGAAACTAGGCTATGGCAAAATAAAATTTTTAAATAAAATTTGAAAATGTTTCCCATAGTTGTGTTCATGACCTCTCAGGCAGCGATACAGTTTGCCGTGGGATTTGTTGTTGCTATGGTACTTGCTGAGAAGAGAAGGGATGGGGAAGGTGGAGGTTGAAGGACTGCTAGACTTAAAACTTTATTTACAAGATGGCCTTAATGTGTGTATTTCAGAGTAAAGTCTTCATTGCTGGAACACAATAAGTATTTTGTAAATGTGTATAGAATAAATATATATTATGTGAAATGTTTAAAATTAGACGAAAGAAATATTTGTGAGTGCTGGGGCCATGGCTCAGTGGTAGAGCGCTTGCCTAACATGTGTGAGGCACTGGGTTCGATCCTCAGCACCACATAAAAATAAAAAATAATAAAATAAAGATATTGTGCCCACCTACAACTAGAAAATAAATATTAAAAAAGAAATATTTGTGTTTTATTAAAGAACTATTCTGTATAATATGAGGTTCTTTTTTGCCTGCTGTATCTCATAGCGACCTAGATTTCTGTGACTGTAGAGAAAGGCATGAGAAGAGAATGATAATTGTCAGCCTCATTAAGGATATCACATGTATGGATATAATCTCTTTTCCCCTGGGATATAGAACTGTTGATGAATTATTTTCTAGCCGAAATGCCTGGAGTGGAAGCTCTGGCTTCTTTTCTTTTGACTAATTTCCTGGCCAGTTTATCTCTGCATAATGACTCCCTTGGTTTATGTTGCCTTTCAACATAATGCATTTATTTGGATTGAACTCAGCCCCTGGTAGACTGTACTAGAAAACCAAGGAACAACAACTAGAGCTAGAGGCAATATTTCAAATTGTGAAAGTTCATAGTCATAATATAGTGTTCTGTGAAAAAGGACTTCACCAAAGTATAGCCAAAGGAATAGCCAAAGCTGTTTCTCTTTTGTTTCTAATATTCCTGGGACAAAAATAAGAGTTTACATAGAACCCATGTAGGGTAGTTTTGGCCATAGGATTCTTGAGTGCTGAGTTCTGCCACTTGCTAATATTTTGTCCTTGGAAGCTTTTATAATTTTTAAAATAATGTTTTGTTCATTGTAAAATAGTAAAAAATTTAGAAAACAGAAAATTTCAACGAAGAATAAGTGTTCACTTAAACATATGAGCGTTTTTCTCTTACCACTAAGCATTCTTTGAAAGCATCATTTCATACTTTTATATAGCATTTGGTTATTCAATCATTTCATATATATATATATATATATATATATATATATATATA
>NW_026000229.1:38423791-38456395 GCF_001458135.2 Marmota marmota marmota
TGGAGGATGGGAAAGGCAGCGGAGCACAACAGACACTAGGATGGCAATTTGTAAATCAATGGATGTGTAACTGATGTGATTCTGCAATCTGTGTATGGGGTGAAGGTGGGAGTTCATAACCCACTTGAATCAAAGTGTGGAATATGATATGTCAAGAAATTTGTAATGTTTTGAACAACCCACAATAAAAAATTAAAAAAAAAAAAAAAAAAGAAAAGAGGAAAACAAACTCTTTTATTATAAATTACAAAGTTGTGCTATAGAATTGTGTGTGTGTGTGTGTGTGTGTGTGTGTGAACATCTAACCTAATGTTCTTTTTTTGAGAGATGCCTTAAAATGTGCTTATGAGGGTGAAAGTTAAAGGGCAAAGGCAGTATTTATTAAAAGTTTTTATTTTGAACGGGGCACAGTGGTGCATGCCTGTAATCCCAGCTACTAGGAAGGTTGAGGTCAGAGGATCACAAATTCAAGGCCAGCTTCAGTAACTTAGTGAAATCCTGTCTCAAAAATAAAAAATAAGGGCTGGGGATGTGACTCAAGCCGTAGCGCGCTTGCCTGGTATGCGCGCTGGGGCGCTGGGTTCGATCCTCAGCACCACATAAAAATAAAATAAAGATGTTGTGTCCACCGAAAACTAAAATATTAAAAAATAAATAAATAAAAATAAATAAAAATGGTTGGGGATGTAGTTCAGTAGTAGAGCATCTCTGGGTTTAGTCCCCATACCAAAAATAAATAAATAGATAGATAGATAGATAAAATTAAAATTTAAAAAGTCTTTTTTTTTTAATTTAAAAAAAAAGAAATAAACAAATAACAACAACAAAAGCCAGACTGGGAATTATAGCAATCCACTGAAGGCTTGGCCCAACTGGCCATTAATGTAGTTTCAGAGCTTATATCTCACAACTGCTTGACTTTAGTGTATCTTTTAGTTACATATGGGTGCTGATGGGAGAAGCAAGAAAGGCAGAGAAGGGGTCGATATTCTTTATATCTCAAATTGTCAGTGTTAACTTATACAATTTGAGAGCTTTGAGCTTTTATACCTCAAAAGAAGATATAAACTGGTAATTTTAGGCTGGGCGTGGTGGTGCATGCCTGTAATCCCAGCAGTTTGGGAGGCTAAGTAATGAGGATTGTAAGCTCGAGGCCAGCCTCAGCAACTTAGAGAGGCCCTAAGTGACTTAGTAAGACCCTGTATCAAAAACAAAAAATAAAAAGGGCTGGGGATGTAGCTCGGAAGTTAAGTATCCCTGGGTTCAATCCTCAGTACCAAAAACAAAAACAAACACAAACAAACAAATAAAAAGTAATTTTAGTAAATAAATTAGGAAATAAGGAAACTTTATACCTTATTTTTTCTATTTTCACATATTTTATTGTATGTGTCCTGGCTGCATTAGTTCCTAGGACCGCAGAAACAAATTACTCAAAACTGAATGGTTTTAAACAACAGAAACTCATTCTCTTGAAGTTCAGGAAACCAGTAATCTGAAACTGAGGTGTAGGCAGGGTTGGTTGCTGTTGGAGGCTCGGAGGGGGATGCTATCTGTCCATGCCTCTTTCCTGGCACTTGGTGGTTACCAGCAATTCTTGGCTTGTAGCTATTTCACTTCAATTTCTGTCTCTGTAGTGATGTGGCCTTCTTCCCTGTTTCTCTTCTTTGTGTTCTCTCTTCTTATAGGATACCAGTCATAGGAGTTGGGGCCCATCCTAATCCACTGTGACCTTATCTTAACTTGATTGCATATACAAAAACCCTATTTCTAAATAGGGTCATATTAACACCTGTGGGGAGAGAGTGGGATGGGAGAGAAATTAGGACTTGAACATGATTTTTTTTAATATTATGTATGTGGGCACAGTTCAACCCACCACAATGGCAAATTTACTAAATTCATTTAGAAACTCACAATCTCTCTTTCCAGCTATGTCCACTGCTTTTATCTTTAACCTCAAATTATTAAGTTGTGTTACTTAATCACTGGCTTCCCATTGCCTACTGTATTTAGTGTGTTTTTATGCTTTGCTGTACCCTTACTACCCAAAATGATATTTAAAAATTAATTATTTTTAATTGACACATAAAAATTGTACATATTGTGGGGTAACATGGTATTTTGATACCTGTGTACATTGGTTCAAATCAGGGTAACCAAGAAGATTTCTGATTGTAAAATACTGCTCTCCCTGTCCTTGGATCATGCTCTTTGTGCTGTTACCCCTGCAGAAGGCCTTCTCTCCCTCCATCCTCATAAACCTATTTCCTAACTGCAAGGATTGTGCCTTATTCTTCCTTTTTTTTCCTCCCTCTAGAGGGTAGCCCATTGCTAATACAAACCATGTGCTCAATACAAATTTTGATTAATTGTCTGAATAGAAAATAGAAAGATGTAGACCATAGATTGAAATAAAAGTTTAATAATGGTTTCATGTGCTTAAATCCCAAGATTCTAGAGAGTTGATCTGTCTTGGTAGCTTAAATTACTCAAGTAAACTATTGTATTTCTTTGTTTTAAAATTTTTACCTAAAATATCAGTATTATATTTTAGTCTCATTCTGATACTAGTTAATTTGAGCTTTAAGGAACATAAACAGATATTCCTGGAGTTTCAATCATTATGAAGGAAATGTTTGTTATTTATTGTCAACACTGAGCTCAGTGTCTGGAAGACCATTTCTTATAAGTGGAGTAATTTCTAAATGCAAAAACAAAATCAGCTTTGAAATGTTTTATCTTTATTATCATCACTATTACATAGCTGGAGAATATTTAAGATGTTTTCTTTTCTTTTTACCTTTATGGGTGCTGAGGATTGAACTCCGGGCTAAGCACATGCTTTTCCACTGAGCTACAGTCTTCTAAGAGGTTTTTCTAATCTAGTGTACCTCTTCAAAAAGGGGGAAAGACTAAGGCAACACTGACTGCTTCTTCCCCCTTGAGTTCTTATTCCAGAATTGTAAATTTGAAGGGATACATTACAGGGTGCCAGATTTACTCTGTGGAACTCTAGTCAAACCAACTCAAACATGGTCTGGTGGATCTCAGTTCCAAATCAGATTTCTTGCCATTATCAGGCCCAGAGCCTTTAATGGGTGGTGAGCAGATTTATGCTTCTGGTTTTCCATGGGTGGAAGGGTCGGTGGATGTCAGCAGAGTTAATTTGACTGGATGAAGTTGCACACTTGAGTATGTGTTGTATTTGTAGCTGGAATAATGAATAAATTTTTGCTAGGCAAATAGATTAATTCCTGGCTCATAGTAAATGGTATAAATGTGTTTGAAAATAAAATTAAAAGTATACTAATTAGGCTGGGTTGTGGCTCAGTAGTAGAGTACTTGCCTAGCATGTATGAGGCACTGGGTTTGATTCTCAGTACTGCATATAAATAAATAAATAAGGTTCATCTAATTATATATGTATATATACATATATATATATAAGTATACCAATTTTCACAGGTTTTTATGCAAAATTGTTTTTTTTTGCAAAAAAGTAAGATGTGGCTTTTATGTGAAGCTTTTTTGTTTAAAAAATTGTGCCAGAATTACTTAAAAATCATTTATTCATTTATAACTAAGTTGTCTTTGGTGCAAGATTAGGATGCATAGAATACTTGTGAATGAAGTGGCAGCAACTGTGTCATGAAATATGGTAACTTGTAGTTGAAATAGGCTCTAAGAGCCACTGGCAGCATCTTGGCAGGCTCTGTGGCTGAGCTACAAGGTCTTTTCCTCAGTCTTCCAGTCACCCTGTATTTAGATTTCTATCTTTGTTCGTTTAACTAGTGACAGTTAAATATAACTTTCTGCAAATGGGAAGTGTCCTCACAGAGGAACCTCTTCAGTGTTCAGGGACATTTCTTTTATAAGAACTACAAAAAATCTGGACCAGAAAATTGGTGTGAATTTATATTTATTTACAAAATGAGTTGACAAATATGGTTTTATTTTCTGGATTGGAGCTGCTGAAAGCTGAGCTTAATTCTTTCTTGCTTTTGTGTTTGCAGAAAAGAGGTGTTATGAGTCTTAAGGATTGTGGTATGTTGGTAAATGTTTAACAATGGGCTCTATAAAAACAAGCCCTGATTTGTAGTATTTGTGGTTTTCACAATGCAGATACTCCCTTCACCATCAATTTCAAGCTACCCTGTGAATTTTTCCTGAAGTAGAGTTAGCCAGATGTGGGAACAGGCTCCATCCCATACACTTCTGGAAGAGGCCTGGTTTCCCAAGTTAGAGGGAGGATTGAGGGTCAGGCCTTAGACCTAGGTTGTGGACTCTTTGGAGATCCTCAGAATAGTTGTTTTTGGTGTTGTCATTTGTTCATTCACTTACTCTACAAATATTTATTGAGCACATCTAGATGACAAGCATTGCTTTAGTTATGAGGAATAGTTGGTAACCAAAAGAAATTCCTGCCTTCATGGCAGGGATCCCAGTGAAAGGTATTCATAAATGTCCTGTTTCAGCTTCTTGGGATCCTATTATTCTCATAGTTGGGAACAATCTGAGTCAACGTCCCATAACATTTTATTAAACCAAGAAACTTAAGTTCCTATAACACTTTAATTTCTTAAATGAAGAAAGCAGCATGGCCTTATTTTAGTTTTCCTGGATGTGAACAGGGATTATGGAGGAGGAGATAGAATTGCTTTCTGAACTGTCTCCATGTTGGAGTTACAGAGACCTAAAACCTGAAGTGCTATGACTATGCCACTGGGGATGGGAATTAAAAAGCAGAGAAGGATATTCTTGTAATTCTGTTTCCCTAATTCAGAGGAGGTGACTGTAGATTGCAGACCATTACCTGTTTCATTAAACATTATGATAGCTGGAAACTTAGAGTGAATAAGCTTCTGGAAGTTGAAATCATTCTAAGACTTGGGAAGGTCCACATCTTCAAGAAGGATAGGACAGGGTTGGTGACAGTGGAGCTCCTAGAGAGAAGGGTAACTTACCTTGAAGGGGAGAAAGATAATTTTCCCTTTACCCTTCCAAGTTCTCAGCTGAGACTCCTGTCATAAAAGACAGATGAACAAGAGAAGAACAAACAGAAGTTTATTAACATGGATATCTCATGTATTCATATGTCTTAGTCCATTTTTGCCTGTTATAACAATGCCACAAACTGGGTAATTATAATAAGAAATTTATTTCTCAAGGTTCAGGAGACTGAGAAGTCCACTATCCAGATGCCTGCATCTGACAAGGGCCTTTCTTGATGCATCATAACATGGTGGAGGGCACCACATGGCAAGAAGGGATCAGAAGGAGAGAAAATATTGAGAGAGAGCTCAATTTTTTAACAAAGTCACTCCATGGTAGTGAAGCCTAGTCCTTGTCCTGGAGCTGTGGAGCAGTGGTTGGGGCAGGCTGGAGTGTAGGCTGTGAGCACAGGCCATGGCTGCAGCCAAGCCTGCTCTGCCAGCGGTGGGCTTGAGATGCACTGAGCCAGGGCAGAGGCAAGCCAGGGTGCACTGACCTGTCACACTGCAGTAGCCCAGCTTAGGCCAGATGCAGACTCCTGCTCCACACAGTACTACATCTATCATGACAGCCCCACTATCTCCTGACCCCAGTCCTCTGGAAAGCTGGGATTGCAGGTGAGCAGTGAGAAAATGGAAGTAGGGTAGACCTGAATAAAAGTTCAGACTCAATTGTTAACCAATAGTCTTAGTACTTTTCCAAACCTTGATTAGCATAAATTTGGACCAATAGCATTGACCCAAGTATTCTATAAAACTCTAGAGTAGCACACTCAAGGGGCGCTTCCACTTGGGTCCCCTCTTATCCTGAAGGACATCTGTGTCTATTCACACTTGAATAAATCTTACTCTTTTTCTTCTTAAAATTCAAATCTTACTATTTCACTAATCCTCATTTGTGGATTACATTCTTCAAATTTGTGAGACAAGAACCCAGAAAGAAGAGATTAGTGGTGCTGCTGGAGTCTGCTGCAACACTGGAGGGCATGGTCTACCATGAAGGGCTGAGATATGTCACTCAATTGTAGTGGAGAAGAAACAGGCTTTCTTGGCTGAAGAGGTCTGCAGTTTACACAGACCCCACTGGCCAGCAGAGAAGCTCATTTCAATAGCTAGTTGACTCCTGTGATAATGTTAATTAATCCATTCATTAGAGCTCTCATGACTTACTCACCTTTTCCCAATACTGGCACAATGGCAATTAAATTTTGACATGAGTTTTGAAAGAGACATTAAAGCTGTGAAACATGGGAGATGCCCAGAGAAATGGGTAAATCTCAAAGAGATTTAGTACTGTGGCTTTTAGAGTATCTTTAACAAAGAACAACACATTTTTTAGAGAAGTGACAAGACAAAGGAAGAGGAACTGAGTCTTTAGGGGCAGCAAGTTGTGGGGAGGAAAATCCAGTGATGTGTTACCTAACAGTGGGGTTGCATTTTGAGAAATGCATGGATGGCCATTTCATTATGGTGTGAACATCATGGAGTGTACTTCTATCAATCCAGGTGGTAGAGCCTCCCACATGCTTAGGCTATATGGTATATCTATGAATGTACATGGTCTAGCTTCTGAGTTACAAACTTGTACAGTGTGTTACTATACTGAATACTGAAGGCAGTTCTAACAGTGTATTTGGGTACCTGAACATATCTAGACCTAAAAAAAATACAGATACTAGGCAAGTCAAGCATTGTGGCAAACACCTATAATCCCAGGGGCTTGGGAGGCTGAGGCAGGAGGATAAGTTCAAACCAGCCTCAGTAATTTAGTGAACTCCTAAGCAATTTAGCAATCCCCTGTCTCAAAAAATAAAAAGTGAGGGGATGTAACTCAGTGGTAAACTGCCCCTGGGTTCAATCCTCAGTACCAAACCAATAACAAAATTAGGCAATAGGAACTTTTCAGCTCTATTTTAACTTTATGAGACCACTGTCCTATGTGCAGTCCATTGTTGACCAAAGTCACTCAGTGCATGACTGTATATGGGAAACTGTTAAAGCTTGTTAGTAAAGTATGTCTTGTTTTTAGGCAAATAGAGGATGAGCAAAGAGCTTTTATTGTGTCTCTTTCTTCTCAACTGCCTTCAACTCAACACAATTCTTATGCAAAAGTGGACTATTTTAAGGCACATATTCTGCTGTCCTTGAGCATACTCCTTTGGGAGAGAATTTAGGATTCTCAGTGAAGGACATCAGATCCTTCCTGTTGAGTACTAATAGGTGATGTGATCTGAGAAGTGAGATTTTTTTCCCCTAGGAAGTTAGGTTCTCATGAAATTCAAAGGCTTTCGAAAGAAAGAAGACAAATTGTTTTTGCTATTAACTGTTGAATGCTGCATATATCTTGGTCAGGGTTGCAGGGCTTCTGAACCTTTGCCTTGTTGTTTTTACTTGTTGAATGAATGATTAATTTTCACACAGTATTGAATGCTGCTGCCACCTTACTTTGCATCATCACTCCAGCAATTCTGGACCATGCAGCATTTATTTACCTCTTTGTGTTTGTCTGGAATATGCATCGCTCCACTCATGCCAAGGCTTTCTTGATCTTCCTTAGAAGCAAGGACAAACATTTTTTGGTACTGGGGATTGAACTCAGGGGTGCTTTACCACTGAGCCACATCTCCAATTCTTTTTATTTTTTATTTTGAGACAAGGTCTCACTAAGTTGCTGAGACTAGCCTCAAATTTGTGATTCTCTTGTCTCAGCCTCCTGAGTTGCTGGGATTAGAGGTGTGTACCACCACGCCTTGCTTGGACATCCAAATCCATCATGCTGGTTTTGAATGTAATATTGGACTGTGCTGCATTTACCCAAATGAAGAAAACCCAGGCCCTTTTCCAGCATGAGGATATTTTTTAGCTGCTTTGAAATTGCCTGTATGTGTCTGAATGTGGGTTTTGGATTACCTGCATCAGAATCACCTATGTAGCACTCTAAACCTCAGTGCCTCTGGAGTGAGGCTTGGGAATTTGCATCTTTAAGAAGTTTTGCAGGTACACTTACATTTGAGGATCACTGGTTTATACTCATAGAATACTAGAAAATAATCTCAGAGTTCCAGGGGTTCTAACCTATGCCCCATTCTAATAAATGCAGCTGGCCTGACCCTAAACTTAAGCCTGGGAAGGGTTTGTAGCCCAATCTTCCCATTTAAATTAAGATGCCCACACAATCTTAGGGCAGTAAGGACAAAGCTCTTTCCCAAAGATCACCATGATGTGGCATTTTGCTGCTAGCAGACTCATTCAGTCATTACAGCTGAAGTTGAACATAATTCTTTTATTTTCAGCTATTAGTTTAATTCTGCTAACCTTACATTATGAAACTCATGCATTTGCATAAGAATTGACAAAAAGATCAGTGTGAGTAAATACACTGCCCTCCTGGGCTCCCATTCTAGATGAGGCTCATCCAACCCCACTGGACATCACAGCAGGTGGTGTCTAAGATGTGTTCTTCTGCCCTTTGGGCAGACACATCCTCCCCAGTTCTGATGGGAACACTTGAGATTGTGAGAAGCTGTGTCTCTGCTGAGGCCTAGCAGAGCTAGGGGTCCCAAGTGCCCTGTGGAGTGAGTTGGGGCTCTGGGGGGCCTTGTGAGTCCATTCCATTCCAGCACCATGAACACACATGTATCTGGGCCAAGGCCAGGGCCCAGAGAGAGCAACTGGGTCACACTGATCTCACTCCTCTGCCCTCAGGTATGTCCAGCACTCCCAAGAAGAGCGCCAGGGAAAGAGACCAGAGTGGACAACAGGTGGCCAGACACAGGGTATCAGAGAACCATGTGGGCCAGGTTGGGTGGCTTGCCTGTTTCCCCTCCTCCCCTTTCCCAACACACAGAGAGCACCTACCATTTGTAGTGAATGTGATCAACAGAGCCAGCACCACCCCTCCAGGGCCCAGGAACAGAGGACTGTGTCAGGCTCCTGGACTACCAGAGGCAGCCATGGAAAGGTGTTCCCTCAGCTCCTGCTCTGTGTGCAGCCCAACCCCACCAGGGCAGTCTGTGGGCTGGGCTGGGCAGGCACCAACACAGATATCTTTAGCTTAGTCTGATGCTATCATTTAATGGATATGAAGACAGGAGAGGAGGATGCCTTCTTTCTGTAGGCATGTCATGGCTGGAAGAAGTCCCCAGGTCTTGCCACTTCTAGGTGAGTGTCCTTTCTTCCTTGGGCTGCCTCCCAATAGGAGGAATGTGCCCCTGCAAATTCTTTACTGATCTCATGGTTCTTGGTAGACAAAATCCAGTATTCCCATTTCTGATGACACATATTGTTTAGTGTTCTCCTGTGAAAGCAGAGAAGTTGCAAAGGATTGTCTATTCAGTCTGAGATTTGGAGAAACTGCATCTCCCTCTCTGTGTCTTGTTCTACCATCAGTGAGCCCTCTTGCTTCAGAGGAGGGGCACTGCATGGCTGAAATAATCTAGGCCGACTTCCCTCAGTGCCTGTGAGGGCAGGTGTGCTGTAATTATCAAGTCCTGTGCTAAATGTGCCACAGTTAATTAATTGGAAGATTTGTCTCTAATTTACTTTGGATACTATAGGTAATTCAATTAATGGACTGGAGCAGCTGCCTAGGCACAAAGAGATGGGGGACTGGTTCATATTTATTTTGCATTACCTTCCTTCCTTTTTTCCCAGATATGCTTTGGAGAACCATTTGGGCATTTAAAAAGTGCACAGATTCTTACTATAGAGTTAGCAGGAAACACCATTCTATGAAACTGAGCAATGCTACAGGGTTTGATTGATCCCCTTGGAAAATGCTGATGGGCTGGAGAGCCTTTGTGTCTTCTTTTCAAATGCTCTTTGTGACTGTTGCTAAAGTGATGTTTCCTAGAATGTGTGGTTGATCCTTTGGGCAGAGGTAACATAAATCATTGATAAAGAGTAAGTTTGATGGATGAGAGACTTAGAGCTACTTCTAGGATAGAAAAAAATAAACCACTGAAGTTAAGTAGACAGTTAAAATGTCCTTGATTTTGTTGTACCCACTGCTCATTGCCCACTCAGTATTCATCTTCTTAATATTTGTTACTTAAAGGACCCTGATTTTGTTTAGGGAAGCCTTCCAGTATCCTTTGCAGGCAGAGTGGATGTATCACCCAGGTTTTGACTGATGAATTG
Source organism: Marmota marmota marmota (assembly GCF_001458135.2). NCBI lineage: Eukaryota > Metazoa > Chordata > Mammalia > Rodentia > Sciuridae > Marmota > Marmota marmota. Next base: position 38,433,925 of record NW_026000229.1, read on the forward strand.
CGGTGAATTATTGGGTAGTTCTCTGGGATGCCATTTTTACTGAGGTATGCCTTTTGTCCTTGATGTTGGCCCTTCCTCTTCTTTACTTAGCATGTAGATGCAATGTTTAGGAATGGAATAACTGCCTTGCAGCCATGAGTACACAAGTCATGTGTAGTAGGAAGTTAAAAATCTGGATTCTTGACTTGATGACTTCTTTGAGCAACTGTGCCGGTCCTCTCGGACAATTTGGTTTATATAATAAAACCTTCATTAGTTTAAGTCATTTTGGATATATAAAGTCAAATGTAAGATTCAGAAATTGCTATATAGGTGGTATATTACATATACACATATATGTATATATGAACACATACAAGTTATATGTGATTATAGTTGTTTTAGTCGTTTTGTGTTGCTGTGAACAAAAGACTTGACAAGAACAACTTAGAGGAGAAGCAGTTAATTTTGGCTCTTAGTTTCAGAGGTTCAGTCCATGTTCAACTGATTTCATAACTCTGTGTCCAAAGTGAGGCAGAAAATCATGGTGGAAGGATATGGCAGAGGAACGCAGCTCAGGACATGGCAACTAGGAGGCAAAGAGAGAACTCTGCCAAAATATAAACCCCAAAGGCATGCCCCTAGTAATCTACTTCCTCCAGCCCTACCCTACCTGCCTACAGTTATTACCCAGTCAATCCATATCAGTGGATTAATCCATTGATTAGGTTACAACTCTCAAGTCTCATAATTTCACCTCTGAATAGTCTTGCATTATTTCACGTGTGAACTTTTGGGAGACACTTCATATCTAAACCAGAACAGCCCCCCCCCAGCTTTCCTGCAGCCCAGCTTTATAGCCCAGAAAGTTACACAAAGGGGGGTTACAGATAACAGAACTCTGCCCTGGCTCTCAAAAGCTCATTCCCATCTCATAATGTGAAACACATTAGTTTATTTCTAAAAGTCCCCCGTAGTCTTAATAGTTAAAGCATTGCCTAAAGTCTAAGTCCAAAATCTCACCTGAGATTTAAGGTAAACTCTTAGCTATGAGCCAAGATCTAAAGCAAGGTACATACGTCTATACACACACACACACACACACACACACACGTGTGTGTGTGTGTGTGTGTAATGTATACATATACATATATATTGGATATATATGCATATATATACATATATTGTGTTAGACCAGGACGCAAGAAAAGACCACTGACTCCAATTAAAATCAAATTAAAGCAAGCTTATTATTTCGACCGGCCAGGCTGCCTCTCCCTCCCAAAATGGCAGCAACAAGACAGCCCCCCCAACTTTCCTGCAGCCCAGTTTTATAGCCCAGAAAGTTACACAAAGAGGGGTTACATATAACAGAACTCTGACAAGCATCACACTAATGGTAGTTTACATTTTTTGCTGGCCCCAAAATCAGAATTTATGAGGACCATTAGAGCCTCAGAGAGGGTCGTTGTCTGGCCAGGGAAGGCCAGTATTTATGAGGTGTCACTAAAGTTTCAGAGAGGGCTGCTGTCTGGTCAGAGAGCCAGGCATGGGTGAGTTCAAGGCATGGGCAGGCATTCCAAGCAGGTTCAGAATTTGCAGTAATTTATAGTAAAGCCGAAATTATCTTTTCATGGCTTTGTGGTGAGATGCCCAATTTTAAGAAAAGATCAGGTTGGGTCTATCAATTGGTGATATATATATGTAATGGAAATGTTTACTCTTGCCATTATATATTGGAGATACATTTCCATTACACATATGTCTCTAATATATGTGTATATATATGTGCTTATATACATATATAGTATATATGTATACACATGGAGATACATATTGGAGATATATCTCCATACATATTGGATATAGGTAACATATATGTGTGTGTGTATATATATATGGATATATATATATATATATATATATATATATATATCCAATATATAATGGCACAGAGTAAACATTTCCCTTCCAAAAGGGAAAAATAGGGACATAGAAAGAAGGGATGGGACCAAAGTAAGACCTAAATCCAGCTGGGTAAACAAGTCCTATATGTCCATATTCAGCATTTGGGGATCATGGAATCATGATATCCTCTTCAAAGGGCTGTGTAGCTTGGGCCTGTGGTTTTCTATTTGAAGCCCACATGTTCTCTTCTCTTGGCTTGTCTCTGCTCAATTCCTGCAACTTTCCTTGGTAGATGTTCCATGATACTGACTTCTCTTAATCTCAGGAGTCTCCACTATAGATTTAGCTTCCTTTCACATCTTCATGAATCACCCTTTTAGGGGATGCCTGCTACACTTTGCTTGGCTTCCCAGGCTTTCCTTTAAAATCTTGGTGGAATTTTCCATGACCTCCTAACGCCAGCATCCTATATTCCTGAAGAACCAGCACTAAGTGGTTGATACTAGGTCTGCTGCCATTGTGAGCAGTAGCCAAGCCTCCTGGTACCATGGCTGCAGCAGCTCCTGAGTGCGTGGGTGGTTGATCATGGTGAAAAAAAATTCCTAGGTTCCCCTGTGCAAGCATGCTGTCCCCATGGTCTCTTTTTAAACGAATCTTTACTTTTACATTCTTGAGCTGGAGATGGATGTAGTCTTGTCAGTTTCTGAGATGCCCTCAAGCCCCTGCTTCCTATTATATCTGTGCAAATACTTTGCATATCTTTAGTGGCTATAATCTCTTAACTACACCCTCCTTTAGTCCTAGTTTTACTTTCTCATCTTTCACATCTTTCTGCCTCTGATTATCACAGTAAAGTTGACAGCAATGCAACTTTACTGCCAGAAATGTCCATGCCACCAACTGAATGCTATACTGCCTTGAATTTTCCTCCACCAGATTAATTAATTCATTATCTTTAAATTCAGCCTCAGAGAAAACCTCAAGACACTCGAACATGTAGACAACTTCTTTGCCTGTATGTAAAATGAGTGGCTTCTAGTCCAATTTCCAATAGATTCTTCTTCTCTGAAAACTCAGGAGCACAGACTTTACTGTCCACAATCCTATCAGCATTCTAGTCTTCTGAGACCCCACCAAAACCATTTATTAAACTCTATTTACAACATTCTAAAGCTTTTCTACAGCTCTAAACTTTTCAAAATTTCTCCCCACTCAAACCAGCCCCAAAGGCTTTTGAACCACATGGTCTGGTTAGTCACAGCAATGACCCAACTCCTGGTACCAGTTTCTGTTTTAAATTAGTTTTGCATTGCTGGAACCAAATGAACTGAGAAGAAAAACTTAGATAAATAAATAAAAGTTTATTTCGATTCAAGTTTCAGAGGTTCAGTCCATGGTCAGCTGACTCCGCAGCTCTGGGCCCAAGGTGAGGCAGAAGAACATCATAGGGGAAGGACTTAGTGGTATTTAAAAAAATTTTAAAAGCATGCTTAAAATTAATAGTAAATTTTTTATATAAGTGAAAGATATTAATTATAAATTCTAAACAAAATATCTTAATAGTTAGCTAGATTGTTGGTTCCACATCCAGTGTTTTTTTTTCTTCCTCATTATTTAAAAAAAAATTTTTAGTTGTAGTTTGACACAATACCTTTATTTTACATATTGATTTTTATGTGGTGCCAAGGATTGAACCCAGGGCCTCGCATGTGCTAGGCAAGTGCTCTACTGCTGAGCCACAACCCCAGCCCTCCTTCCTCATCATTTAATCAAAATAGAAGATACTCCATGATTAGAATCTTTCAGGATTGGCACTGAATGTGTGATGACCATCAGTTTGGGAAGTTTGGATACTTCAGATTGAACTTGTGTCTAGAAATGATGGGAGAATTTTCACCTGAAGACGAGTTCATGCTTTACGAGATACTAAGTCTACAAGTACATGAGCACGTCTCCCTCCAACTTGCTGTTCAGTCTTCTCAAAGATTCTCTATGTTTATTCTTTTGTTTAAGTATTTTTTTAGTTGTAAATGGACAGAATATCTCTATTTATTTATTTTTATGTGGTGCTGAGGATTGAACCCAGTGCCTCACATATGCTAGGCAAGTGCTCTATCACTGAGCCACAATGCCAGCCCCTACATTTATTCTTAATATTCAACATAAACATGTTTTGGTTTTGGATGAGAGGATCAGGGAAAACAAGATGCTGACTACCTTGTTGACATTTACCACTTCAAACTATGAAATTGCTCCTTCCTGACATGATCCATGTGGAATAAGACTGATAGGAATAATAGTCTCATTCCTCATTTAGAAGTTTGCATGTGCACCCTTGACAGCGAGAGTCCTGTGGATAAACAATGAATCTTACACACTCTGCCCATTTCTTTGTAGAATATGCTGAGAAGATTGTGACTGTGATTTGATTATATTCACACCAGAAAATATTTTCTATAGTCAGGTGCTGTGGCGCATGCCTCTAATTCCAGTGGCTCAGGAGGCTGAGACAGGAGAATTTCAAGTTCAAAGCCAGCCTCAGCAATAGAAAAGTGCTAAGCAACTCAGTGAGACCCTGTCTCTAAATAAAATACAAAATAGGTCTGGGGATGTGGCTCAGTGGCCAAGTGCCCCTGAATTCAATCCCTTGTACCAATAAAGAAAAAAATTTTTTCCTACAACCTTTCATGGAGAGTAGGATCTATATTGTTGTGTATCATTTGTTTTGATGAAGAAGCATAAAGGTAAAACTTCTATTTTTGTGTGTAGTATCCTCCTTCCTCACTGCAAACAAAGCTGGTAGGTTATTCTATCAGTATGAATCCTAGTGTACCTTTTCCAATTTATATTATACTATTTCTTACAAAATAACTGTTAACTATTGAAGAATTTCCTCTGTAGCTTGGGTTTTTGGCGATAGAACCAAGAGTTCTAAAGTTACCTCTTTTGCAAATATGTTCCACTCTTATGCTGATATGTATACTATTCACATCATTGTCATGCTTGTGTACATATGTGATTTTAATTTTTCTCTTACATTGCATGACATTGATATGTGCTGTTCAACAGAACTATTGATAGTTTTGCCAGTTTTCCAATGTACTTGTATAGTATGATTTTTTTTCTTTGAGCATATTGTTATTGGCCTTGTGGCAAGTGCTCTCTAATTTCCTGCAAGTAGAGTAATCTTTATGTAATTTTTTGGAGGAATGTTAACTTTGAATAATGCTTCTGTAGTTTTGGTCCTTTCCTCCCCACTTAATTGAAAAATGAATCAATTTTGTACTTGTTTTGGAAAAACTCAGACAGTTTAATAGGGAGGTTGCTGTACAACTTTTGAAATGTAGTTTTAAAATGATGTGAAAACTTTGATTGCTTCAAGCTGCTTTTTGATAAATTACTGCATAAATACATTAGCAAAGGAAATAAATTTTCCAATATAATCTTTTCCAATATGTTCCTTGGCAGTCAAGTGAACTTCCTTCACTACTGTGAAATCATCTCAGTTGTACATTCATACTCTTTGCTTATACTTGACTGTGATTCCTGCTTAAAATATTATTGTGAGGTCTAGTGTGTATTTGTGTGTGTGTGTGTGTATTTGTAGATGGACACAATACCTTTATTGTATATATTTCTGTGTGATGCAGAAGATTTAGCCCAGTGCCTCACACATGCTAGACAAGTGCTCTACCACTGAGCTATAATTCCAACTCTAGTATTTTAATTCTATTTTCATTATATGGTATGTCTGTATCATAATGAACACTTTTAACCATCCATTCATTTGTGTGAACTGAGGATAAAACACATCAGTAACTGTGAAAATGTAACTTTTATGGACAAAGTAACATATAAATATGTTTGAATATGTTACCAGGGACAAGCTGTACCAAGTATACCTTGATAAGTGCGGTGACTATGGCAATTATTAAGAACATAATAGGATAGTTATGAAAAATCCTAATCAGTTTTGTCTCTCAAATGTCAAGCATATGGGAATAAATTCTTTCTTCCAAACTATCAAATCCCAATGGGATCATTTGACTGATTGATTGCCTGAGAACCTTATACTGTTAGGTCCTTTAAAAAACAACACAGACTTTATAACAAAGGCATGACTTTATAACACAGGTTATAAAGTCATGCCTTTGAATAAGAAAATTTCAAGTTTACTCATTTATCAACATTGAGTGATAACATATGCCAACCATTTTATTTGGAAGATGGAGATATAAAGATCAATAAGATATGCCGATGGAGCCAGCTCATGATCTATTGGGAAGGACAGAAACATGAACAAGTAGTTCTAATTCATCATACTAAGTTCAGTGCTGGCAATATGCCTGCAAGAGCACAGCATGGTACCTGGAAATCACAAGCAGTTCCAAGTGGCCAGACCATTAATTACAAGGTTGAGAGTAGAAAAAGGGGTGACAGAGGGGTGAGCAGAAGCCAGGTCCTCTGCCACGCGACCAGCGCGAGCTTCATGAAAGAAGGTTCTGTTCATAAGAAATTGCTAGTGAGTTTTAAATTAAAGAGACAGACTCTCATTACCTTTAACACAGCTCTGAGACGGCTTTTCCTAGCTTCTGCCTCCAGCCACCTAATGTGGTGGCGAGGTTTACAGAAGAGACTAGTGAGAGAGGGAGAGCACGCCAGGGAGTGAGCTTTTATTGGGGAACCAAAAATTCCAGGGAAAATCCCATCCAATGAAGGTTAAGGGGGCAGCATCCCAAGGTAAGGGGCGGCAATTGGGTCTTCAGGTCAGTGGCCAGGCACGCCTCTGCACGGACAAGCCCTCCAACCTGGGAAAGGGTGGGGAAGGCTTTTAACACAGCTGTGTTTAAGCACCTCTCACCCAGCCAGGGGGTAACTCAAATCACGTGCGAGGATGGCCTCCCACAAGATCCCACAAGGCTGAACATGGCTGGTTAGGAAGCTTGGATTTGTCCTCTGGGCCTTAGGGAGTTGCAGAGTAGTTTCAAATAGGGCAGGGTCATGAGCAGGTTTATATTTTATTAAGATCATTCTGTTGGCTGTGTGAAGGACGTACTGGATGGAAGGTTTAGAAACAGGGGAAACCAAGTAAGAGGCTGTTGTAGAATTCTAGGTGAGATCTCATGAGGGTTTTGACAAGGCCATGACCATAAAGATGAAGAATTGGTGACAAATTCAAGAAGTATAGAAGACAAACTTGTTAAGGCTTGGTGATTGACCAGATATGTGTGTGAAGGATTGGCTAAGGTGGAGTCAAGGATGATGCTTAGTTCTCTAGATTGGGTCCATGCATGGTGCTATCAATGGAAAGATGGAGTTCAAAAGAAGCAGGTGGGGTAAAGCACTGGGTAAAGGAGATAAAGTATTAAGTTTGGTAGAAGTTGAATTTTGGGTACACGCGGAACACTCAGACTGACACAAGAATCTAAAGGTTGAGGGTATAAATATGGAAGTCATTAGAGCAGGTGGCAGCTCAACCCATGAGAGGAGATGAGTTTATCCTAGAGTATCTATCTTCACTGGGTATTTTAAATTGCAGATGGAAGCAGAGGAGTCCCATGGAGACAGTAAAGGACTGGACAAAGAGGTGGCAGGAGAGCTGTGGTAGTGAAGTGCCTTTTTTGCAAAGGGAGCAGAGAGGGTCCATTGAGGAGTGGTCAAGTCATCAAACTCAGCAGAAAGACTAGACAGTGTTCATTGGATGCAAAGAGGAATGGATAATAACTGCAGGGAGAGGACCATTTCACAAGAGTGGTGGAGGTATATTGCTGTGGTTTTGGAAGTGAGGTGGACAAGTACAGAGTTAGCGAGTCTCTCCCTTTTAAGCCATTGTATCAGAATTTAAGATTTCCTAGTTAGAGAAGTTCAGAGTGCTGAAAAGGATGAGGGTGTCAACTGTGTGGGTGAGTGAAGTGAAGAAAATTTCAAGTTCTTTGGAGTTGATAAGTACAGAAATTGTGGGTCTGGTCACCCACATGGGACTCTGAAATTATCTAAGGTCATGGCAAGGCCCAGGGAGGACAGAGCCTGAGACAAGTACTATAATTTTGAGTATATGAGAAGGAATTATCTGGAGGCTGGCAGATTATAGAAATGCAGAAAGATTAGAAGGAGATGTAGCCAGATGATATGCAATTTAAAGAAGCCAGGGTTTTATACAAATATAGAAGGGCAGTTTGCCAGATGTAGGATGGGCTATCTGATGACCCCATTCCCAACTTCATGGTGGAGTGCCTAGGAGAATGAGCAGCATCGGTGGAAAGCTGGGCTTTTGGGTTTTAGCTAAGGTCCAAGGCTGCAGGGATTAATCTGTGAAGTAGGCAGGATATGGTCAAGTATTTGTAGTAATCATGGCACAGGAGCTCCAGAGGGCACAGTGAGGCTCGAGAAGGAAGAGAATAAAGGGAAGCAGGTAAAATAGAGGAAGGTCTGAGCAGTGTGTGTAGAAGAGAGCATGATTGTGGATATAGAACGAGGAGATGAAGTACAGTGAAATTAACTGGCCTCAAGAATTTGGTAGATCTTTGGGATAAAATTATTTTAGGTGTTTCATAATCATCAAAAATCAACTGATGACTACTGACCCATTTCTATCAAGGATATTTAGTTCCTGTGAGCAACACTGCAGAATGTTAGGTGGGCTTTTCCATAAAGCAATGCTGTAAACGTTCAAGGCTTCAGCAACTGGAAAGAGTTGAGACTGGGTTTTAGTCCTAGCTTTGTCTTTAACCTGTTTTATGGTCTTGGACAAATAACTTAATGTTTTAAGGCTTTAGTTTCTTAATTTTTAAGGGGAAGGAGTAGGCCAGATAGTCTTTGAAATGGTAGGTTGATTCTGTTTGTTCTCTAGGTTTCTTCCTTTAGGTGTGATATGTATGATATAGCACTGTGTACCATTATAGCACTCAGCAACCTCTCACTGTAATCTCCACCAAGATGGGCCACCTTCTAGGCCCAGTCACACACATACACAGACAGCATTGCCTGCTCTCATCTTACCCCATCTGTGAAATTCAGGAAGGACCATTTCCTCTGTTTCTAAACACGTAGGAGTTTCTTTAGTGTTCTGTTCACTTGACTTCAAAGGATGACCCTCAGGCAGCCAATCCTCCCTGACCATCATTCTAGTCCTTTAATTTTTGTTTCATTCTCTTTTTTATACAATAGTGAGATTTATTATCTAAATAGAGTTTTAAAGTGATTTCACAGTTAAAGGCAGGAATCCTTATATACTGGTATGAATAGTAATTAATTGGTACATGGAAAACAGCATGGAGGTTCTTAAAAAAATTAAAAAGAGGGATCTGGGGTTGTAGTTCAGTGGCAGAGTACTTGCCTAGCATGTGTGAGGCACTGAGTTCGATCCTTAGCACCACATAAAAAAATTAAAAAACAAAATAAAAGTATTCTGTGCATATACAACTACAAAACAATTAAAAATTAAAAAGAAAAATAGTGTATGATCCAGCAATCCCACTTTGGTGTATATACCCAAAGGAAATGAAAACAGAATCTTGAAGAGCTATCTGCATGCTCATGTTCATTGCAGCATTATTGGTTGATTTCAATCAACCCAGATGTCTACTGACAGATGAATGAATAAATAAAATGTGATATATGATATATATAATATATGGAACATTATTTATCCTTAAAAAGAAGGGAATTCTGCTGTTTGTGACAACATAGATCCTGGAGGATAATGTTATGCTACATGAAATCAGACAGTCACAAAAGGACAATATCTCTATGATATCACTTATGTGTAATCTAAAGAAATTGAACTCATAGAAGCAGAGAGTAGCAGCATGGTTGTCAGGGGATGGCAGGGATTGGGTGGGTGAGAGAGATCAAGAGATAATGGTCAAAGGATACAAATTCTCAATACAAATCCTCACAGCATAAATAAGTTCTGGAGATCTAAAATAAAGTATGGTGACTATTGTTAATAATACCTGTTGCATACTTACAATTTCCTATAAGAGTATATCTTAAATGTCCTTATTACACACACACACACACACACACACACACACATATACACAGAAATGTAAATATGCTAGGCAGTAGATATCTTAATCATGGTAATCATTTCATAATGTACATGTATATCAAAAATCATGCCGTACACCTTAAATATATACAATTTTAATCTTCAATTATACTTTAATAAAGCTGGAAAAATGCTTATAGAGTAGGAAAATGTGCTGGTCTCGTTGTTTTGATTATCCCTACCAGGACATTCTGCATGTGTAATATAAAGAGCATTGAGTTGGGATCCAGGAGGCCAGGGCTTAATGTACCTGAGACTAGTTTGATAAAGGACAATAAAATATTTAGAAAATTCCTTGTTATATTAAGTATAATGGGGCACTTGCTATTTGCATGAATTTGGATTTGGGTGAGTCTGGGTGAGCATGACTGTAAATGAATGTGTCCACTTGAACATAGCTGTGTGGATGGGGAGGAGGGGAGAAAATAAGCCTGTTCTGCTCTTAGCTTTTGTTCTCCATCTTGTTCTTATGTTTCCTGGCAACAGTAACTGTGATAAAAGAGATTTCTCTAAGATTAATGAGACAACAAATTTAAAGAATGAAAGAAGAGAGAATTTAAATAACACGGGGGACCAACATGGATTTCCATTAGATGTGCTTAGAGCTGCTAGGCTCAGCAATTGGATTTTCTTATGAGATTTTTAATTGCATTATTAAGAAAATAGGATGAAATAAAATTAAACAGATAAGGCAGTCAAATTATAGAACTAAAAATGATGCCTCTGTTTCTGAGTTGAAGAAGTAACTTTTTGCCCCATTTCCTGATTTGATCATGTTGAGAAGACAAAAGATACTATCTATTACCTATCCTTAGAGTATCTACTGGCTACTGCAAAAATTTCCCACCAGAAAATAGGCTAAGAAAAATGCTAGTTTTTATTATAAGATACTAGATAAGCCATTTCATAGTAACAACAATGGAAATTAAAGTATAAACATTTAACATAAACATAAGCATCAATAAATTATATCTCTTTTATTGGAACAATGGTAGAATACCATTTTAAGAACTGACCCAGCATTAAGAAGATGAGAGTAAAGGTGCATGTAAATTCGATTTTATTGTGCCTGAATTCCCTGTGCACAAAAGGGTGATAGCAAGGGAATTTCATAATTCCAAAGGGAACTTAATTTCAGGAAAAGATATTTCTGAATTTCTTTTAAATGAAGTTTAGCATTTTAGATATGTAACATCAGTTTTAAATGCATGGTAGTAGGACCATGAAAAGGATCATAGTTGTATGAAGACAGAAGAACTTACTTTTATTCCACTAATTCTCTTTCTTTTTATCATTATGTTTAAAAATGCTCTTTTAAAAAAGTCAAGCTGGGTGTGATGGCACATACCTGAAGTTCCAACTGTTCAGGAGGTCAATGCAGGAAAATCCCTTGCACCTACAGATTTGAGGCCAGCCTGGGCAACATAGCAAGAAATCATTAGGACATAAGAAAAAGAAGAAAGAAAAAAAGTCAAAAGTTTGAGAGGAACATAGAATAGATTCCAGTATCTGCAAAAACAATAATAGGGGATGGGGATAAAGCTCAGTTGGTAGAGTGCTTGACTCACATGCACAAGGCCCTGGGTTCAATCCCCACCACCACACTCACAAACAAAAAAAATTAAAAAAATATATAATGTCGCATAAATTAGTTGGTGATAAGTACATGTGTATTTATGAGAAACTTCTTTGAGTTAAGCAAGACAATGAGACTCTTAAATTTTCTTATTTAATATTTTTCAAACATTTTCACCTTATCTTGTTTTCAACAAACCCATATGTAAGGAGGATTGGCATTATAATCCCATTTTACACATGAAGAAATTGAGTCAGCTTTTGATTAAGCTCATAGAACTAATGAGTGGCAGATTGGGTGAGAATCTGGTTGCTAATTCTCCATCTAGTGGTCTTTTTAACATTCTCTATTATCTATAAATATTTTTCTTTTGAAAGTTCTATTTATGGGGGCTGGGATTGTGGCTCAGTGGTAGAGCTCTTGCCTAGCACATGTGAGGCACTGGGTTCAATCCTTAGCACCACATAAAAATAAATAAATAAAATAAAGGTATTGTGTCCATCTACAACTAAAAATATATATTAAAAAGTTCTATTTATGAATGAATCAGTTTTCTTGTGTGTAAGAACATACACATTTATCCAGGAATGCTAATAAAAGGTAATCTCTAGGAGTGATGTGAAAATATTTGTCCATCTAGTATGAATTCTGCAAAGATAAATATTTCTGTGCAAACAAATCTTACCAAATTATGACTTTAGTAGTTGAAGAAACAACAAACATTGGCATTTGTTGTATTGTCATGAAACTTTAAGATGTTTTCAGAAATGGTTGCTTTTGCTCTTATCAGGCTCAAAAATTGGGGCAGTGACTCTCATGTTCAGAACGTTTAAAACCACTCACTTTGATGGTAGAACAATGCCACACTAGGAAACCAAAGTGAGCCAACTCTGCCTGTTGCCAACAGATGGCGGTATCGGTTGAGTAATGGTGTCTGTTTCTGTAGTCTATGGCAGTCAAGTTTATTGAGCTTGTTCTTAGTTTTCTCTCCTTGTTTTTTTTTCTTTTTTTGAGGGGGGGCAGGTTGGGGATTGAACCTAGGGCCTTGCGCATACTAGGCAAGAGCTCTAGCACTGAGTCACATTCCCAGCCCCTTGTTCTTAATTTTGAGGAGTTTTATAAACATTTTCTTCTTGAAATGAAAACGATGACAAGAAACATTCAATTACTTCATTTTTATTGTCTTTAAGAATATAAAGGTATCAAAGGATGACAAAACAATGATGAATTCTGCAATTATGCAAGAGATGAATCATTTGACACCAAAGTGTTTCTGAAGGACAAACTGCAAATCATGTAACATGTAAAAACTATTGTCCTAATGCAGTTAAAAATGTACGGCAAGAAGGAAAGAAAAATGATAGAGGAAATGAACGGGAAAACACTGGAATTTGTTATTCCAAACAAAAAATGCCAATTCACCTAATATTAATTTAGAAGATGAGGACAAGGCTGGTCTGGTTGAAATGGATGGACTGTTCCCATCAGCAAATCATCCACATGAGGAGTCACTGGTGAATGACTGCCATAAATTTCTGAGGGCTTGTCCAGCTCTTAACAAGCTGACTTATGGTCCAAGGTCTGCCATGAAATTCACAGATTCAGTAACTCTGCATTTGCTACCACTGGTGCTGGGAGTTTTTAGTCCTATTCTGTCATCTTGGTTTGTGAATCCTCACTAGCAGATACCTGGGTCAGAAATCTTTCAGTCATCTTTGATTTTTCTTTCTTCCCCATTTCTAAGTTGGCACCAGTTAAGAGTATACTAGAATCAACTTATTCTATCTCTGAAATGTTTCTCATAGGTCTTTGACATTACTCTAGTTCATTCCATGTTACCTGAGATAGAGTATAGTAAAAACTTGGGCTCAAGATTCTGACCTGATTTGTGAACCCAGTACAGCTATCCTCTAGCTGTATGACCTTGATCCAGCCCTTAACTTTTAAAGGCTTATTCTTCTCAGTCAGAAAATGAGGTTAGTAATAGTATATATTTTGTGAGTTTGTCTTGAAAATAAAATGAGATTATAATAAACAAGTATATTACTTAGTGTTCAGTAAGTATAAACTACCAGAACCTGCATTATTATACTGAACTTCTAACAGCTTTTGTTTTCTTTAGTTTTTGCTTCTACAAGCCATTTTTTCTTTTAACATTTATTTTCTGAAAGCACCATTTAGAACCTGTTACTCTCATGATTACACACATGTGAGCACATGTACAAGTGAGCACATGCACAAGTGAGCACATGCACATGTGAGCATGTGAGTGCACACACACTTGTGTGCGTGCGTGAGCGCGCGCGCGCGCACACACACGTAGCAGTAACACAATACAACAAAAGCCCTTTCCTGGCATCTCATTACTCCTAGGATAACATTGGTCTACTATGACCTTTTATAGTTGGGTTCCATTCTGTCTTAACTTCATGTCCTATTGTGCCCCATTGTCTGCCTATGCCTCCCCATTTTCTACTTCTTATCCTTCTGCATATCTCATGAACTTTCAGAGTTCTGTCTGCCTTTGGCTGAATTCTCCTTAAATTTGGGAGGAACATTTGAATCTTCCCTGATTAACATATTCTTTAAGGCTTACAAAGCCTTAAAGAATAAGGCTTTTGAATCTCTGTGATTCAACTTACTGCTTCCTGCCTGAAAAGAGTTTACTGAGTTGTTTTATTGCCTCTACCACCATCATATTCTAACCATGGGAATGTAAGAAGCTTGTTTTAGGAATCTCTGTGTTTTCTGTAGAGCTCAACTTGGTAGGTTGCAAATTTGCAAGTGCTCAGGGAATAAGTGCTGAATTGGATAAAATAATTATAGCTTTATTAGCTCTTGCCCGTTTAACTGCAGTCTCATTTATTAGCCCAGGGTTTATTTCTAACTGTCTTCCCATTTTATCTTTTGGGTCACTCAGCAGGGATCAGTACATAACATAGTGTTGGCATTAGATGAATGCTTTGAATTCAACATATGAATGGTTTGATTCTTAGGTTGACTCTTTCGGTTGCTAGGAAATCATGTATTAAAGAGACATTTCTCCTTCAGGCATTGGTTACCTGCATGAGTGGAAAAGAGTTTTTGCAGATACTCTTTAAAATGAAAGGAGAGGGCTTTGAGTTCATTCAGGAAAGATTGGGAAAGAGTTTTGAAGCATTTATGCATTGAGCACTGAAGAACTGCAGTATGTTATTAGGGAAAGGGACATGGCATCAAGGTGACAACTGAAGAAGGTGGGCACTGCTTGTTAGGTTCTAGTGCTCTGGGCAGTGAGACCTGCACTAAGCGAGGGAGGCCATACTGTATTACTCTCTACTGAAATACTTTGCAGTGAAATATGCTATACATCTCTACTTTCCATCTTGCCCTGTGTGCTTAGAGATGGAAGGATTCTCACAAAGAATGGTCCTTACTTTTTTTTTTTTAATAGATTTCCCTACTCTTTGATATCATGCCAGATAGGGACCTTAAAAGAAACATCTCAAAGGTATTTTTTGACTGCTCTATTAGACTAATTTAGTGTTCTTCATCTTACATGGGCCACTGGCCTGTTGAGTATCTGATACAAGTTATGGTCCATACCTTAATTAAATGCATGTTTATGGGTATTTAAAATTTTCATGTGATTTCAGGTAGTTTATTAACCTCCCAAAGTTTTTTTTTTTTTAAAGGGGGGGGGAGAGAGAGAGAGAGAGAGAGAGAGAGAGAGAGATATTTTTTTTTAATATTTATTTTTTTAGTTTTTCGGCAAACACAACATCTTTGTTTGTATGTGGTGCTGAGGATCGAACCCGGGCTGCATGCATGCCAGGCGAGCACACTACTGCTTGAGCCACATCCCCAGCCCCTCTCCCAAAGTTTTAATGATGTAACTCCTTGTGGCATTTCATGTCTGCCAACTGTAAGTTTTCCCTTACTGCATAACAAATCGCCCTTATACTCACAGTGTCCATGGGCATGGATTAGTTGGTCCTCTGCTCAGGGTCTCACCAGGCTGAAATCAAATTGTCAGCTGGGGCTATGATCCTATCTGAAGTCCTCTTCCAAGCTCCTTCACGTTGTTGGCAGAATTCATTTCCTTGCAGATTTAGGAAAAGAGTCCTTATGGGTATTTACCTGGAGAATACTCAGTCCAAAGGAACTCATCCTCAGGTCATGGTGACATGGTCATTTTACAACATGGCACAACAGGACAATCAGTCCATCTGTTGTGACAGAGTGTAATATATTATGCAACTCACTCAAGAGAGTGACATCCCATCATATTTCCAGGTCTTTCTCTCACTCAAGGGGAGAGGATCATACAGGGCATGTAGACAAGGGTTGGGAATCTTGGGGCCAGTTTAGAATTCTGCCTACTGCATCAAATGTCCATTTTATTAGTTTTTGAGTTTTGGTATTATGACACATGATAAGTGGAGGTAAGATGATCTGTCACAAATGGCATGCTATCAACAAAGTTCTAGAATTTACTGTTTTCTTATAGTAAGAGAAGATGCTTAGTTATCCCAGAAATGCTATAACTCCCCTTCACTGGATCTCAAGGATAGAGTTACTTTAGTTTTTGTGGGAGGTTGAATAATGGCCCCCAAGATATCCTTATCCTTTCTTGGAACCTGTAGGTATTACCTTATTTGGTAAAAGGAATTTTGCAGATGTGATTAGGGATCTTGAGATGCAGAGATTTTCCTGGATTATCCAGGTGATTAAATATAATCACCAATGCTCTTATAAGAGAGTTTGACTACAGAAGGGGGAGATGTGACAATGGAAGCACCAGTACACAGCAAAAGAATGCAGGCAACCTCCCCAAAGCTAGAAAGATGAGGAAGTGATTCTCCCCTAGAGATTTGGAAGGAACCAGCCTGCAAACACCTTTGCTTTAGCACAATGAAACTGATTTTAGTCTCCAGAACTGTAAGAGAATAAATTTGTGTTGTTCTAAACCACTAAGTTGGTATTAGTTTGTTATAACAGTCCTCCAAATTTAGTACACCTCCTAAGAATAACTGCACATAATTCTGGATATAACCAGTGAAACATCCTTATTCCATATCTATAATATGTAAATATTTTTTAATAATGCCCTGAGACTTTGGGGATAATGGTGGAAAAGGTAGAGCTAGATGAATAATATCTCTGAGGACAAATTGTGAATTACAGTAAAGGATTAATATTGGGCTAGGGTTATAGCTCAGTGGTGGAATGCTTTCTAACACATGTGAGGCACTGGGTTTAATCCTCAGCAACACATAAAAATAAAATAAATAAAAGTATTGTATCCATCTACAACTAAAATATATATATTTTTAAAAGGATTAATATTGTACTATTCTCGGGAGGTCTTTGAATAAGAAAGAGTTCAAAGGAAACAATAAAGAAGATAGTCAAAAGAAATAATAAAAGAAGGAAGGGATTAAAAAGGGGGAAATGGTGGAGGAAATCAAATGAAGGAAAGAGAAGGCGGGGAGGAAAGAAAGGACCCAGAGATATAATTTGGCTGTGCAGACTTGCTTATTAAATAGCTTGTGACAAGTGGCTTCTGTTTGGGAGGATTGATGGCTCAGGGCTGGACCTTTTGGAGCCAGAGACTTGGCCAGAGGTCAACACCATGACAGAGTGTTTCTCCTCCACAGCCTGGCAAAGATGTCACATAAGCAGATTGATGCAGCCTCTCAACTGCTGTGTCTGGGACTTCAGATCCAAGGACTTCAGATCCAAGAATCTCCACTTTCTCTTTAAAACAATTTTATGGAGGAAAAGATATAGTGCATTTTTAAATTTCACCAAGCCTACATGATTTACAAAATACTTATGATAGAGTCCTTTCTAAAGTAAAACTATGGACCCTGAAAGTGCAATATAAAAAGCTCACCAAAGGATTATTTTTAAATTTTTTTTTTACAAAAATAAATAAGTGCAGGGTGAAGGGCAGTGTTGCCCCTTTGACAGAATGCAGAAGGAAGTTGTATGCAGTGTTTGTGTAACCTTAGCTGTCTCAGAAATGTTCTGTATGTCTCAGGTGCTAATTTAGGGAACACTTACTTCAGTAGCAAACCCACTCCCCATTTCCAGTGACCTTACACACATTTTTGAAGCTGAATTGTGTTTGCAGAAGACAGGGCATTCAGGTGAAGGCCAGTGGGCAAAGAGGGAGACACCTGGCCTGTTTCCTTTTGCTCCTTCCTGTGGGCACACTGCTCAGGCAGTCTCTGCATTTAATGGGCCACCTGGAGGCCTAGCTAGCTGAAACGTTAGTGAAATTTTGGTCTATCCCCACATTTAATTGTAACTGTTGGGTTAATGGGCTGATGTTAACACTAATTAAGAATGTCTTAAATAAAGCCTTTTTCTTGAAAGTCCATAAAAGCCCAATTAAAAAAGTCAAAGCAAACCTCTCATTTAAAAACAATTGTGTGCATAAAGCATTTCTCTGAGTGACCTCCTTGACTGCCCTAGATAAAATGCTTAGCAATGTTCCAGTTCCAGCAAAGAAGTGCCCAAGCTGTTAACTCCTGCTTTCTCTCTCATTTGTATGTCCTACTAAAACCTTCTGGCCTAACTTTCCACACTGCTTTCATTGGGATGCGCTGGGGTCCTGCTTCATCTTACACTGGTTTATGGATTATCTTTACTTCTAAGAAAACCACTTGACAGTTTATCTTCTAAGTGCTTCACCAATCACTTTGGTTTTAACCAACATCAGATTTGTCAAACAAGTGACAAAGAATATGTGAGTGTGAAAAACCAGTTGGTGGTTGGCTGTTCATTATCCTAGATTTATGTTCTCTTATACCTTCTCCAGCCTTCTCTTTGGGCCCAGGTAAACCTCAGTTCTTTAAGTTCCAGGACACTTCTCACTAGTAATCTTATATTGATAGAGGTTCTTACAACCCCAATCTACTTCTCTAGTGAGCTGTCATTCATTGACTCAGAGGATGGTCTCGTGACTTAGGTACTGGTTGGGTCAACCTGAGTAAATAACTCAAATCCAGTTAATGTTAAGATTGGTAGAGACTGCAAAGATCATGCAAAATCTTGTCATCTTCCCCCAGTCCCTCCTGTCCCACCATTCAGTGCTAAACTGTCTTCTGATCAGAAATACCTAACAAAAGTGCTTATCTTATCACTTGTCATAGATGGTCCTGAGCAGTCTGGATGGTGGTTGGAACAATCCACTGCTTCCTGCTGTGCCTTAGTTCTGTTTCCATTTCTCACATGACTTTTCCCCCCTGTCAATTTGACCTAATAAATACACCTTTAGGGTCTTTCCCTTCTCCACTGCCTAGTCATGCTTCATGGAGGGATGCTAACAAGGTTTCTGTATCTCCTTCAAATGTTCCAAAATCCAGATCTGGTGATTTTACTTTGCTGCTTGACATCCTCCAGTGGCCTTGTGTAGGCTTTGGGGTAAATTTCAGACTCCATGACCTATGAGACTTTTCACAGCTGGCTCAACCCAGCCTCCACTTGGGCCAGCCCATGCCTCTGGTTGGTTTCCTGACTGGCCATGCATTTTAGGACTCCCACCCCTGCCTTTCCCTGTCTGTGCATCTGTTATTTATGCTTCTCATACTTCTCTGCCTAACTCATTCTCATCCTCCACAGTTGGAACCTGAACCCTCGAATTCAGTATTCTTTTTCTGTGGCCCTGTTTCATCTTCTAGCAGAGCTCTGAAACCACACACAGCATGCTGGTAGTGGGTGCACTAGGCTTTGGCCTCTATTAGACATCTGGCCCATTTATTATAGGACTGATTGGGGTCAGTGGGAGGAACACCTGAAAGTAAGTTCTGTACTTCATATCTTCAGTGTGAACTATCTTCCCAAAATTAATCCTTTACCTGGATTCTGGACTTTTATGACTGTTCCACATCTTGTTTATACTCACATTCATTCTCCTCTCTATCCCTTCTCCCACTCTAATTTTCATACTTTTCTCTCAGTGTCCTTTGTCTGAACCTGCTGTCCCTTCTTATTCCCTCAATTTTAGAACATGGGTCCTTCTACCCACTGCCCCACATCTTAATGTTTTACAATCTGATTTCTGGACCTCCCACCTACCATGGCCTCTGTGCTAGTGCTGTTAATTCAGAAAATCAGTAAGGAAAGATGGGGATTAGAAAAGACAAAGAGAAAAAGCTAGGACCAGGTAGGACATTATTCTTTGATGGAAAAATAATGACCCAGAGTTAGCTCAGTGCATTCATTATATAGGTTTTATCATCAAAAGCATTTTCTCTGAGAAAGTTTCTTCAAAACATGCAGTACTGAAGGTCAAAGACTAGTAGCCAATTATAATTATCAACTTGTGCTCATAATTCTCTACCCCTGGCATCTGGTGTCTGAACTCGGCGTCAAGACTGATAGACCTGTGCCTAGCACAGAACCTCAGCTGTGTCACCATAGAAACTGGGCAGCTTTGAGCTGCACCTTTGCACAGGAAGGTCCCAGTGTAGGCACAGCTCCTGCTATCGGACAATCAGAGACAATTCAAATTATGGCTTCTAACATCTCCCCCTTTTTATTTTTAAGTGCAAGTGATGGACTATTATTTGAAGTTGTTGGATTTCTTCTCAGAAGATGTGGCATCCTATTGTTATAATACAAAAGAGTATTGGTAGCAAACATATAATTCCAAAAATGTCCCATATTGTATGTTTTAACATATTTCAAGGATTAAAACCATTTAAATCGTAAGTATTTGTTTTGCAAGCCATGTAGGATCCATAAGATTATTCCTGTTTTCCTGAATATCCTGGATGTGATGATGTAACTCCATAAGATCTAGACTGCCATTATTTCTCTGCCAAATGCCCTTTCAGTGATTTTAAACTTTTTCCCAATCCCATTGAGAAGTATTATATCTTGTTGCTGTAACACAAATTTGTAGCTAGCATGGCAGTGAAGTTGAATTTAAGAGCAGCAAGCTCATTTCTTACATTTATGACCATAACTTCCAGGGCATTTAATTTAGTTTCTATCTTGTCATTAACATCTACCTTATTCTGTAGGCCTTTGGAAGTATTCTGAGTCAAATCATTAAGAAAATGAGCATTTTGAATGCTTTTTGATAAGGTTATGGTGGATGTCAAGGTAGAGACCAAAACAGGTATCAAAATGACTATTCCAAATGTGATGAGGCCAATAGCATGCCAGTGTCTCTTCAGCTGGATGTGAATTTTTTGTAGGCCTTGAACTCCAGAACATCAGAATTCTTGAACATCAGAATACCAGGGCTTTTAAATGTTAACTGGGATTAAAACAAAGGAGGGCTTCAGTAACAAAAATACTCCCTGTTCTCCATTATACCTAGTAATGCAATTAATCACATTGCAACTTTGACAAGTTACATGGTACTTTTCTACAGTTCTATTTACTTTTATGTTCCCAGAGATTAAAACATAAGGAGACTGAACACAGGCCTACAGGCCACAGCAGGGAGCCACTTTACAGCTGTTGTTCACAAGATCAGTTAGGGAGCTGCTGGAATAATTGATGAAATCTAAGACAGCTATTAAACACCACAAATCTCTTGGTATGCCACCATCACTGAAGGTCAGAATATTACTAACAAATCCTCCAGGATTCATAGGTTTCTGATGTGGGTGCCTCTTATCAAATCTATGAGACCAGTCCAGATATATCCACTACTGACAGAGACATTATGTCACACTGGCATGATATTGGCACACTGCACCCAATTAGGAAAGGCACCCAGTTCTATAGTAGTATGATTAGGGCAATAAGGTATTGGTGGATGTTCTGGGAGAAACATGGTTATGTAGTTGGGGAGTCCCATTTTTGTAATTGTCAGGACATACTTTTTTAAATCCCAGGGGTCAGTGATATTGGCTCCCCTGGCCCCCCTGTATGCTGTCTTTTTTTCTGGGACCACTTTTAAACAGCCAGTATTTTCGTTGTTGGACCAACATATTGGTAGACTCCCACTGTATCCAGTATGATTAAATCTAGTTGTATGAACAGGGGTAATATGTTTATCTGAAAATATTACATCTTCCATCATGTGTGTATCATTAGTAAATACTGGAATGGATTCTCCAGTCCACACAGCTGGGTGCACTAAAGGTGGATCTGGGAAATAAGTCCAATAAGTTTCCCCATGAACTCTACCTACCTGACAGATCAATAAAGCCAGTATAGCCACATTGATGGAGATTTAGTACTTCCCTGCTGTTTGATCATCTGCTCAGCCTGATGTGTCAGGTTCTTCAGTTGTCTGAACTGTGGCTTGAGATCCTCCATGGTGATGACAAACAACATGCCCAGGTACCCAGATAGGATGAGCTGCACCTTCTGAAAGACATAAGCATAGCCCACATTAGGTCCATTCCATTGTCCTATTTGTAATTCTTTCCACCAGACTAGGCCTGATGGTCCTACTGCAATGGGAGCCATGTGTTGCTGAGCAGCAGTGTGACCCTTACCATCACAATGCAAAAAAATTTAAAACAAAAGAGTATAATTCAAATAATTTTGTGGGAATCTATCCCCCCCTTTTTGATTTTGTAATTGTAACTTAAGGAATAAGTGAGCCTATTCTACAATGGCCTGGTCTTGGGGTTACCTGTTCAGTGATCAATATGATATTGATCATAAAGCTGTTGAAAAGAGAAACTAACAGAACAGGCCCAGCGGCCTGCTGAGGAGCAGAGCCGCCCCCCACCCCCCGCGCCTGCCAGGTAGGCGGAACTGTGACCACCGACAGAAAAGGCCCAGTGGCCCGCGGAGGGGCAGAGCTGCCAACCACTCCTGCAAGGTAGGCGGGCCTGCGACCCACCGGCAGAACAGGAGCAGCGGCCTGCTGAGAGGCAGAGCCGCCCCCCTCCCCCGCGCCTGCAAGGTAGGCGGAACTGTGACCACCAACAGAACAGGCCAGACCTGCAACCGACAGACAGAACAGACCCAGTGGCCTGCGGAAGGGTAGAGCC
>NW_026000229.1:38458468-38471949 GCF_001458135.2 Marmota marmota marmota
AGGGATGAGAGGTGGGAGGGAAAGGGAGAGAGAAGGGAAATTGCATGGAAATAGAAGGAGACCCTCAGGGTTATACAAAAGTACATACAAGAGGAAGTGAGGGGAAAGGGAAAAATAATACAAGAGGGACAAATGAATGACAGTAGAGGGGGCAGAGAGAGAAGAGGGGAGGGGGGATAGTAGAGGATAGGAAAGGCAGCAGAACACAACAGACACTAGTATGGTAATATGTAAATCAATGGATGTGTAACTGATGTGATTCTGCAATCTGTATATGGGGTAAAAATGGGAGCTCATAACCCACTTGAATCAAAGTGTGAAATATGATGTATCAAGAACTATGTAATGTTTTGAACAACCAACAATAAAAAATTAAAAAAAAAAAAAAAGAAAAGAGAAACTAGTGTAAGCTGGGGCATTATCATTTTTAATTTGTAGAGGATGGCCCAGCACTCCCAAAGCAGCCAAACAGTGGGAAATGACTTGATGAGATTTTTTCCTATTCGAGCGGTGTCAAAAATGAAGCAAGAACAAGCGCTGATACTAACATGAACATAACACTGTTTGTCAATTTTAGGGAGATGAGTTACATCCATATGACACAACTGATTTGGTCGAAAACCATGGGGAATAATCCCAGTAGGTAAAACTGGAGTATGTACCACACAGTGAGGACATTGATGAACAATTTGATGAGCTTTTTCTTGGGTAATATGGAATTCCTTACAGAAGCCGAGAGCATTTTGATGATGTAAAGTATGAGAGGCTTGAGCACAGTCATAAGGAGACAACTGCTGACAGTTGCAACAAGATGATCAGCCATAGCATTGCCTGTTGTAAAAGGGCCTGGAAGTTAGCCTTATATCTAGTCTGTAGGTTGTTATATTGAAAGTTGTACTTTTGTAAGCCACTAACAGATGACAGTTATAAAGTTTACAAGGAAAATACAAAAATGAAATTAACAAGAGTAAAAATATATTTAGTTTGCATAATAAATATGAACCAAGAAACATAATTTTTATAATGCCACATTTTTATTTTAAACTTTAATTTGAAGAACATAAGCTTGGTAAAATGTTTTTTTTAAATCTTATACTTTAAAAACTTGTATATTTGGAAGATATGAATACATTTAGAATATAAAATAGCCAGTAACAACATCACAATCAGACTGATGTCTTTTTATTAACCAAGTTTAGCTTTTAAAGAGAAATTTAGAATCTGGAATGTAGTGTAATACCCTAAAATAACATTTATTGTTCAACCAGAGTTATACAAACGTTAATTCCTTTAAGACCGGTTTTTCTAAACAATTAAACTTAACAGACACAAGAAATTGTCTTGTTGGATAAGAGCAGATTTAATGTTTTTAAGAAATCCTATTACTTTAACACATAGAGGATTTTGGTTTATATCAGTCCATTAATATTTGGCCTTAGGAAAAAATTTGTTTGAATAATTTTAACTGATTGTACTAATTATATGTACAATTTAGTTACACACAAACTTTTTGAAATTTACCCTCCATACCTTTTGTAACTCACTTAGACATTTTACAACTATTTTACTTTACCCCACAAACTTTCTCATCCAGAAATATTTGCTTTTTCCTTCTACTTTTCATATTAAAATATATTTCAAAGCCTAGAACCTTCTTATTACTTTTCTAGCTGATGATCCCTTTTTAAATTCACATTCTGAAACAATCCTTATGAAATTTCTGAATTTAGACAAATTACTCTATTTTAATAAGATGAAATATTTTTTTATAGTACTTTAATGGAAACTTACTTAAAACCTTTTGTACTGTTTGTATATAAAATTACACCTGATAGAATCTTAACTCTTTGTAACTTTGTTTTAGTGAAGACACAAAAACAAAATAATCTCAAACTTTTTCCATTTACCAATTTATGAAAACACATTTAATGTTAAATATATTACCTTATGGAATTTAAGAAGTCAAGAGTACTTGATTTTGTATTTAGCAGTTGATGTTTTAGTAATTTAAATTTGAAAAATAATTAGATGTCACTTTTAACAAACAAATTTATGAAGATTAATCCCATTTATGTTAAATCTAGTTTACTCATTTTTAACTGTAAAAACCAAGATACCAGACAAATGTAGTTAACATTATTTGCCATCTCTTCCCTGTTGAAGAAAAATCCTAAAAGCAATAGATATTACATTTTAGACATTTTCTGGAAACCAACACTTGGTAATTGTCTGACAACTTAGAAAAACTTGTGAGTAATTTCAAAGACATTTTACTCTCATCTGTTTACTTAATTTAAATTCTTTTTTTAAGTTTCATGAACTAAAAGTTATTTGGATCCATTTCTTATTTAAATTTTAATTTATGAGTGCTCATCTATATGTCAGTTTTGATACCATGCACATAATATGTGGACATAAGCACATATGTAGATACAACAGTGTAACACACAGGTATGCACACATATATAAAACAGACAGAAAACAAAGATTTTGTAACTTTTTGTAAGTGGAGCTCCACAGGTAGGAGGCAATGTTACAGATGCTTACTAAAGCCTTTGTTAGATTTAACCTGTTAAAAATTAAAATAGAGCCTATAAGACCTTTACATTATGACTTAACTATAGGGCAAGGCTGTATAGTTGGAAATGCTAGGTGTAAAATTCAACAGCCATGAGAGACACAGAAATCAAAGGCTTCATGTAGCCAGCTATTTGTCCTTGATGGTTATCAGATTTATTCCCAACATTACCATGTCCATGTTCCTTTTAGGATTTTTGTAAAAGGAAATTTTCTAATGTATTTGAAAGTCAACCCTTGAAAAATTGGCCTCTGAATAAAGACAGATTGTAAAAACCTCCATAGTTAGGTAAAATAAGACTGATCAGAAAAATATATTAATTTAGGCATGCAAGATCAAATATTAATTTACCATAAGACTATGAGCTCAAAAATATAGATTTTTTTTTTTAGCAAGAGTTCTAGAAAAAAAATTACATGGCTGTAAAAGGGCATGTAGAACATCTTTATTAGATCAGAGTGCACTTTTAGCTTAGATTTGAGTCAGTTCAGATATTTGAATAATGTGTGAGTCGGAGAAGTACCCAGAAAAAGGTTTTCAAGGAAAAGAAAACTTGGTCATTTGGGATCTTTTCATTTTTCCTCCCTGTGCTATTGCATTAGAGAGGAACTTGTTAAGAAAACAGTATGGTAGAGTATGAGAGAAGAAAAGATAGCTTGCTAAGCCACAAGCAGCTTGGATTTAAAAGTAATACTTTTTTCTTCTGTCTTAACCAATTTTCTGTAAGTCTTATAAATCTTGCAGGCTCTGTAGGCCTTTGCCATTTACATTTTATATGCACAACTAGAAGAGTTAGAGATCTAGCAGAAGATAAGAAGTAAGGAAAGCTGCTGTTTTGAGCTTGAGAGGCAAAACCTCATGCATAGAGAGCATTTTAACCATTTTTTCTTTTGTAAAATTAAAGCATGGTACTATAGTTTATGTTTTTATCTGAAGATCCTCTCTTTTCTTTTTTTATTCCTCTAAACTTAAGAATTACTTTAAGTAGGGTGCCAATTGTTCATGTCTCTAAATTTACCTCTTCCTCTTTAGGGAAACAGGGGCGAGTTTCAAGAACAAATTCTAAAAACTGTGACAACTGTGCCTTCCTTGATGTAAGCATAGCCTTAAACATATCAGCATAGAGATCCCTTATTTTGGATCCTGTATGTCCCATATTTTATATCCAGCTATACTATGCTCCTTATCTTTCTTTGTCTGACGCATTCCCAGGAGCCTTTCCTCATCTAATCATTGAAGTTCCCCTGTGTCCACTCCCTGTTTGGGCACCAACTGCCCTGGCCTCTGTGCCAAGGCTGTTAAGTCAGAAAACTGGTGAGGGAGATGGGGGATTAGAAAAGACAAAGAGATAGAGAAAAAGATGGGACCAGGTGGGACATTATTCTGTGATGGAAGAATAATGACCCAGAGCTAGCTCAGCATATTAATTGTATAGGTTTTTTCATCAAAAGCATTTTCTGTGAGAAAGTTTCTTTCTTCATAGCATGAAGGATTGAAGGTCGAATACTAGAGGCCACTTATACTTATCAGCTTGTGCTCATAATTCTTAACCTCTGGAAGCCAGTGTTTGATCTCAGGGTCAAGACTGATAGTCCTGTGCCTACCACAGAACCTCTGTTGCATTGCAATAGCAACCGGGCAGTCTTGAGTTGCACCGTTGCACAGAAATTCCCAGTGCAGGCACAGCTCTTGCTGCTATAAACATTGATGTGGCTGCATCACTACAGTATGCTGATTTTAAGTCCTTTGGGTATAAGCTGAGGAGTAGAATAGCTGGGTCAAATGGTAGAAACCCCACTTCTATGAATCCACTCAGAAGATACACTTCCACAAATATGAACCAACACATGAAACAGTTATTCATTGCAGCATTATCTATAAAGATTGAAAACAAAACAAATGCCCACCAATAGGGGAATAGCAGAAAAAACCATGTCCAACAGTGGAGTGCTGAGAATCATAAAAAGGAATGACAGAAGTGATAAGACAATCAGAGACAGTGATTCATATCACCACTCCCTATGCCCACCTTCCTTAAGTATCCCAGTTCTTTATTTCTTGATATATTTATGGCATCACTGAATAAGACTCACAAAGTTCTGATTTGTTAATTTTGTTTCAGTTTGTATTCTTTCTCTTATTTAGGATCTAATTCTTGTTCCAATAACGTCAACATCTTCACTTTAAAAAAATATCCTGCAATATACTTAGTTTCCAAGTTCCTACTAATATCCAACTAGTGAAGTTGGAGATTTCCCACAGTTCTTCTGTCCTTAGACTGTGTTGAAGAGGATGTACAAGTAGCATGTGAAAAAGTTACTTGAAATTATTCATTTTTCTGTGTGGTTATGGTATTCATTTGAGACAAAATTGCATTCACTTTTTTCTATTTTGTTCAATTATAGGGCTTGCTTTCCCCCTCTTAATTTAATGTTATTTGTTAAATATGTTAAAAATTAACCTTGTTCAAAATTGACAAAAACATAAACAGGGGTAATTAGAGAAACCCAGACCTATCCTTGTCACTCTACTCCCTTCACTCCTCAGAGGGATCCATTTTCCTAAGTTTTTGACTATACTTCTGGTGCCCCTTTTGCAAAAATAATCAAATAAGCATATCCATTCTTTCTTATACAAAAAGTTGCATACTCTACATACTTTTCTACACTTTGCCTTTTCATTAACAATATATATGGGGGAAAAATCTTCCCATGTCTTCTCAGGGAAATTTCTGTCATTCCTTTTTATGATTCTCAGCACTCCACTGTTGGACATGGTTTATTCTGCTATTCCCCTATTGGTGGGCATTTGTTTTGTTTTCAATCTTTATAGATAATGTTGCAATGAATAACTGTTTCATGTGTTGGTTTATATTTGTGGAAGTGTATCTTCTGAGTGGATTCATAGAAGTGGGGTTCCTACCATTTGACCCAGTTATTCTACTCCTCAGCTTATACCCAAAGGACTTAAAATCAGCATACTATAGTGACACAGCCACATCAATGTTTATAGCAGCTCAACTCACAATAGCTATACTATGGAACCAACCTAGGTGCCCTTCAACAGATAAATAGATAAAGAATATATGAATATATACATAATGGAACATTACTCAGCCTTAAAGCAAAATAAGCCGATCACAAAGAACCAAAGGCCAAATATTTTCTCTGATATGTAGGTGCTAATTCGCAATAATGAGTGGCTAGGGATGAATAGAGGGACTTTGAATTAGACAGAGGGGAGTGAAGAGAGGGGAGGGAGTATGGGGGTAGGAAGGATAGTAGAATGAATTGGACATTATTACCCTATGTGCATATATGATTATATGACCTGTGTAATTCTATATTATGTACAACCAGAAGAATGAGAAATTATACTCCATTTATGTATGAGGTGTCAAAATGCATTCTACTGTCATATATAATTAGAACAAAAAAAATAAAGAAGTGGGATTTCTAGGTCGAGGATAAATGCATACGTAAATTTGTTAGATCTTTGGGTTGGGTTACCCAAAGAGCTAGGAGCAATACGTGCTATACACAGCAGATAAGGACAGTCCAAGCACTGACTAGAACCAGCAGAGCAAACTTTCACTCCTAGAACAAAGGTAGGGTCAGAAATGGAGTCTAAGCCAACAGTCGATGGTCCTAGGCAGGTGGCTGCTGGAGTGGTAGTTCCCCAAGAGCCCACAAGGAGAAAATATTCCTAACTAATGACCTAGAACAGAGGGTGCTGTGATCTTTGAGTACATTATCTTTTTAAGAGGCACAAGATTTAGGATGGTAGTTCAACATTGGTTCTCAGGATCTGAGATTAATCTTGTTAAGGGTTTAATATACAAGTACTGCTTCCTTTGTAAAACATACCTTTAACTTTTTTTTAATGAGAAATTTCCAAAGTGAAATACTACAAGTACCCTGAGAGCCTGATGATGTGTCTTTGATGTGAGATAATATCAGATTTCCTGCTAAGCACACCATTTATCTCACTTGTAATTGGTGTATAATGTTAAATGGGGATTGTCACAATTTTTTTTAAAAAGATAGATTTCTTTTACAAATTCTTGTCTAAGCTACATTTTCTTAGTCACACTGGTCACATGGACATTAAAATATAATTTTATAATGAAAGTACTTCAAACATTCTTGATATTATAGGTAAAGTAACTATTCTGTATAGCTTCTGAAAATGTTTACTGCTGTGGCGGTGTTATATGAGGTTGGTGAACTTCACTAGTTGTACTAATGTGGCGGTTGTCTGAAGGTGTTCTGGCTAGAGTTGATTGGCTTTATTCAGTCAAAGCTTGCTGACACATTGGATTCTTAGGACATTTCAGGAAGTTGTTGGAACCATGATATACAGAACGCTTGCAATCAGAACTATCTCAAAGCCCCTTTGAAGAGAAATATCTTCTTCAGTGTTACTTGGTGCTCGTTTCTTTAGCTATTCCACATGATACTTTCTTTCCAAATGGAGCCAGTTACAAAGTATTCCAAGGTGCCCAGCATAATAATAATTAAGAATGGAACTTGTCTTCCATTTTCAGGTGTAGCATCAGCATTGGGAAAGTTGTAAAAACTAGAATGTAAATATGAAAGAGCACAAAGTCAGCCAGGGTCTTCATGACTCACAGTGGTGTCATCCTGTAATCCCATTGGTGCATTGAGTCTTAAGTCAGCTTCTTTTTCATACAAGAGTAAGCCTGTAGGGTTGGAGTTGTGGCTCAGTGGTAGAGCACTTGCCTAGCATGTGTGAGGCACTGGGTTTGATTCCCAGAACCACATATAAATAAATAAAATAAAAGTCCATCAACAATTAAAAAAATTTTTTAAAAAAAATAAGCCTGTGTTATAAATCGTGTGTGCGTATTTGCGCATGTGTGCATTGGTATCAAACCCAGGGCCTTGATAGTGCTAGGAAAGTTCTCTGCCATTGGGCTACGCCCCAGACCTGGTCTCTTTCTTTTTAAATTTCTCTGTATTAGCTGACCGAAGGAGATATAGTAATGACTCAAAAATGCTTATAAACTAAGTCATTTTTTTTCAACAAACATTCTAAAATTATGGCTAACAGAGGGAGTAGAATCTAGAGGACAATGTGCAAAATTGAGAATGCTTGCCTTGACTCTGTGTGTGATGCAAGCAGACCATTTAACTCTTCTTTTTTTTTAAAATTTTAATATTTATTTTTAGTTTTCGGCGGACACAACATCTTTGTTTGTAGGTGGTGCTGAGGATCGAACCCAGGCCGCACGCATGCCAGGCGAGCGTGCTACTGCTTGAGCCACATCCCCAGCTCCCATTTAACTCTTCTTAATTTTTGCCCTGGAAACTGGAAGCAGCCATCCTTGCTTCTGTTTTCCTTTGCAGGAAACATGGAGAATGCACTCAGGGCAGAGGAGGAGCTTGCCTGCTTTGTCCAGAGGTGGCAGTGCTGGGGAAGCTGATTCTTGGCCTGAAGCTTATCAGCCTGGACCCTACCTGTACCAGCACTTGAGGCTTTTATTTAAAATCCTATCTCTATCCTTTGCACTGTATATATTCTCATTCACCAATGAAAACATGTACTCACCCCATTGTTCATTCCTTACTCTCTCCTTTCTTTGTACTTATTGGGTGGACTTTTTTCCTTTTCCTTTTTTTTTTTTTTAACTCTAGTGCTATTTTCAGTGGCGTATCACTTGAAGTCTAAGAGCCACGAAATCCATAAAAGTGCCACTTGAAGTCTAAGATTTAAGGGACTAATAAAAGTGGTTACTTCTGAAATGAGAAAAATAACAATGCTTTTTTGGGGGAATGTAAGACTTTTTATTATGGCAAAAAAATAGCCTATGTATTTTCCATCAAAACCATTTTTAAGTGTTGTTCAACACCAGGGCTATGAAAGCCCCAGCAAAGTGTTTATCGATCCCATAGAAAGAACTTGGAGGACTATGGAGAAGGTTTGGACATTTTTTTGCTCATGTTTTTCTTAGGGGTGGAGGCGGCACTGCACCTTCAAGCAGGGGGAATATTCACAGGATAGTCTGTGTGCCTACTGTACAAGTGGATTCCTTTGCTTCGCAATCAAAGTCACTCTGCTTTGATCCCCACCTGAAGATTGGAGATGGGGAACTGGCCAGTTTCCCTTCTCCTTACCTGTGATAACACATTCTTTCAAGTCCTTGTCCCACCCCCAGAAACAACAAAACTTCCTAGGCATTGACAGGTGGTAAACCCAAACAAGGACAGTTCATTAATGTTAATTATATTCATGTTGTTGTACAACCAATTTCTAGTACTTTTTCATCTTGCAAAACTGAAACTATACCCATTAAATGACAACTCCTTTTTATTCCCCTTCCCCAGCCCCTGGCAACCATAAATCTACTTTCTGTCTCAATGAATTTGACTACTTTAAATGCCTCATATAAATGGAATCATACAGTATTTGTGGGGTTTTTTTGGGGGGGGGGTGAGTACTAGGAATTGAACTCAGGGGCACTTGACCACTGAGCCATATCCCCAGTCCTATTTTGTATTTTATTTAGGGACAGGGTCTCACTGAGTTGCTAAGCACCTCACTGTTGCTGAGGCTGGCTTTGAACTCGTGATCCTCCTGCCTCAACCTCCTGAGCTGCTGGGATTACAGGTGAGTGCCACTGTGCCCTGCCAGTATTTGTTTTTCTTTTTTTAGTTGTAGATGAACACAATAACTTTATTTTATTTATTTATATTCATGTGGTGCTGAGGATCAAACCCAGTGCCTCATACTTGCTAGGCAAGCGCTCTGCCACTGAGCCACAATTCCAGCCTCAGTATTTGTTTTTTGACTGCCTTGTTTCGCTTGGCATAGTGTCCTCAAAGTTTATCCATATGGTAGTATGTGACAACAATTCCATCTTTTTAAAGGCAGATGCATAGTTCATTGTATGTATACACTACAGTTTTTTATCCATGCATATTCCAATGGACATTTAGGTGGCTTCCACTTTTGGCTATTGTGAATAATGGTGCAATGAACATGAGTGGGTGTGTCAGTATCTCTTTGAGATTCTTTTTTTTTTTTTCAATTATTTTGTATGTATGCCCAGAAATGGGATTACTGGATCATATTGTAGTTCTATTTTTGGTCATTTGAGGATCCTCCATGCTGTTTTTCATAGCAGCTTGTACCATTTTACATTCCTGCCAATGGTGTAATAGGGTTCCAATTTTTCCCTATCCTCATCTTGTTATTTTTTTCTAATAAAAATTTTATTTTATATATATATTTATAGATGGACACATATCTTTATTTTATTTTTTGATTTTTATGTGGTGCTGAGGATTGAACCCAGCCTCACACATGCTAGGCAAGTGCTCTACCACTGAGCCACAACCCTAGCCCCCCCCTTTTTTAGTTTCTAATTGACATGTAATATTTGTACTTATATATGGGGTACAGTATCATAGTTTGACACATGTATGTGATGTGTAATGATAAAATCAGGATAATTAGAATTTTAGCTTCTCAAATATTATCATTTCTCTGTTGGGAAACTTTACTATTTTTATAGTAGTTATGCTAATGAAAGTTAGAGTAATAGGTATTTTTTTTAGTTTCTACCACAGGCCAAGTATTATTCTAGACTTTGTGGATAAAGTGGTAAAGAAGACTTGAAAATTATATTCCTTAAAGGGACTTACTTAAATATGTGTCTAAGATACTTTTTCCAGTGGTCATGATAATTTTGAGCTGATGCACATATTCACTTTTTGTAATTGATAATATTTTAAAAATAAGATATGGTGTAATATATTTATAGCATACTTGTTAGGGTTAATAGTAGAGTCTGTGTTTGGGCTACAGGGAAATGCCAACAGGCCCATCTGAGGTTTCCCCATAACTTTGTTTGCATTAGCAAGATGTTTTAACTGTCTGAATTGATAGGTGTGGACTAGTGCTTTGCAAGTGCATTACTAGATGAGTTTTCAGATGTTTTGCAAAATTTTAGCTCTTGTATTAGGATGACTCTTAGATTTCTGCAATCAGAGCACTAGACTTGACTTTTTGAAACTTTGGCTAAGACTCAGGTCTCAGATGGAAAATAGGACTCAGTGCTCTTGCCTGGAATGTAGTGTTGAGAACGATTCTGAGGTTTTTTATTGAGCTCAGAAAGAAAATTGACTGTGGTAGATTTTCAGTGTTTGCTGTGGGTGAGAGAGGGTAAGTGTAGTAGATGTGCTTTATGTGCTCCCTAGTGTCACCTGGGGACATCTCAAACAAGAAACCATTGCCTTCATAATTCTTTTTCCAGTTTCTCATAGTATAATGGTTGAGCAACCTCATCATTCCTTTTCTTGGCCATCAGAAAACACTAGACCAGAAGAATAAGAACAGCATAAAATAAAGAAATATGTATATCGTTTCTTTTCAAGTATATCAGAGGATTATTATTGCCTAGTGGGTTGAATCTGATTACATGGCCTTATGATACCCTTGGGCCAGAACACCAAAAAAGAGAGTTCAGGGGCAGAGAGAAGCAGCCAAGGGTACAATTACAATAAAGAACTTTAATTAAAGGACAAAGCTAGAAATCCTTTTTGGGTCTTGGTCTTTAGTTTCTGTGACATTTTAGAACCAAAACATATCTGAGACAAAAGAGATGACTGGAAATGGCACTGAATCTTTTATGTGCTAAAATACATGCAAAAAAAAAAAAAGTGCTACTCTAAGTCTGTGTTCCGAGAAAACCATTTTGGTGTGTGAAATTGCAGTTGCTATGACAACCAGGGGCTGCAGCCCACTGACTCTCGTGCTTGTAAAGAAAAACAAGACTTGATGTGAATGGATGAGAACCAAGCATTGCCTTAAAGAAAACGACTGAGACTGGGATATATTCATTTAAGTGCCAGACCCTCATCTTGTATCTCAGAGGAAAGAGGTTCTCTAATATCCCATGTTCATCTTGCATTTGGTGAATGTCGTTCAATTACCTTTAACTAGGTGCAGCATCTTTGAGGGACATCAAGAAGGAAACACCAAAGCAAGAACGTCAATTTAAGTGAAGCAATATTTTAAGTAGACAATTTGGGCTCAACTTCAGGATAATGAACACTGTCTTGCTCTGGTATTTAATTCTTGAAAAATGATGGAATCAAGGGTTTCTGACTCAGCAGTTCTTCCTTGTTTGGGGTCTTTTTAGGCTGATGTTTTCTTCAGTGATCTTATGCAAAGCATCATAGCCTATGTTAAGTCTTGGAAGCTCTTAATGTATGGTAGTAATTATTTACATCCTAATTTTGAAAGTTTTTAAGGAAGAGGATGGATTAATTAAACAATGGCCTCAAATTTCAAGTTTCTCTAGATGAGGGGAGCCATTAGCTGTCTAGTTGTTAAGAAACCTAAGAATCATTTTTTACATTCTTCCATTACCTATAGCTAATTGGCAACAAATACTCTTGATTCTGCCTTCACTCTATACCCCAAATCTATTTACTTCTCCCTATTCTGACTCCTACCCTGTTAGTTCTAACAGTCATTTCTGCCTGGATAACTGGGTATTCTCTAACTGGTCTCTTTTCCTCAACTTTTTCTTTCTTTTTTTTTTAACTGTCCATTTTCCCTACAACTGGGTAACCATTCTTTTTAAATTAAACATTTTATTTTGACTAACTGTAGATTGACAAGCAATTGTAAGAAGTAATTCAGAGGTCTTGGCAGGCATGTGGCATATCCCTGTAATCCCAGCAATTTGAGAGGCTAAGGCAGGAGGATCCTATGTTCAAGGCCTGCCTAGGCAACTTAGTGAGAACCTGTCTCAAAAACCAAACGAAAACAAAAACAGAAAACAAAAAACAGAGGTCACATGTACTCTGAACCCAGTTTCCCCCAATGGTAACATCTTGTAGGATTGCAGTACACTGTCACAATCAGGAGACTGATATTCATATATCCAGATACAGAACATTTCCCTCACCACAAGGATCCCTCTTTTGCCCTTTTATAAACACACTTACTTCTCTTCTATATTACCCTCTCCTTTACCCCTAGAAATCACTAATATGTTCTCCCCCGCCACACACACACAGTTTCTCACAATATTCATAGGTTATTTGGTGTCATCTTAGACCCATCCTATCATTGGGACTTTATCCTCTTCTAAAAAAATTCCTAATCTACATGGCCAAGTGCCTTGTGCAGGATCTCTAACATAAAACACTCACAGAAATAGATAAAAAGAAAGGACTCTTTTCACTAATATGTTCTTTATTTCTGTGGTTTTTTTTCTTTTTAAGGATATTATATAGATGGAATCTGATAGTATGTACATTTAGAACTTCTATTGTTGTTTTGAAAAGGAGTTGTGATAATCGATGTAGTAGGGCTCTCCAGAGGAGTAAAACCAATAGAATATATGTGATTATCAGAGGGGCTTTATTAGATTGGCTTACAGAGTCAGAAGCTGAATTGTCCCCCAGTGGTCATCTGAAAGCTAGAGAACTGGGAAAACCAATAGCCGCTCAGTCCAAGAAAATGGAAGCCTTAGAAAAATAAGGATTAATGATACAGCCCCAGAAGCTGAAGGCCTGGAAGCTCCCTTGAGAGTTGCCACGAAAATCCACACTTAAGAGACAAAGAATCTGGAGTCTAATGTCCATGGCAAGCGCAGCAACACTCTCACTCTATAGAGTGGAGTGTGTACACATGTGAGCTTCTCCCTTCTTCCACTTTTTCTGTTCCATCTTGGCCCCAGCCTATTGGATGATGCCACCCACATTCAGGGTGAATCTTCCTCACTGAGTTTCCTGACCCACAGCCAATCTTGTTGGGAAACACCCTCACAGACACACCCAGAATTGTGTGTGTGTGTGTGTGTGTGTGTGTGTGACAGAGAGAGAGAGAGAGAGAGAGAGAGAGAGAGAGAGAGAGAGAGAGAGAG
>NW_026000229.1:38471974-38501538 GCF_001458135.2 Marmota marmota marmota
GTGTGTGTGTGAGAGAGAGAGAGAGAGAGAGAGAGAGAGAGAGAGAGAGAGAGAGAGAGAGAGAGCGCACATTTAGCTGTTTCTGAACCCAAAGAGGTTAACAACCAAGATTAACCATCACTGTGGGCATCCTTGAATTATCCCCAGTCCTGAGGAAAGGCATTCAGCCTTTCACCATTGTGTGTAAAGTAAGTAGTACTTTTTGTACATGTTCTTTATTAAGTTGAGGAAGTTCCCCTCTATTCCTAATTTTCTGAGAGTAGTTACTGAAATTCGTCATGGGCTTTTTGGGGGCATCGATTGATACGATTGATTTTTCTCTTTAGTGTGTTAATATAGTACATCATTGATTGAATTTCAAACGTTGAACCAGACTTTTTATATATTGTGAGTCTTATTTGCTAATATTTTATTGAAGGTTTTTTGTGTATTGGTTTTTAGTTTTCTTTTTATCCTTTCTTTGATTTTGATATGAGCATAATACTGGCTTAATTAAATGAATTGGGACATGTTCCTTCCTTTTATATTTTCTAAACTATTTGCGTAGAATTGGTGTTAATTCTTCTTTAAATATTTGGTAGAATTCTCTTGTGACACTATCTGGACCTGGAGATTTACTTTTGGGGAAGTGTTTAAAGTATAAATTAAATTTCCTAAACAGTAATAGTGTTGTTTAAATTGTCTCATATTAAGTGAGCTGCAGGCTTGTATTTTTCCAGTTGGTCTGCTTCATCTGAGTTGTCAAGTTTATGTGTATAGAATTATTTTCTTATTATGCTTTTGATGTCTGCAGGGTCTGTATTTATATCCCATTTCATTTGTAATATTGGTAACTTGTGTCTTCTCTTTGTCAATATTGCTAGAGGTTTATTAATTTTGTTGATCTCCTCAAAAGACCAGCTTTTACTTCACTGATTTTCTCTAGTGTATTTCTGACTTAAATTTTATTAATTCTACTCTTATCTTTACTGTTTCCTTTTTTCTGCCTGTTTTGGGTTTATTTTTCTTGTGTTTCCGTAGGTTTTTGAGTTGGGATCTTAGTTTATTGATATTAGACTTTTCCTAATGGCAGCATTTAGGATTGTGCATTTTTTTCTCTTTCAGCATTCTCCAATTGTGTCATGTAAATTTTGATATGCCGTATCTTCATTTTTCATTCAGTTCAGCATATTCTTTTCAGGATAATGAACCTTATTTAGAAGTTTGCTATTTGGAGATTTAAAATGTTTGGCAATCTTTCTTCTACTGATTTGTGGTTTGATTTCATTGTGGTCAGAGACTGCACTCTATGATTTCAGTTTTTAAAATTTTATTATGCTGTTTTGTGGTCATTGATATAGTTTATCTTGATCCATTTTGTGGGCATTTGAAAAAAAAAAGGTGCTGTTGTTTGGTGGAGTGTTCTATACATGTCAGTTAGATCCTGTTGGTTGATGGTATTGAATTCTTCTATTCCTTTGCAGATTTTCTACCTAGCTGTTCTCTCAATTGCTGAAAGAGGGGTGTCGAAGTCTCCAACTAACTGGATTTGTCTATTTCTGTTTTCAAGTTTGTCAGTTTTTGATTCATGTATTTTGTTGCATAACATTTAAGACTATTATTTCTTCATGTTGAATTGAGCCTTTTATCATTATATAAAGTCCTTATCTGCCTCTGGTAATTTTATTCCTTCCTAAGGTCCACTTTATTTAATATTAGTATAACCAAGCCTTTTTGATTATGTTGCTCTAAGAGTTACATAATAATTCATCACTACCTACTGGTGCCATCATTTACTAGTTCATGGTACAGAAAATTTATCTCCCTTTGTGCCTTTACTCATCCCATTTATAGTGTAATTTTTGTAAACACATCTTCTGTACACATTTAGAACCCTCTCAGACAGTGTTATAATTTTTTCTTATCATGTTCATCATCAAACCTAATTTGGAAACTCGAGAGAAGAAAAATATATTTTCCTATTTCTCTTTGTTTTTCTTTCTGCTATTCCAAGATTCTTCCTTTTATCATTTCCTTTTTTTAAATACCTTTTTGTAGCCATTATTTTTAAAAAATATTTATTTTTTAGTTGTAGTTGGGCACAATACCTTTATTTATTTATTTTTATGTGGTGCTGAGGATCAAACCCAGAGCCTTGCTAGGTGAGCACTCTACTGCTGAACCCCATCCCCAGCCCTGTAGCCATTCTTTAAGGGTAAGTTTGATTCCCCTACATACACACAAAAAATGTATGAGTTCTTTTTGTTTTTCTCTTTTTGATAATATGTCATTTCTCTCTTGCATAATATTTTCAAGAATTTTTTTTGTCTTGGATTTGTAGAAGTTCAGTTATGATGTGTCTTGATGTGAATTTCTTTAAGTTTATTCTGTTTTGTGTTCACTCTGCTTCTTGAATATGTATATTTAAGTCTTGTCAACTCTGGGAAATTTTCAGCCATTGTGTCTTTGAATACTTTTTTAGCCTCACCATCTTTCTTCTCTCCTTCCACAATTTCAGTGACAAGAGTGTTGAGTCTTTCATTATAGTTCCGTAGGTCCCCAAATCCAATTTATTTTCTCTTATGTTCATATTGAGTAATTTCTGTTCTACATTTCTATTTATTGTTTATTTGCTCTGTCCTATCATGCTATTGAACCTATTTATTGAGTTTCTCATTTTATTATTTTACTTTTCAGTCCAAAATTTCCATTTTGTTCTTCTTGCTGAGATTTTCCATAAAATTAATTGTTTCAAGAATGTTGAAATTGGAGTGGTAGAGCATTTACTTGCCTAACATGCATCAGGCCCTGAGTTTAATCCCTGGTACCACACACACACACAAAAAAAATGTCCATAATTGCTTATTGAAGATTTTTATGATATTGACATTGGCATCTACCTATTTTTCTTTTCATTCAATTTGAGGTTTTCATGGTTCTTGGTATGATGAGTAGATTTTTGGCTGAAATTTGGGGGAATTATGGTATGCTATTTAAACTCTCTGTTCCTGCTGGTGTTTTTTGATGCCACGGTGACAGAGGAATGGGCCTCTGATTTGTTCCTGGCAGGTAGGGTAGAGGTCCAGGCTCTCCAAACAGCCTCTGTTGATACCCAAAAGGGGATCTGGGTAGAGGTGGCAATTCTGGCTCTCCATTAGGCCTCCTCTGGTCCTTCCCTGGGAGTGAGTGGTAGAAGTACCACATTATTGCTCCTTATGTGAACTCCACTAACCCTAAAGCAGTGGGTGGGGGGTATTGGCTTTGTTAACCACAGGGCAGTGATTAAAGTCCTAATTCTCTGCTTTCTCTGATACTACTCTTGTGGGACAGATGGAGTACTCATTATAGTCTCACTGGAAGTCTGTGTACCCCACTGGGCCTCTCTTGACATGGGCATGGATGGTTCAGTTGTTCTCTCTTCTGTTTGGTTGGAACGATTATTTAAGAATTTTCTGTTTTATTAGGCTGCTCCTTTCTGGGTCCTTTTGCTAGAAGCAGTGAGATTTTTTATTTTGTTTTGTTTTGTTGATAATTGTGCCCATGGTATTTTCAGGTTGCAGGCTTTTTCAGCTACAAGTCTTGGATACTTGAGGCAAAATGAAAACCCAGTGAATTCACCATTGTATTGTTTTCCTGGGTCCCAAGGTACCTAGTCAGTCTGCCTCCTTCTCTCTACTTTTGAGTCTTCTTATGTTTGTTTTGTATATGATGTCCAGAGTTTTAAACTGTACTTAGTGGAAGGAAGAGGGACAAGTACATCTACTCCATCTTCTTAGATGTTGAAGTCGAGGGTGATCTTTTATAAAGTAACCTAAGTCATGTCATGCTTCTGTTTGAAGCCCTGTGGTAGCTTTCCTTCATTGAGGTGGAGGCTCCATGGCTACAGGCCATGAGCATGATTGGCTGGCTCTTCTATCCTTTGCTGCATAGCTTCTCCCTTTAACTTACTTTGCTTTAAATATAATAGACTTTTAAAAAATTAATTTTCTCAACAAATATATATTATGCCAATTATATCCCAGACACTGGTCTAGTCCCTATACTGTGTGGTATAGGCACAAAGTCCCTGATTTCCTGGAGCTGACTTACATTACTTTAGTTCCCACGTCAGGGATGCACTTTCCCTTCCAGTCGCTAAGATCCCACGTCCTTCCTAAAGAGGCCTTCCCTTTCTACCTGAAGTGGGAGTGGTCCATTAGTGATTTCATGTTGGAAGCACTAGAGCAGTGTTAAAAGATCCAAAGCCCACCTTCATCCCAGACTAATTGGATGGAAGCCTCTGAGGTGGCCCAGGAATTGACATTTTTAAAGCTTTCAATATTCTAGTGCTCAGCCAATCACTATCTGAGATTATCTTCTTCACATGTCAATGTGCTCATTTTTTTCTTCTGTTTTCTAGATCTTAACTATAGATAAGGTGATTTTAAAGTTCTTGAATGGGAAACTCAATTTCTTACTTGCAATAATGGTTCTGCTCAGATTCTGGGGTCTGAGACTTACATGAAAGCAAGGTCTCTAGTGAATTCATTTCTGTGAGCTCTTGGATAAACCTCAGAAGTTCTGAGTTTTCTACTTTTAAACCAGACCTGGGTCAGGCTTAAAAATGGCTCCTCTAGTGGTGATGTCCAGAAGATATTAGGGGAAATCAGGGAGGGGAGTCCTAGTCAGTTTCTCTTCTGAGAACCTTTTGCCTGGCCAAGCCTGCCTCCCTCTACTGAGGTCCTCGTGGTATTGCTCTCTCGTGCTGCGAACACCCATTTTCTGAGGAACTGGCTCTTGGGGTACAGTTATCTATGTTTTCTGTAAATGCCCTGCCCCCCAATGTGCTAGGCTTGGTCACCAGCCTATGGCACTATTGGAAGGTGGTGGAATTTTTAAGAGGTGGGGCCTTAGTGAGGGAAAGTTAAGTCATTTAGAAGTTAGTCCTTGAAGGCGATATTGGGACCCCATCCCTTTCCTCCCTCATTTTGCCTTTGACTGCCATAGGTGAGCAGTTTCCTCCACAGTGCCCTCCCACCATGTTGTTTTGCCTTTCCACAGGCCTGAAAACAATGAAGCCAACCAACTTGGACTGAAATTTCTGAAATCATGAGGTTTCCTCTTTATAAAGTGTTTATTTCAGGTATTCGTCACAGTTATAAAAGCTTACTGACACAGGTTAGTATTGGGAGAGAGTAGGAGAACATTTTGTCTTGGTTTACCCAGAGTTTCCTCAGTTTTAGCCCTGAAAGTTCTGCATTTCACACAAGTCCTAGGCAAACCAGGATGGTTGGCCCCCCTAGGAGAGTCTGAGAGTTGCCTCAGTACTTTTCCTGGTCAGATTTTGGGAGGGAAGAGATTGAAAGGACATTGTTGTTCAAGATCATTGCTTAGCTATCGAAGTTTGAATCTTCAAAGCCTGCTGTTAAGGCCCTGTTAGAGTGTATTCTTTTTAAGACAGTAAACCAAGGGAAAGTGTGGTACTTTCTGGGTCTGGATCTATGTTTCCTATAGAATCTTGCCCTAGTTTCACCTGATCCTTCTTTCTTTTTTTCCAGTGGGAGGTGGGGATTGGGGGTGGGTAGAGTAATAATGAGTAGTCAGAAAGATTTTTTAAATCTCTTTTCATTGGTCCTCTTGTTTGGTCCTGTGACTACAGTGATAACCATGGAACATGATTTTGCTGTGATTTGAATCCTGGATAGCTAATCTGACAGCTAGATAATGTGGGTTGAGATTAAATGCACATTTTATAGTTGTGTTGCCCAGTGTGTAGTCTGATAACTACCTTTTTCAAGATCACCTGGGGGCTTATTAAGTATAGATTGTGAATCAGCAGGTTTGAGGAAGGAATTAGGAAACTACATTTTTACAAGTGCTTATGTAACATTCATGAATTCTGACAGTTGAGGACCACTGTGCTGGTTGTGATGTCCAGAAGATATCAGGGGAA
This sequence comes from Marmota marmota marmota, assembly GCF_001458135.2. Classification (NCBI taxonomy): domain Eukaryota; kingdom Metazoa; phylum Chordata; class Mammalia; order Rodentia; family Sciuridae; genus Marmota; species Marmota marmota. The sequence continues at coordinate 38,477,886 of NW_026000229.1, forward strand.
ATCAGCATCTGACCTTGATTTTTGTTGGAAGAGCCATGAAAGAATTATTTTGGACTATAAAAATTATTTGGACTTTATTATTTACTTTCATTTCTGCTAATTATTTAGTATTTAGATTGGGTATTTAGAACAGTAGTAGCAATCCTCCCTACACTCTATGAAATATATGCTTTTTACTTTTAGCAGTGGAAAGAGAGAAAACTTTGGTGGTGACAGAATAAGACCTTCATAGCAGTTCAACAGCTTTTCCTTTCAGCTTTAAAAGTCTCCTCTAGAACTGAAGGAAAAATTAGATAAGGAAAGTGAGTCAAAGTCACATAGAGGACAGCACTGGCTGCCTTGTGTTCTGAAACTGGGATAAATTCCCAGGAGATCTTTAAGATGTTTCTTGTTGAAATCAACCCCCACCCCCTGTTCTATACCTGCTGCCATCAAATGTCTAGTATTTTTAAAATAGTATCTATTCTACAGATATATTTATTACATTATAAGTCCAAATGACATCTTACCTGGGATTTTGGCTTTCTTTCCTACTTCAGATAAAATTATGCTTATGTGATAGTCTTTTGCACTAGCAGTGAGTACTGTTGATCTGTCAATTACCTAGTGTGTTCAAACTCCAAATGTGGGGCAACTTGCAAAATGTGCTTCCGGGAGTGGTAGTTTGAATTACTGAAACCAGGGCTTTTGTTAGTTACCTTCTCATCCCTGTAACAAAATACCTGAGATAATCAACTTATAAAGAGAAATAGTTTATTTTGGCTCACATTTTTGGGGGGTCTAGTCCGTGATTGGTTGGCCCATTGCTTTGGGCCTATTACAATTTAGCACATAATGGTGAGAGCACATAGCAGAGAAAAACTGTTTACCTCCTCATGAGACAGGAAGTGCAAGGGAAAGAGGAAGGGACAGGGCCACAGTCCCCTTCAAAGGCATGTCCCCAGTAACCCAAGAACCTCCCATTAGGCTCCACCTCTTACCGCCATCCAATAGCATCTCCAGGAACAAAGTCTTTAACACATGGGGCTTTGAGTGACATTCAAGATCCAGATTATACCAGGGGATGATCTGGGACTCTTTTGAAGGTTTTGTTTCAGTTGATAGCAACTTTCATGGGCTACTGGTATATGGGGTATAAGTGGGTTGAGTAGAAGGTCTGCCTCTTTAATTACAGAATTTCATTGTGTCCCTATGTCTAACAATGGCCCAAACTAAGCATAATGGAAAAGATGATTTAGAAATCAATTTTTGTTCTTGATTGTAAATCACCTTTGAAACACATATAATTGAGGCATTATGTGTTGCATTTTGTGTTGCACTAATGGGACCAGCACTCTTCAAGTTCCCTAGCTCACATTTTTGTTGGATTTGAATGGGGCATATGCTCTCAAAAGTCTGAATACCTGTGAGACAGCCTTTCCCCTTTCATTTAAGCTGTCAGGCTGAGATATTCAGGGCTTTAATATATCTTTTGAGGGGGACACAATTCAACCCATAACAAAAGTATCTGTGAAATGCTTAGGACAGTGCCTCACATCTAGATATGATCAATATGTTTTCCTGTTGTTATTACCATTGTTAAGTTTTGATGAGTGAGGAACAGCTACCTAGCAGGTGGGCACCCTGGATTCACTCTGGAATAATTCAGATGCAACCACATTGACAATCTGGGTATAAGTGTTAAAGCTTCAACTGAAATTCCTTTTAGGGCTGAGAGGTAGTTGGGTAGGAGTGAGATTTTAAAGAGGACTGTTTCAGGTCCTGGGACGGCAGAGAACTGGGAGAAACAATGGACTCTTTTAAGCCAGAGGATCTAGGTTCAAGTCCAAGTTCCATGACTCACTGAGCACAATTCACATGGTTTCTCTTTTCCTGTTTTATCAGGGTGGCTGGGGGGAGTACCTGCCTCACATTCAGAACAATAGTATTACCACATATTAAATGACAGGATGCTTATGAAATTCTTGATAAATGTTAAACTGCTGTTATTACCTCACCAAATTCCTCTTGGTCTATTGCTGTGAAACTCAATAACTGCTTCTGTAGTTGAAGAAAAAAACATTTCCTTTCTTTGGACTTGATTAAGAATGAAGAAGGATTGTGGCTCAGTGGTAGAGCGCTGGCCTGGCATATGTGAGGCACTGGGTTTGATTCTCAGCACCACATATAAATAAATAAAGGTCCATCGACACCTAAAAATATTTTTAAAAAATTAAAAAAAAAAAGAATCAAGAAGCCATTTAGGAATTTAAAAAGTTGGAAATCCTTGTTTTTCTTCTTCTAATCTATAATAAGAAGTTGAAGTCTGAGGAACAAAATACAATGAAATGTTTTAAATTTTATCCATACTGGAATTGATCTAATGGGGTATTTATTGTGAAGGAGCACCATATGAAATTGAAAAAGTCAGATTTCTTAAAAGATTAATTTTTAGTTTTATAGGACTGAGTTACCTAAAGTATACTAAATTTAAATTTTTCCTTTATCAAAAACCCCAACTTATTTATCCATGAAGACAAATATTCAGAAAGTATAAACTTTCCCTACTGTTGGAGGTTGTTAGTTTAGATCCACGAGGGCATTTGCAAATGAAAGTAAATGCTCTGGAAGAGCTGGTTCTGTTGTGGAGTTGGGCTGGAGTCTGGGCTGAAGCAGTAGAGATCATTAAGTGGCTGCTTAATGTCACATGTGGTGTGAAGAGACATGTTGGCAGAAAGGATATTTTGTTTATTAATTTGCTTATTTTTATGGTTTTATTTGTTAACTGCTGATCTGTACTTATTTGATAAAATTTTGGATATTGTTGGGCTAGTATCACCACACCCTTTCCCAAACCTAAAGTAGAAGAATGAAGGTGAACATTTAGCCAGGGATGTAGTGAATATAGAGATATTTAAATGTTCGTGGGAATGTGAAATATATTTTTATTTATAAATATTATGAAAAGAAGTATAGTCTTGAAGGGTCTTCCAAAATAAAAAGATGGGTGTGGATAACAGTGGCAGAGGTTGGGTGCTCTCTGGTATTCTTTCTCACTCTTTTCCAGCACAATAGAAACTCTGGACACAGAATAAATATGTCTTTTGGTAACTAGCATGGTCATGTGACTGACACAAATTATCATAGGAATTTTCCCTTAAAGACAGCAAATACTGGCTGCCCCCTTTCTAGCTTCTTTGTCTTTTTTTTTTTCCACCTTGCAGCCTGAAATACAGATGTGTTTTCTAGATCTCTAGTTCCTATTTTGAAACATGAGGGAGCCTGGTATTTGGGAAGTTAGAATAGTGAACTAGAAAAACACTGAAAATTTTGGAGCAGAGCACCCGTAGCCAATCTGACTCTTGGATTTTAATATGAGACAGAAAGACATGCTTGTCTTGCTTAAACAATTATTTTGTATTTAGCCACATCTCATTTTAAGTGATACAGTGATATGACTTTTTGGAAGGGGGTGGTTTATAACCTCTATTAAAAGCTTATTATAGGGCTTGCTCATTCTTAAGGACAAAATGTCCATTTTTATTTTTAAGAAAGTATCTTTGATGCATCTATTTCTTTTTTGTTTGTTTGTTCTAAGTCTCTGAAATGGGGAATAATTGATTGCCTACTTCTTCATAAATCTTTGTGGAATATAAAATTTTGCTTTGCTTCAATTTTATCACATTTTGTCAATCGGTAGATATAGAACTTCAAACAATTATTTTATGAAAAATACTCAAAGCTAGGATCTTTCTTAAGTAAGAGAGTTGGCTATGCTAGACTTGGAGTTCTACTTATGCCTGTGATATTTTCAGTGGATTACAGTGAGCTTGCTCTAAGCAAAATGAATAAGCTGTTTGCTGAACTGTGAACGGAGGAGACAGAATGTACTTATATTTGGGGAGAATTAGTAGAAGATGGCCTCTCTCTCTCTTTCTGTCTCTCCAACCACTAATCTACTTTCTGTTTCTAAAGATTTTCTTTTTCTGGACATATATAAATGGAATTGTACAATATGTGATCTTTTGTTAGTGACTTCTTTACATAGCCCAATGTTTTTGAGGTTCATCAATGTTTTGTGTGTGTGTGTGTGTGTGTGTGTGTGTGTGTGAGAGAGAGAGAGAGAGAGAGAGATAATATCTTCAAAGTGAAACACTGCATATGTTTAATTGCTGCTCGGTTTTGTGGCTTCCTGGGGAGTACTCAGCATCTCCCAGTAGGGGAACAATGTCAGATTCCTTTGGTGCATGAAATTAGAGCTGGTGTCTGAGAGGCCATACACATTTCTGTGCCAGCTGTCTTTACACTCTGACTTATTTGGGAGACACTACATTCCTTGCAAAACAGTTGGTTGAAAGCAACCTTTAAGGGAAATGTAATTGAATAAGTATGAAGACATCCCTCATTTTCCTGCCCTACACCTTCGGAAATATACCGACTGACTCATCTTTTTAAAAATAACAACTTGGTTGAGATATAATTTGCTTGCCATATGATTCACCCTTTTAGAGTGCACAATTTAGTGGTCTTTATCATATTCACAGAGTTGTGAACCCATTATCACAATCAATTTTAGCATTTATATTTCTCTAGGGAAAAACCTTATGCTCTCATTAGTACCTTGATTTCCCCCAGTCTCTTCCCCACTGTCCTAGGCAACCACTAATCTACTTTCTGACTCTAAGGATTTGCTTATCCTGGACATATACAAATGGAATTGTACAAATATGTGGTCTTTTTACAAGTTTCTGTGTGGCCATAACTTTTCATTTCTCTTGGGAATACACCAAGGGTGAAATTGCTGAATGAGATAGAAGAAAATACCCCTTGCCCTATGCTCACTAAAGATGTCCATGCCACAGTCCTTGGAATCTGTGAATAGTTTGTCATAAGGCAATTGAACATGAATTAAGGGTGCAGGTGGAATTTAGGTTGCTAATCAGTTCACCTTAAAGTAAGGAGATAATTCTGAATTATCCAGGGGTGCCCAATGTGGTCCAAAGAGTCCTTAAAGGATGGAGGAAGGAAGCAGAAAGTCAGAGTCAGCATGATGAAATTTTACCATGTGCTCAGCAACACTTGTTATCATCTGTCTTTTTGAGTATAGACGTCCCAGTGGTGTGAAGTGGTATCTCTTTGTGGTTTAGATTTGCATTCTTCTGATGGCTAATGAAGTTAGGCATCTTTTCATTGGCCATTGGTATATCTTCTTTGGAGAAATGTATATTCAGATCCTTTGTCCATTTTTCAAATTGGGTCATTTGTCTTTTTATTATTAAGTTGTAAGGGTTTTTTTATGTGTTCTAGATACAAGTCCCTTTCATATATGCCTTGCAAATATTTTCTCCTGTTTTATAGTCTGTCTTTTCACCTTCATCATTGGAAATGCAGAGGTGTGGGTAGAAGACTTCATCTGCCATGGTTGAGCAGCAGTAGAAATCCAGGTGCTCCCCATTTCCACTGTCAGCCTAAATAACACAGGCTTCAATTTTCCTTCAAATGGTCCTCTATTCCAACCTTAAGCTGAAAAGAACTATTTCAACTTTAAATGACTCTAAATTAGCTTAATCAATGTCCAGAACTGTGGGATATAGCAGAGCCTTTTACTTATATTGATGTGCACTGGGGCAGCAAGATAGAGTCTCACTTATATTAGGTTTGTGTTTATATTCTCCTGGATAAGATATTCTAGCTGTTGCTAGTATTTTATTTTTCAAAAGTCCTTTCACATTCTAACATTTCTCAAACTGAGTTATGTTTTACAATCAAGGTGTTATTTAAGTCAGTGGAGCATCTTAGAATTGAGAAAGCAGCATTGAAATTTAAATTTAATGTCATTTGTGGACACCTTTGCCTTTTCTCTTTTACAGAGTATCAGCTATTGACATTTAGCACAGGGAGCAGAGTGACTTTTTAATTGGCACCTCATCTGCTGACTCTAATTTTATTTCCCCAAAGTCATCCTGTCCTGTGGCTTTGCTAAATTTCTCACCATTGCTGTAGCCATACTGTGCCACCTGCCTGCATGCCTGGGTGCTCCCTCTTCCATTCCTGCCCCTCCCTGGGTCTGCTTGAGGCTTCAACCAAGACACAGGCCAATCATATCCTCTTCCAGTGCTGCTGTGTCCCCTCCCACGCAGTTTGGTCCTCCTTCTGCTCTGCTCCCCAAGTGCCCCAGCAGATGCTTGGTAACTAACTACTTATCTACCTGTATGCCCACTCATCTGTCAATTCCTTGAGGTTTGGTCTTGTTTATTTGGTAAGCCTGCTTAGAGCCTAGCATTCTAATAACTCAGTAAATGTTTGTGAATATGTTAACTTTTTTCTCTGCTATGATTTTATACGTAGTTCATTATTTGTTTAATATCAAATGGTGATAGTTTATAACTCTTAGTTAAAATTCAGAAAAATGACCAAATGATAATAATATGTTATCAGCAATAGCCTAGCATTTTCTTCATACCAGTTGTCTTATGATACACTGGTGATTTGAATCTGTGAATTATTCACACCAGAGCAATAAAAAGATTTATTTATCTGAAGTAGTTGGGAGTGTATAGAAATAGATTTGTATATATTTCCACATATAATTTTATAATTATAATATGTTGGTATTTCTTAAGAATATGCAAAGTTTGACTTGGCATGGGAGTGCATACTTGTACTCCCAGGCTGAGATGGAAGGATTATAAGTTTGAGCTCAGCCTGGGCAACTTAATGAGACCTTGTCTCAAAATAAAACATTAAAAAAGGCTTGAGGATGTAACTCAGTGGGAGAATACTTGCCTAGCATGTTCAAGGCTTTGGGTTCAATCCCTGTACTGGGGGAAAAAAAGTACACAGATGGGTTGTTCTAGACAGAGAAGATAAAATCTACTGCCCAATTAGTATTTATTGCCCATCCTTGTTTGACAGATGCAGCCATAGGTAGTATAACAAGTCAGAGGAAAAGTCACCAAAGCCTCTAATATGCTTCCAGTGCAGGGGCCAAGCTGTCCTATCTGAGTGGGTTTCCATCTCTTCCCTGCCTAGAGAGGAGACAGACACTGAAGGATGAGTCAACTTTGGCCTTGGAGGGCTTATTTAAAGTCTTCATATTAGACTCTAAAGCCAGGTAGCCAAGTTTTCACGTGGTTTGGGGACAGTGCTAATAAAGTCAAGGTAATAAGAATGTATGTTTTATACAGAGAAAGTAGTCAAAACAAATTAGATCATACAGATCTCCTTAAGTAGCTGTTCATTTTTATTTTTGACAGACTATATGAAGCAACTTACGATCTCCGGTCCTTTCTGGGTACATCTAAGTCTACCCTTCATTCCTAGGGTGGCCCACTTATCCTTGTAGATACCTGCAACATCACTCTCCAGAGCTTTCTTAGATTTGAACCCAGACCCTTTTAAGCTCCTTAGGGCCTTTACGTACATCTTTCTCAAGGAACTCTGGCATACTCTGCCATTCTTCTTGCTCACGTGGCTTCCTTACTCACATCTAGTTTTTGCACAGATCCATCCTGCCACAATCTGAAGAGTTACCAGCAACACATCTTTTGGTTCTTATGCTCAGCATTGGGGGTTGCACTGTCAGGTGTTGTCTCTTCCTGAGGAGGCTGTGTGATGCCATGCTCTGGAGCTCCCTGCTCTGGAGCTGGACTGCTTCTTATTTCTATCACTGTGGACAAATGACTTAACATCTCAGTGCCTCAGTTTTATCATCTGTAAAATGATTTTTTTTCTTAGATGTGCATTTTTTTTAAAATACTGGGAATTGAACCCAGGTCCTTATGAGTGTTAGGCAAGCACTTTACCACTGAGCTGTATCCCTGGCCTTAAAATGAAGGTTAATAATACATTTTTCATGGAATTCTTGCAAAGATCGTATGACTCACATAAGATTTAGACAGTTGGCAAGGGCTCACTAAGTGCTTGCTGGTAGTTTCATCTTTCCAACATTAGCATGCAAAATCTGCTTAAATTCCAGTTACCCCAACCTGGACAAAGAGGTCCACATACAAAGTTGGGGGAGGGGAGTTGCACCGTATACTCACCCAGGCAGAAGTGCCTGTGCCCTCAGGTTTGAATCCTGGAGGAGGCAATTGTAGTTTGTTTCCAATGTCTCCTTAAACTCCCTATTGATTCTCCTGGCACTGTATAACAAGGGCAGCCTTTTTTATTTTATTTAAGCAGAGGAAAATCACACTTTACTGATTACTTATTCTGCTCCCTGGGTGAATTGCAAGAAATTATGTCTGGCTCCTTCGATCTTGCTGGGAAGGCTACTCTCTCAGCCAAAGCTAAGTCTTCCACCCCTTTACTGGTCCCTGTTGGCGGCCTTTCCTATTGGCAGAGGGCCAAGTCAATGCTTTTGCTCATCTGAAGGACCAGGAGGAAAACCTAAGCAGTGTCCTAAGGAGCAATGGCTTCAGGCAGTCAGCAGGAAGTGTCTGTGCCCACTATTCTCTCCACCAGAGTCTTTTCTCTCTTTTGGTCCTCAGATGAGATGTTAGTGTCAGCAAGACACTTGTCAGTCAGATCATGAGCTGGCCTTTCCTCTGATCATCCCACAAACACCTACTTAGTTAAGGATATTTCTGTCAGCTTGCTGTGACAGCTGGAAAACAATCAAAACACCATCTCTCTACTGCCAGATGTTGAGCACCAAAAAACAACTCTAGGCATATTTGTAATTATCAGTAGACTTTTAGAAGAAAAATTAACCTCTACAGATGACATTTTGAGTATCATCAAAATGACTAGACTGACTAGAAGTGGAAGGGTGTGTGTGTGTGTGTGTGTGTGTGTGTGTGTGAGAGAGAGAGAGAGAACCTATTTTTGCTTTCATGTTTTTAGTTTAGAAACAAATTAAATCACATGTTTATTATGCCCTCTCCTAATTACACTGTAGTTGAGGTAATCAGTGTTGACATCCTGGGTATAACCTTCCACGCAGTCCTCTCTGTTTCCATGGGGACAAATCTCCAGTTGAGTTTGGCAGTCACTGTCAACAGTCCTTCAACAAGTACTTTGAACATACAGCCTTTATATATTGATTTAAAAAACAAATGTAGGATAGCCTCATAAAAGTAGGGCTGCTCAAAGTATATATATTTAATAAATGGCCAGATTAACTTTCAGATACCTATTGCAATCTTCTTGGATCTTATCATTTTAATTTCATTTTTGCCTAGCAATGATGGAAAATGGTTTCTCCCTTTTATTTTAATTTACATTTTTATCACTGGGTCAGTGGTTAGAGTTCCTTTTTTGGATGCTGACCCTGATGGCAACTTTGAGACTGCTTTCAATCCCCATGTGCTTCTAGTTTCTCCAGGCAAGAGCTGAAGAAGCAGCTTCAATGAGCATGATAGATTTTAATCATCATAGCTGTTGTGTGTTGCATAGATTTAGAACCATCAAAAAGATGGATTTCAAGCAAATGCCATTAGAAAAGTTTACAGGAATAAAGAGTAAAGAATAGCTTATGTATGTGCACAGTTGCTAGAAGGGTTCTGGCTTTGCTTAGATCTCTGCAGTAGCCACCTTGTGGGCCTGTTGCCTTGCTGTGTCCTGTGCTCTGAAGAACACACAGAGTCCCCCTATGGGATGGGAGGACCTTCTACTCTGCTAGCGTGTTAGATTTAGAAGGAAGTACACATGGAGGCAGAAGGACTCCCCAGAGCAACTTTGAAACTTTTCTCTCATCCCACAATCTCTGCTGAAACAAGGTGCATAGTCCTGTGTGGGCCTCCTTTTCTGAAGATTTTATAGCTTTTAAACAGCCCTGGGATCTTGTCTTTACTCCAGTTGGAAATCTTTCATCCTTTTTCCAGAAGCACACTCCCTCTCAATGTTCTTGACTGAATAGGAGTGAGTTTTTTTTTAAAATAATTTTTTAGTTGTAGTTGGACACAATGACCTTATTTTATTTATTTATTTTTATGTGGTACTGAGGATTGAGCCCGTCCAAACCCAGCACCTTGCATGAGTGAGGTGAGTGCTCTACCGCTGAGCCACAACCTGGCCTGTGAGTTTTTTAGAAATCACTGTCCATCTCTGCTTTCATCTACACTCTCAGTTGCATCATCTACTCTCCTGCTCCAGCTTGCCCAGGTTGCATGTCCTTGGAGCACAGTGACCTTATTCTTGAGGACTTGTTTGTTGTGGATTGTAGCTTTTCTCTTTTTTCTTTTTCTTTCATTCTCTCCTCCTCTGCATTGAGGGTGCCATGAAGTAGGCACTCCACAGCAGTGCATGCTCAAACACTCTTTTGGGGGTGCTTTCCCCCAGAAAGACAGGGAATGTGATTTGGAGACGGAGCACCAAGGTAGCATGTTAACCCCATTTATACCTGTTGCTGAGCTTTTGATGGACTGTCCAACTCCAAACTGGGAGGATTACTTTCCATGAGCAATGAAAAATTACAATAATTCATTTGGAAAAGTATGTGCCCTGTGAATGATAACTTGTCTATGCAGTATGGGGTACTGGGCACAGGGATTACCCCTCCTCTTGTCTTAGTATAACTTCTCACCTGATTGGCAAAAACTGATGAGAAATGATAGCATCTGTGTTGGCAGGATTGTTTTGGGAAAAACTCTCAATAAAGATTATTGATGGAATGAGAAATATGTATACATGTGATATTTATTACAGTATTGTTTAAATAGTAAATAAATTCATAAACAAAGTAAATGTCCATTTTTAGGATAAATTGTGTTCTATTTATAATACAGAGCAGGGAGATTTCCCCATGATGTATTGCAAATATGTAAAATGTAATTCTGTTTTTACAAAACAAACAATGACTGTAGCACTATATATATGTCTGTAAATACAATGTATGTTTATATATGATTAGCTAAAAAGACTACAGAAAGAGTTCCTATCAGTTATTTAAGAGAATAGTGTCTATAATGAAGAATAGCACATGCAAAAATGTCATTTACATGAAATTATTTTTATATTTGTATTCATGCATAAAGAGAAGTGTGAAAAGACAACACCTGAATATTTATTATACTTTTCTTAAGTTGTGGGATTTTAAATGATTTTTTCTTCCTTCTTATACTTTTTTGAACTATTTGAATTTATAACAGTGAACATATACGAATTCTAAAAAAAAAAAAACCTTCAGAAAGAAACTAGAATTGTTTTTATTGTGAAAAAGCATAGCTTCCTCTGGGAAGGAATGCAAATCTTTAAAGTTTTAGGGATTTGAGAGAAGGCCCAGAGGGGCTACCACACCCCCTTGTCCAAGGGGTGCCATTCATAGAAAGTCATAGACTTTTGTTCTATTTCAGTTAAGAGATGGCAGTGAAAGTGTGGCTTTTCTAATTCTCACAAAGTCCAGCAGTCCAGAAAGCTAGACTTATGGATTTTATTACTACATGAGGGACTAGGAAAGCAAAGAAGTTTTGAGAAGGTGAGTGGTGTTCCAAGTTGCTTTTCAAAAGGTCAGTTGGCTGTGTGGAGAATGTTGGGTAGGAGGGAAGTGGTGATTAGGGAGTCAAGCCAGGAGGCCATTGTAGCAGTTGAGGTGAAGGGAACAGGCCGGAGTGTAGGTTTGGTGACCAAGAGAAGCAGATGGCATTACAAATGTATTTTGTGGGTCCAGCTGACAGGATTAAATGTTGGATTTGTGGACTTGAAAGATAAGAAGGTGTCAAGGATGATTACTGAGTTTGGTAACATGAGCAACCAGGGGGATGGAGATGCCACTTTCTGAGATGGACAATACTGGAAGAGAGGAGATTTGGGAAAGAAGATCAGAGGTTTAGTTTGGACAACATGAGTTTGAGATGCTTGAGAGGGTTCAAAATGGAGGTGTCAGGGGAGCTATCTTGTTGCTGTATGGATATTTGAGTCTATGGCTCAGGTAAGAGGTGAGGTGGGTAATACACATCAGAGCCATTAAAATTTCACCTGAAATAGTGCTGGGGAAGAGGATTGCATAAGGGCCAAGACTGAGCCCTGATGAAAGGAGAGAAGTCACTAGAAGATACTGAGAAGTGACCAAAGTAGTAGTAGTAGGAGGAGAAAACCAGAGGAGTACACTCTTGGTGTGTTTCTAATGTCTAGCTGGGAACAGAGCCAAGGCCTTTATTGATCTGGTTCAGGTCATCCAATAAAGTAAAGGTAGATGCTGTTACATCCAGGCCCTCGCTGCCACCCATAGGCCCAGTTATTGGTGTAGGTGATCTATGTGTCTGGACTATGTGCCTGGACTATGGCTTTTGTACTTTTCCAAACAGCCACTTATCAGGGAAAATTACATTTTGCCAGTTGAATAGCTGCATTTTCTGATTTCATTAATTTTATTGCTGATGGAAAGAAGTCAAGCTGATAAACTTACTTTAAGGACTATTAGTTGTTTGGGTTTTTGGTGTTTATTATACACCTAAGAAAGTCAGAGCAAATAGGAGATTTGCTCTCAAAAGTTAGTGGATCTGGGCTTGGTAGCACTCGCCTGTAATCCCAGCAGCTCAGGAGGCTGAGACAGGAGGATCACAAATTCAAAGCCAGCCTCAGCAAAAGCGAGGTACTAAGCAACTCAGTGATACCCTGTCTCTAAATAAAAAATACAAAATAGGGCTGGGGATGTGGCTCAGTGGTTGAGTGCCCTTGAGTTCAATCCCCGATACCCCCAATAATGGAGCTGCATGCAGGAGAAAAGTTTAAAGGACTTTTGCTTTTTTCTTTCTTAAAGAAAGGTAAGTAAAATCTTAACCCTCTGAAGAAGCATTCTTTTGTGATTGGTTACTGAGTACTGTGATGCTTTTCAGGATTTCTAGAAATGAGTCTCACTAATGTGTACTTGCGTGATCATCAGTAAAAGAAAGTTTACGAATAATTATACTTACATAATATTACAGTTAACATTACCTAATATTAACCCTTGCCATGGAGTAGAAAGTGTTTGGCATTCTAAGCATCATTTCAGTTAATGCAAGATGAATTTTTATCTTTCTCATTCTGTAGATGAGAGAAGTAAGACAGAGCCTATGCAATGCGTCTAAGAGGCAGATCTCACCACATAGCAGCCTAAAGCAGCAAACATTTATTCTCTCTCCCAGTTTCTGTAGATCAGGAATTTGGGAACAGAAAGGCAGGGTATCTCTGGCTCAAGGTCTTTCACAAGGTTGCAGTCAAGGTGTTGGCCAGAGATGCAGTTATGTGAAGAAGGCTTGAGTGGAGCTAGAAGATTCCAGGTTGGCTCACTCACCTGGCTGTTGGCAGGCGACCTCAGTTCCTCAATGCATGGGCCTCTTCCTAGGTCTTCCTGGGTTTCCTAAAAACATATCAACTGACTTTCTCCAGAGCAAGTGATTCAAAAGAGGTTAAAACAGAAGCGATGTGTCTTCTGTGATCTGGCCTTGGAAGCCCCACAGTCATTTCTGTCATGTCCTATTTACACAAATTGGCTCTAATCCATGTGGGAGAGGCCCCCCTCAGGGACATGAAAGCCAAGAAGAGGGGATCTCTGACTATCTTAGAGACAGATTACTGTTCAGGGCCCTTATAGTGTTTTTCCTTGAAGTCTTAACAATTAGTAAAATTATCTTTTCTCTCTACAAAGACTTGCCTAGTTTTATCTGGAGACAAGGGAAGTATAGATGACTCTTCCAGGACTCTTTTGTCTATATAAATCTAGAAAATCTTTTTAGTGTTGTAAATATCCTTCTTGTTCCCATGAAAGAATTTCAGAGAGTTCTTTACTGAAAAAATAACAATTTAAAAAGTTGTAGCATGTCACAATCTTTGAATATGTGTTCACTTTTATTTCCTTACTTCGAATAATAACAAAATTTGTTGGCTAATAATAATTAATGAATGATTTATTCTCATTCACGGTATTTACATATTTAAACCTTTATAAGAATAATGTCAAAAGAGACTAATGGGATCTGTAGCTTAATGAAAGCAAACAGATTTTATATTTTATTTTATTTGTTTCATCCACATTAAATTGGTGACATTGATTATACTGTGAAAGCCAGTATTTTACAAACCCACAAAGTAGAAAATCAATATCTCACAGGATAGGAAAAAATTCTGTCTTTTGTTTTATAATAGGAAAATAAGAGGTCATATCTCCTTATTGATCTCAGTGCTCTAAACAGGCTGATGGTATTTCATGCTGGTTTTATTTTGGACCAGCAGGAAAATGACATTGTAAATAACTGAGCATTGTTCAAATCAACTAATATTAGAGGAAAAATTCAGGAGTTGGAAGCTGATTATTCATGAAATGCTAAAATATTAAGTGAATTCTCTGTTTATCTATGTCACCATCATCGTGAGTCCTGGATTCTTGGAAAATCATACAAAGCAGGAAATCTTTTGTCCAGTTTNAAGAGGCTTTTTTTTTTTTTTTTTAACTTTTTAATTGTAGATGGACACAATACTTTTATTTTATTTATTTATTTTTATGTGGTGCTGAGGATTGAACTCAGGGCCTCACACATTTGAGGCGAGCGCTCTACTGCTGAGCCATAACCCCAGCCCCAGTTTGCAAGTCTTTTAAATGCATCTTGTTAGTTTAGTTCTTGTCTCAAGAGGAGCCAAATCCAAGTTCTGGGTGTAAACTTAAGTGTCTTAATTATCAAGTTCCTTCCATGTTACCAATGGCTCTTAGTATACTGTCTGAGCACTTTTTCCATTCTTTTATTTTGTCAGTGAGCCTTCCTGGGCTGAGTGTTGTAGCTCATATTTTTAGTGCCCTTGACCTTGCTCTGACCTTCAGACCATCACTTCCTTCCAGAGCTTTCCCTGCCTTGGCCATCTGTCTCTAGCCCTGTCCTGGATCTCACTACCTCCAGCTCTTGCTCCATCTGCTGCTCTGGCTCTCCAGCTCCTCATTCTACAAACACCTCTCTCCTGCTGGCCTTCTCCTTCCTTGTAGGGACAGGAGAATGTGGCAAAGGACACAAGGGAGTTATGGTCTAGGAAAATGTTAACTCCTGAGAGCAGTGAGTGGGAGAGTGGCTCGAACTGTTAGAATTGCAATGCCATTCCTAGCTCCTTGCCCTCCAGCCTTCCCTATTCCTCTTGCTTCCCTCCCAAACTCAGAGAAAAAGGGATGGAGTTTTTAACTTTTAATTAATATCATTGTTAGATTGTGCCAGATTGTAAAGAGTAAGAGGCACCCATTTCCAAAATCTTATTTCTCCTGCTCACATTAGCCTTGCTGGGTCCCAGTGGACTGAAGTATGATTGGGCTCACTTTCCTTTCTTAGTTCTCTAATTATCTTACCCTTGAGGTCCTTACAAATATCTCCAGCATAATTTCCTTTTCAGACTGCTTAATTATAGTTACTAGAACAGAGGGAGTAGGAAAATGGGGTATATGAGTATTCCATGTACGTTCACTACACTAATTATAGTATAACTTGATGTATCATTGTTGAATTCGTCTCTCTCAAGCTATTCTGACACTGTGTTGGCAATGAGGAGATAGTAAACATTCCGCTTGTTGATTGAAGGCAGTTGTATCAATAGGTATATCTATCAGACTGAGAACACAGAAAATAATTCTGACAAAGTCAGATTAAATTTCAAGTTTTAATTAATTAATTTAGGTCTTTACGAAACAAATCCTAGATTAAAAAATTTTATGATGCTGATGAGGGTCGGCAGAATTTTCAGATACGTTTCTTTTCAGGCTTCTTAACCTTAGTCTTATAATATGTCAGGGGAGAGATAACCCCTCCAGGCTATTGTGATATGAATGGTACAGAAATATGGACCTACCTTCAGAGATTGCAGGAGCACTTTAACATCAGCAAGGACCTCTCAGTGAGATGACCTGTGTAATAGATATTTAGGATAGTGAGCTATTTCACGTCCACTCAATCAAGCATGACTTGTTTGGATTTTGATCCGAGTGAAGCATGCCTAATGATGGAAAAAGTTAGACTTCTTATCTCTGGAAGCTTTCTCCATACACTATTGTCTTAATCTGCTTTCTGTTGCTCTGAGAAGGTTTATTTAGCTGATAGGTGTAGGGAATGGAGATTCAAGGGCATTGGGTAGGTTTCTGGTAAGGAACTTGTGTGGCTTCAACTCAGGACAGGAAGTGGAAGGGGAAGTAGGTGTGTTGGAAGAGAAGTAGGTGGGCAAGAGAGTGGGGTGGTGCCAGGCTCACTTCATAACAACACATCTAAAGAAAACCAATCCAGTTTCCTGAGCAAGAACTCTCCCAGGAGAAAAGTATTAAATCCCCTTTAATTACCCAGCATCCCTCAATCCTGTTATCTGGGAAATCAACCCTCACATCAACATAGTTTCTGGTTGGGACAAACCTTATTCATGACACAGCACCTAATACAGAGGAAATGGCACCTGTGGTTATCTAAGATTATCAGTGTTATCACAGATAGGTAGGGTCAGTGATCCCAAGATTCTTGCTACAGCTTTTCAGGGAATGATATGCTTTTCAGGGAGGTTGATAGACTTACTATGAGAAATCAGAGAGCAAGGTATTTTATGAAGCAATGAAAACTTTCTAGTTGATTTTTATGGAAAAAATTTAGGCCATTGAAGAAAGGAGAATAAAATCAACTTCAGACTCCAGTATGTCTTTCTTCTTGCCTTGTGCATCTTTTGTATTTCCAGGGACTGATTTCATAGGCTTTGTGACTTCCATGAGAGAGCCTTAGGGATGGGGCAGACTTGGCTGCGGTCACTTCAATCTTTTTGTCTTGATCGTACTATACAGTTTGCCTTACCTTTTGGATACTGCTATGGCTAAAATGTGTGCTTTGGTTGTACATTTGTTGTGGACTCATAGGAGCTGAACAGGCAAGGCTTTTTTGGAGTCTCTTCATGTTCTTATGTTTTATAGAAATGAATCCTGTTAATATTTTGTTTGAATTATTCATTGGGAACCAATATTCTGAGGAGAAACTATCCAAGGTTAGATTGGAGATACATACCTCCTAAGATGCTTTTCACTCAAAGTAGTTATTTAAAATTCACCATGAATTTTAATAAACGAACAACATAGCTATCGCCTGTTAATTTAATTCCTACTTAATTTGATCTTCCTGTACCATTTAAGAAAAAGCTTTGGAATCAAATTAATTGTAACTAAAATAACATAATGTTCTTATGATAATAGTGATGGGCTTAAACAGAATTGGGCAAATACAAGATAGTTTAAACACAAGTTATAGCAAATTGACACTTCATTAGTGAGGGAAAAGGCCCAGATTTTTAGACAGAGAAGAAGAGAAAATTGTACTGAAAACTACCAGACACAGCCCTCTGAATACCGGCTGTTTTTTCTTCATATTCTAGTTGATGGCCATGATTCTACAATTATTCTGCTACCAACAGCAAATAAAGAAAAAAAAATTACTTATCACCTGGTCAGTGCTGGCTCTCTGAGTAGCTTGAAATTTATCTACATATAGTAAAGAGAAAAATGTTTTTTAAAAATCAAAATAAGACAGTCCATTTTAGAATTCTTTATGCTTCCCTTCAGAAGTATGAACTTTGAAACAGCTGCTCAGTGTTGGTGCCACCTCTGCTTCCAGGTAAATGCAGCTGAACAGTGCCCTTTCTGAACCCTCCAGGTACCATTTGCCTTCTCTACACTGAGGAGTTCTTTATTCCTGTCTTGTCTTTCCCTGCCCTTCCCTTTGTTCTGTCCTGTCCTACTCACTCTTTCTTATGAAAGGGAGCTCCCTTTGAAGTTTTGCTTGGGTGTGAATTTAAGGGTTAGAGAAAATTTTGAAACTGACTCTTAGATTTGGCTGTCATTTGAATGTGTTCTCTTCAAAATTGAGGTGTTAAAACTTAATGGCTCATGTGATGATATTAGGAAGTGTGACATTTAAGAGATGATTAGACCACTAGAGATCCTCCATTGTGAATGGGATTAGGCCCTTATTTAAAAAAAAGATTGTGAAGTATTTGGTTCACTTGTCCCTCCACTTTCCACTGTGTGAGGACCCAGAGTTCCTCACCTCTGGAGGATGCACAACAGCCGCCATCTTGGTAAGAGCATCCCTTACCAGACAACCGAACTGATCAGTTCCTTTATCTTGGACTTCATATTCTAGTACTGAGAAATAAATATCTGTTTTTTATAAATTATTTCTCCTTCATAAATTACCCAGCTTGTTCCATTAGAGTGCACAAAAGGACTAAGACAGATTTTCAGGATCATTATTTTCCATTGTAACGTTACAACTTTGGGTAATAAGCATGGGGGTCATATATTAATAAGGGTATTACATGATGTTGAGAAGTTTGGTTTTATTTTTTTCTTAATGACAACAGGAATTTATTTAATACTTTTGGTAAAATTGTTACAGGAAAGCAGGGAAATGAAACTCCAAACCTGGGTTCTTGTGTTCCAACGAAAGAAAATTTAAAGTCAGACACCAAAAGTCTTGCAATAAAACTTTATTATAGGTGAGAGTAAAGTAAAAGCAAAGTGAGGCTCAAGCAGAGAGCATTCTCAAGAGAGAGAGTAGGCCATCTCCAAGCAGAGAACGCCAAAGGAGACAATGCTGTTCCCACATTTTATTACCATTTGATGTTTACCAGAAGAACTGGGGACCACCTTCTGTACTCTTTGCCAATCAGATGTTCAACTCCTCCTTCACATAGGGCAGTGGAGATTTTGACCTTAGTTGGTCCTCTCCGGAATTGTCATGGTGGTCATCCTATTTAGGGGGGCTTTATCTACAAGTCAGTCCCATGTTGATGTGGGCACTGAGGTCAATAGCTGGTCAGAGTTACCTTAGTGCACCTGTGCTAATAAAGGAAACTTCCTTCCAGACAATTGGAGACACTTTTTATAGCCATAATTCCTAACTTCACATCAGTGGACTTTGTCAAGAGTTAGTTCCATTAATTCTTTTCTCTTGATGGATTTTCAACTAGCTCTCTTGCTTCTGTTTATTTTCTACAAATTAAATACCACCCTTTGCTTTCTCATCTACTTTGGAAGAAGTTTAAAGCAGACCCTAAAGTAATTTAAAGAACTCTTGTGACTTTGCCTGCATTTCACTGCTCATTACTAGCTACTACCTAACAAAATCAATCAAGTTACTTTTGTACCTCTACTCTTTTCCAAAATGGATTTAACTCATTAGTCTCACACTTTTTCATTTTCTGGAAATATTTATTTATTTATGCACTTATTTACAAACAAAAAAATAATTATTTTCAAAGCTTAGCATCACAGTGAAACCACATTCATATCGTACCTGCATAAAATGGAGCAATGTCTTTGGGGATGCTTTTGCTTTCTCATGATGGTGGTAAAACGTTGAATAAGGTTTCTTTTTTCCATCTTGATAAAGTTTCTTAATTGCTTAACTTGTGAGTTTAAACACACAAGGGGCTTAGTGGCTACCTTTGGGAAGATGATGGGGGTATGATTAATGTTTTTAAAGACTTGCCTTTAAAAAATAAGCATAATTATAATCATTCTTTTATTATTTGAAACATATCCTTGGCCAGATAGCATTAAAAATATTTTTAATAATGATATAAATAATCTCTTGGTGTTTTCAAGTATTTAACTAATTGAAAAAGTGCAATCAGGCAATCATCATTACTTTGAGATTTTTGCTTTTTCTTATGAACCGATGCCAAAGCCATTGATTTTTTTTTCAATTTTCTTGACCCTTTGTGGTTTTTAATTTGCTGTTTTCTATATTAAGATACATCATGTTTGTGTGTTGCTGCAAGATTTCTGTGGGGCCTTTTGAATGTTTTATAGCAGCTTGATGGATTTTAGGAGCAGGACTCCATCTGGAGAAATAGCAACCTTGTTCTGAAACATCTAGCTTATGCTTCAAGTCAAGGCTGAATGTGCTAGGAATGAACAGACTCCGCAGTGGTTCAGGCCCTCTCTGCTAGGGGAGAAAGGGCTCCAGTGAAGTCACTGAATCCAGATGACAGTGGGGAAGAGGGAGACAGCTGTGTGTCTCACAGGTCTGAAAGAGAGCTCTTTGAGATTTCAACAACTGTCCCAATGTCATGGTCTCAGGCACCCATCCTAACTCCATGAGACAATCTTCTGTGGTTCTGCTAGAACAGCATCACTCAAGGAACCTCCATGAGGTAATCCTAGGTGGTTCTTCCTTGGCAGACCCAAGTGCCCATTTGGCACCTGAGCTTGGTAAGTCCTACTCTGTCTCTCATTTTCTCGATTCACCTGGAAGTAATCAAACCATACTTTTAAAAAATTTTGGTTTCGTCTACTTTGAACTGCCTATTCTTTATTCTTTTTTAAAAAATATTTATTCTTAAGTTTTAGGTGGACACAATATCTTCATTTTACATCTATGTGGTACCGAGGATCGAACCTAGTACCTCATGCATGCTAGGCGAGCCCTCTACCAATGAGCTACAACACCAGCCCCCTATTCTTTATTGTTTATGTCCAGTTATTTTACTATAGTTTTTATTTTTCTATAATTCTGTAATTTTTAAATATCTTGTTTCTTTCCAATTATTCTACTATATCTAGTTCTAGAAATGTTAATTTTGCTATTTGGGGGGTCTGCTGGCTCTCCCTTATGGCTTTTCCTCAAAGGGTCTTTAATGTTCAATTATGAACTCATAGTTTGTAGGGCTGAGAATTATCACCAGTTTGCAGAAGAGTATAAACTGATGGAAAACATGAATGAGATATAACTAATAGAATGAGCTCTCTAATGTGTGCTTAGTAATAGATTAGAGAAGAGAATAAAGAAAGAGAGTAGGGCAAAATTAAAAGAGGCAATGGATGTAAATTTTAGACACAAGGAAAATGATAAATCCTAGAATCAAGGAAGCGTGCAGAGCTGCACAATTTTTGGTAAAACTGGAGAACAGTTAGTGAGTGTACTGAGAAAACAACTTTTCATATTATCATTTGGTAATGTGTGGGACCCCACCATAAAGCTACTTGAGTGGTCTTTTACTTGGTCCTGAGCCATGGGGGACTTAGGTTTCCCCTTGGGAAACTAAGGCATTCCTGTGTGTAGACTGCCCAAGGCCTGAGATCTCTACCCTTGTTCTACTAGTGGGACAGCTCTCGTAGCTCCTACTGGACGTAACCCATTGGGAACTAGACAGTCCACCCCCTACCTTATTTGTCAAAGAATATCTCATGGAAAGCCTTTGATGTTCCCCCATATAAATAAAGCAAGCGTGGGCTTTCACACTCTTTCCAGTCTGGAAGATCCGAGAGCCGGCCTACATCTGCTTTTTAAAATTACTTCCTGTGTCCTGTGGTCTCTTCGCTGTTTTCTCTTTCTTAGTTTTTATTCCTCAGCCAGCCTGCTTCGGAAACCCAAATTCCACTGCCCGCGCGGAACGTGGGCGAGAGTAATATATATTAAAAAATATGCAAGACATTGGTCCCAGAAATTCTGCTTCTAGGAATTTCTCCTCTGTAAATATTTAGTTCAGTTCAGTTCTGCATTGTATAATAATGGAATATTGGAAACAGCTTAAACAAACCCACCCATGCTGCAGTAGATCAAATTAATTAGTGTATGATTATAAAAGCACTGATGCTTTTATGTAGCTGTTAAAGTGGCGTTGTAGATCTGTTTTTATTTATTCACACATAAATATAGTTGATTTGGTGAGAAGATCTAGTTTAAAAAGCACCATGCAGCTGGACTTGGTGGTGCATGCCTGAAATCCCAGTGACTCTGGAGGCTGAAATAGGAGGGTCACAAGTTCAAGGCCAGTCTCAGCAATGTAGCAAGACCCTAAGCAACTTAGAAAGACCCTGTCTCAAAATGAAAAGTAAAAAGGGCTGGGGATGTGGCTTAGTGGAAAAGCACCTCTGGTTCAATTCCCAGTACCAAAAAATAAGTAAAAACAAAACAACAACAACAAACAAACAAACAACAACAACAACAAAAAAAAACCAGTGTGCATTGTTTGGTCCCACTGGCACATATAAAAATCTGTATATAAAAAAAGAAGTTTGGAAGGATAAATACTTAAAGTTTACAGTTTGCCATTACTGGGTAATTAATTCTCAGCTTTTCTTTTATACTTTTATATATTGTTTGAATTATTAAAATTAACTACATGTTGCCTTAATAATCATAAAAAATAAGATATTTCACTTGGGAAACAAAAAGCAAACCTGAAACAAAAACCAAGATCTTTCTAAACTCCAAGTAATTGGAGCAGTTGTGATGGCCCAGTTCAGTCCATATTACACTGTAACCAAAACAGTAGCCTGGAGAGTAAGACTCTTGGGCCTCATTCTTTTTTGTTCCAGCCTACCTTCTCCTTCCTTGTGCAGCTTTTAGTAAACAAGTATATTTTTCAGTCTTCCCTCTTCTTTCTAAAGCAAAGTACATGGGTCCCAATGTACTTTGTGGATAACTGCATCAGCTCATTTTAAAAAAATGGAAATAACTGGATTAAAGTTAGTTAAAGTCTTTCAATCCTTTCTGTTTGGCCATTGAGAGTGATCAGCTGGGGGAGATTCAAAGTATCAATGAGCACTGATAATTGAAAAATTGGTCAAAAGATGTGATCCTTCTTGTGTTTCTCCTCTGGAGGAAAAAGGTTTCTCTGTACCTGGCGCCCAGCTGGACCACTGGCCATACAGTGCTCACACTTCACACTCATCCTTGACCAGATGACTTCCTTGGGACTCTGTAGAGACTTGTAATTAGAACTCACTGTGACATGTGTGATTCTTTTGCCTTTAATATCAGAAGGAGATCCTCTTTATGTCTGAGAAAATGCGTGAGTGTGGTTCCCTGCAAGAGGTGCTCAGCATGAAGCAGGCTGCCCTGAGTGATTGTGCTGGTTCACTCTAGTGACTGTCTGATGTTCCTGCTGAGCACATAAAAAGCCTGTAATCTCAGCAGCTCAGCAGGCTGAGACAGGAGGATCAGGAGTTCAAAGCTAGCCTCATCAAAAAAAGGAGGTGCTAAGCAACTCACTGAGACCCTGTCTCTAAATAAAATATAAAATGGGGCTGGGGATGTGGCTCAGTGGTCGAGTGCCCCTGAGTTCAATCCCTGGTACCAAAAAAATAAAATAAATTAAAAAAAAAATATATATATATATAAAATGATGCCCAGGCCCTCCAATGTTCTGAGTCAACAGGGCTCAGGTCTGAGATATGCATTTTAAAAGCTCCCAGTGATCTGAATGGTCACAAAGTTATAGCTCTTCTGCATAATATAGTGATAGAGATGTCTTCCTGACACCAGGAGGTATTTGTATATCAGTGAGGTATTTGTATATCTCAGTGTCCCATCCTCCTTTTCCCCTGTATCCTCTGTTCCTCCCACATTAAAAAATTATCATTGGTGTCCTTTTTCTCACCTAATGTAAAATCATCTGTATATTTACTAGGACTAGTAAATGAGGGCTACTACTTGTGGTTAGAGATCTGGGGTCTGGATTCCAACCTAAGCATCACTGTGTGAGTATGTGTGTGTGTATGCACACCTGTGTGACCATGTGTTTTGTAAAAATTATTTACCAATCTCTACTGTCCTAAAGATGATATCTGGCTTTGGGTTGGGGGGTATAGTTCAGCCTAGCATACATGAAGTTTGGGTTTGATCCCCAGCACAGGGAAAAAAAAATATATATATATATACACATACACACATATTTATGTTTATATATATATATTTATATACACACATATTTATATATATATATATATATACTGTCTCTTATA
>NW_026000229.1:38501553-38592809 GCF_001458135.2 Marmota marmota marmota
ATATATATATATATATATATATATATATATATATATATATATTTATACACACACATACACACTATGCACTCATATATATACACACTCACATATCTGGTTTTCAACCTAAAATTATTACACACACACACACACACATACACACACATACATACACACATCCTTACTGTCAAAAGACAAAGCTTCCTCCAGTCTCTGATGTGACACAGATATTGAAACTATCAGCCAGAGAATTTAAAATAATGATGATAATGAGGATAATTTCCCCATCTTATAGTCAGCTGAAATCCTTAATTAGGCATCCAAATTCCTCTCTGTCAAATAACCTAACATATTCACAGCTTTCAGGGGTTATACATGGACAGGTCTATTGGTGGGTGACATTATTCTACATATCATACATATCATATGTAATCCGAATCTGGAAGACAGAGAAAGCAGGGGCAGAAGAAATACTTGAAGAGATATTGATTGGCCAGGAATTTTCCAAAAATAATAAAAGACATAAACCATAATTCAAGAAAATCACAATATCCTGGACAGAATGTGCACACACAGATCATATTCAAACTTCCAAAAACCAAAGATAAAGAAAAAATTTTGAAGATAGTGAGAAAAAAAGGATACATTACACACAGAAGAACAAAAATAAAAATGGAGATAAGATGGAATTATGAAAAAGAAAATCCAAAATCAGGAAGATAAAGAAGAAAATAGGAATAAAGAACAGATGGGGCAAATAGGAGACAACTAACAAGATGGTAGATGTTAATCCAATCACCACAATTTACATTAAATGTAAAGGTTCTAAGTATACAAGTTAAAACAGACTGTCAGATCAGTTAAAAAAGCAAGTGCCATCTATAGAGAAAGACACTTGAAATATGAAGATGTAGACAGGCTAGGAGTCACTCTTGTTATCTGGCAGATTGATTAAAAGTATTTTCTTATTCCCCTTCACATAATTCTTTTAACCCTAGAGACTTTGCTTTTGGCCACCTTTCAACTGAACATAGAAGGCAAGAAGACATTTAGAAATCCATTCTGCTCAAAGTGGTTGTCTGTTGTTTCTCCTATTATAGTGTTAGTATTACTTAATTTGCTTATACCCTCCTCTTGTATCACATGGAGCTTGCTGAGGGTGAAAATTCCTTTGAAATTCTTCTAACCTTTGTCTGTTCACTTTGGCCTCTTTCTTGGCCACAGTCTGTTTCATTTTCTTTTCTTTTTTCAGGGTTTTATACTATTACCATTTACAGAGTATTTTTGACTTTTCCTTTTGACAAAATTTTGACTCTTGTGAGCACTTGCTTTTTTTCAAGTTTCAGTTTTTAGAATGTTCTGGGTGATCTACTATCTCTCTGTAAAAGCATGACCATGTATCTTTTTACTGCTTTAAGTCTCTGGGGAAGAGAGTAGTTGAAAAAGGGTAATGTACCTATTTTCCCAGAAGGATTTTCAAAGACACTGTTTCCTATGGCTCTTTTGAAATATCTTTTTTTCAATTTTTAAATTAGTCTCTTTAACACACCGAGATTTTTGCTCTCAAAGATGTAAAACCCAATATATCAGTTCAAATGGACAGCTAAATTTAGCTGGGAAAAAAAATGGGTAGTTCTTCATTATTAGTCAGTTGTAGTTAATCGTGTGTGTGTGGCCAATCAGAAATTGGATGTAGGCAGTTCTCTCCTGATAACTTTGATCCAATTCAGGTTCTTAGAGCCAAGCAAGTCAGTTTTAAATGAGAGAGAATGATGGTTTAGAAAATGGAAAGAACATAGTGTTCTTTAGTGTCATGTTCTTAATAACAAATCAGGTTAGGTCTAGGTGTCGCCTAGAGTCTTATGTAGGTGGAGATAAAATGTGACTACAGCACTCTCAGACTTTTCCAGTAATATACTGAAAACAGGTTTTCTGAGTGTGAGGGCAATCTGACTTTGACCTCTATCACTGCTCTGATCTTCAGAGTTGATTTAATCTTTCTGGTGGCTAGGAGGGTATCCCCTTCCTCTCTCATTCCATGAGTGCTCAGGAGAGGAGGACTATCTTCCCCCATGAAGGAGGACCATTCTTTAGTCAAGGGCATATGAGTAGTTGTGCTCCCCTGCTGGAACCTCTAAACAAGCCTTCAAGGTCCATTTTCAGGAGAACATATGGTAGTCATACCTCCAAGACTCCAGACACATCCAAATGTGGTGCTGCATGTGTCTGTCTGCCTTTCTTAAAAAAAAAAAAAAAGGTGAGAAAACAAATTTCCTCATTCACAAGTGTGGATGTGTTTATAAAATGTTCATTTTATTGTCTGTATGATTCCTATGATGGTATATCAGGCACCCTATCCCACAGCTGGAATATTTTGACCTCAAATTATTATTATAACAAATAAACTTAAAGTATGATTTAGAAAAAAAGCAATAAAAAAGCATGCCTGACTTAATAAGGAAGGAAAGATATGGATGGGAATGTGGAATATGAGGATAATGATGGAAATTAATTTAAGGTAGGTTTCAAAAGATAAGAGACCTGAGGCCCACAGCCTGCCCTTTGCAATGAATTTTCCTGCTTGTTCTGTTATTTGAGATTTTATATTCAACATATCCTACCATGTGTTGGGTAGGTTAGGTTGAAAGTTAACATATTAATAGTTATTAACAAATATTAACAGTTACGAGAGAAAAAATCCTAAGTGTTTGACTTTAACAAGAAAATAGCTTACTTGAACAGTGGACTGGAGACACCCCCAATTGTGGAAGCTGAAGAACCCGGCACGCATGCTCCCTCCACGGACAATTTCTTCAAGTTGTCTATTTTATTAATAAGTAGCTACCAGACTTTAAGTCTTGTCTGTAAAACTGAAGTGAGAAAAGATGCCTCAGTCAGACTCTAATCTGTGCTTTTGTGGAGGAATGACAGGCAAAAAATAAAATCCTTAATCAATCGAGTTTCAAATAAATCATTTGTTGTCTGGTGGTACTAGTAAAAACAACTGAATAAATGTGTGTGTGTGTGTGTGTGTGTGTATACAAACGGCTGAGTTCATCTCACAAGTCACCATACTAATATAGAGTTCAGTAGAGATTTTCCTAGAGGCAGCTGGCCTACATACCTACATTCAGTGGCTGGTTTTCCTACTTTGCTTTCCTACTTTCCTACTTTGCTTGTGGGATAATGGGCAGCTGTAGGATATTGCGTTTGAAGAGAAACTGTTGACAGTAAGTTCTGTCTACATCTGAGGCAATGAGGCAGCTCCTTGCCGTGACCTTGTCTGTAGGCCTGAACTCTGCTGTCGCTGCCCGGAACCATCACTCTCCTTCAAAGCACGCTGTGGCTGTCAGCTCAGTTCATTAGAAGCCATTCTGTGAACTTGGGCACAGGAGGTAGCGGTATCCTTAGGGCGTGACTGATTGACCTGATGGTCCTGCTCTCTCCCCAGGCAAAAGTAGAGTAGGCTGCACTACATATCTGAAGACTGGGGCCCTTGGAGATTCAGGGTGAGCTGTACGGCGTCCAGAAGTGGCATTTGTGAAACTTTTGCTCTGGGTCATTATGCTGGGACACTTTCACAACTTGGGTGTCCATTCCCATACCTATTCTGATACTGGTTTAGTCATTCTGATATAGAGGGACATGTGGAGACTACCTACTGATGGACACACAAATTACAAAAGGGGTTGTCCTCCTGCAGGGACTTTTGGTTACTGTTTGTCCACTTATTTTTACAAATTCATTTATTCAACAAATATTTATCAGATGCCTGCTCTGTGCCAGATACTAAGCCAGGTGTGGACTTATAACAGTGAACAAGATTGACATGGTTTTTGTTCTCATGAAATGGAGAGAAAACAAATAACCAATAATTATAAGAACTGCAAAGGATAAAATAGGGTACCATATTAGAAGATAATGAAAGGAGGAGCAGTATTTAAAATAAAAATAAAAAGAGGGTGAGAGAAAGCCTTTTGTAGGTGGCAGCATTTAAATTACTACCTGGATTAAAAGGATCCAGACATATGAGGTTCACGCTAGGCAGTATAAAAAACTTGGGTAAAGACACTGAGATAGGAAAAGGCTTGATGTGTTTTGAGAGCAGAAAAAGGACAGAAGAGCTGGTGCCCAGCAAGCCAGAAGATGGTGTGAGATGAGGGAGGCAGACACCAGATCATGTAGGCCCTTGAGGACCATGGAAAGATGTAATAGACTGAAGGGGATTATGGGATCGGAAACTTAGTTGGAAATAGCCGTCTAGAGTTGGGAGAGGCCTTCTTAGGGACATGAATTTGGAAGTCATCAGCATTTTAATGGAAAAACCACAGGAATAGAGTGTAACCTAGGAAGGGGCTGTAGAAAGAATAGAGGATGGACTGAGAAAAGAAGACCTGGGTAGGTTAGGGGCTGGCAGAGGTGAGAAGGTAGGAGGAAAGCAAGGAGATAGTAGTTCTCTGGAAACCATAGAGGAGAATGCTCAAAGAGAGAGGGCTGACTGTGTCACTACAGCTGAAAAGTCTGGAGTATCACTATTTAGTATGGTAGTCACTAGCTGCATGTGGCCATTCAGCACATGTAACTAGTTCAAATTGAGATGTGTTGTTGGTGTAAAATAAAATGTACACAGGGTTTTGAAAATGGTACAAAAACAAGAATGGAAAATAGTTCATTAGTATTTTAAAATAATGATTACATGTGGAATGATAATATTTGGGATTTATTGGGTTAAATTAAATTTATTATTAAAATTTCACTTGCTTCTTTTTACTTATAAAAAGGTATCTATGATGGGCTGGAGTTGTGGCTCAGTGGTAGAGTACTCGCCTAGCACACGAGAGGTGCTGGGTTTGAACCTCAGCACCACATAAAAGTGAAATGGAGGGCTGGGGCTGTGGCTCAGTGGTAGCACACTTGCCTGGCATGTGTGAGGCACTGGGTTCGATTCTCAGCACCACGTATAAATAAATAAAGGTCTAACAACACCTGAAACAAAATTTTAAAAATTGAAAAAAAGTGAAATGGAGATATTGTGTCCCCCTACAACTATAAAACAAACAAACAAAAAGGTATCTATGAGAAAAATTTAAATTACATGTGTGACCTACAGTGTACTTGTATTGCAGTTGGCAACTTGGAAGTCATTAGCAAACTTGATAACAGTAGACTACCTGAGATTAAGTAATACCCAGCTAATTGTTTATATGCCAGTGATACTAACTCATCATCATCATAATTCCATTTTGCCTAAAATTAAATAACAAAACTTACCACCAAAATGTCACCTACACTTTATGATGTGTGTGCAATCTAATTTTACATAAATTGACAATATGTGAGTGTTTAAATGAAATCCTTTGAAGTCAAATCTGAAAGGTGTTTTAAAAATTCTTTTTAACCTAAATTTTCTTTCTTTCCTTTTCTTGATTTTTTATTTTTAATTTTTATTTAAATTCTTAATTTGTTTTTTTATTTTTATTTTTGCATATCTGGCCAGGAAACTTCATGGTGTTATGGTCAACTTGCCGCACAACAGTGTTCAAATCTGTCACCAACAGGTTCATTAAAAACCTGGCCTGCTCGGGGATCTGTGCCAGCCTGGTCTGCGTGCCCTTTGACATCGTCCTCAGCACCAGTCCTCACTGTTGCTGGTGGATCTACACCATGCTCTTCTGCAAGGTCGTCAAGTTTTTGCACAAAGTGTTCTGCTCTGTGACTATCCTCAGCTTCCCTGCCATTGCTTTGGACAGGTAAGTTCAGGTTGCTAGGGGCTCAGCTTTTATTTAAAAAGTATATTGAAAACTGAGCATCATGAACCAAATGATGAATAGTCAATGTTCCATATGCTGCTTTTTAGTCTGCTTTTGGTAAAAAAAAAAAGGGGGGGGTGTGGAATGAATGTCTAAAACACAGCCTCACAAAGGATGGATTGATTTGCAGCAGCCGTGGAAAATAAGATCCTTACAAAAAGACATGGCATGGGGTTATATGGTGAGGATGCTAGAGCAGAGCTACTGGATCATGGTGTCACATCATCTTGGTTGGAATTGGTATTGCATTGCAATTAAAAGTAGATTGCTCATCTGATTGGTAACATTGCAATTAGGGATCTTTGATGCAGGATGAAAACATTTCTGGAAGAACAAGAGAATGATTCAGTAGTTACTTAACAAATGGCCTATTTGGACCTCATCAGATAACACTAGAATTCCTCTGGACAATTTAGATCCAAGGCTTCATATTGTCATGGTGGTGGTTTTTCCATGTGATCATTTTTAAAAGGATATTCATTTGGAAATGAATCTTATTCTTAGTTATTGCCTTTTATAATTTGGAAGCCAGAGTCCTTGGCTCAAGTTCACACTCTAGTGGCTGATCTAATGCATTTGGTGTTGAACTGCTTGTGTCTGTGAGAGATGTTTTTTTCCACTGCTCCTTGTACTGTCTGGTCTGGTGAAATCTTTTTCCTTTTGAGATGAGGTCTTGCTGTGTTGCCCAGTCTGGCATCTATTTCCTAGGTTCAAGCAGTCCTCCTGTTTCAGTCTTCCCAGTAGTTAGGCTGGTAGGTGTGTGACACTGACCTGGTGGAATATTAAGTTTTCAGCTTTGTATCACAAGTCTTCTTTCCTGGAAGTTTTTGTTTTAAAGTGGTTTTGGGATATAATTTACATATTAGAAAATGTAGCCATTTTAAAGGTACAAGTAAATGAATTTTAGTGTATTTATAGAGTTGTGTAGTCAGCACCCTCCCAATGGGCACTTTGTGGTCATCAAATTTTTTCACAAAGTGTTCTGCTCTGTGACTCTCTTTTGTGCCCATTGAAGTCACTTCCCATTCCCACCCCAGACCTAGGCAACCACAATCTACTTTCTGTCTGTCTCTCTATATTTGCCTTTGTTTGAATATTTCATTTAAGTGGAATCATATAGTATGTGTTATTTCACATCTAGTTTCTTTCACTTGGCATGTTTTCAAGGTTTTACCAATATTATAGCATGAATATTCATTTTTATGGCTAAATAACTTTTCATTGTAAGGTAAACCACATTTTGTTTTTCTATTTCTCAGTTGATGGACATTGGTTTGTTTCCACTTTTTGGCTGTTGTGAATAATGCTGATATGAATCCTGAAAATTTTTAATCATAGTTTTCAACAAGAGTGGGGACATCTTATACTGAATAGTTTTTTACTATACCTGGAAACAGTGCAGTAATTTCTGAGCCTTATTCTGGGCCCTGATCTTAGATATAGAAATATAAAAACAAAAAGAAATCCTTATTATCTTTACATCAGAAGAACTTTGCATTTTTACCTCCATTAACACAAAAAGATAAACAAGTTCTTTTAGTAGAAAAATAAGCTGGGTAAATTCCTGTTTTATTACACAGAAGTCATTTTCAGGAACCAGCATGGTGTGCATGAGGGAGAAGGGAAGACATCCTTTCATTTCTTTTGCAGCTATTGGTTTCATGGCACCAAGTTAGCAAATTAATTGAAAGGCCACCCACACTTCCTGCATCATCTTCTAGAGATGTATTTATAAGAGGACTATGTGCTTGTGTTGTAATACATAATGGAATAAGCAATTGATGGGGGCCTGGGTTTGTTCATATGAGTGAGGAAATGTAAGCAGAGCTAGTAGACTTCTGGGCATGCATTCATGTGTGGGGGTGGAGTCATCACATGTTTATAGACTTGTGATTGGAAATATTGATCTGTATTAAGGAAAAAATTTTTGAGAGTATGCCTCATTTATGCATGTCTTTCTCTTTCTTTCCTTACCAGAAAGAAATCTAGAACACATTTCACCATGTTCCATCCTTTCCTGATCATCCATGGTCACTGTTGTGCTCTCATCACATCTCAGTCTGGGATGTTCCTCCCTGCTGTCCCCCTGCCAGACTCCATCACAATGCTGCTTTCTCTTTGATATTTTCCCAGGTAGCTCTAGGTGTCCCTGTCCTGTACCTGCCTCCAGTAAAGCCATCACTTCCTTGTTTATAATTTTTCATGTACATGTCTTTCTTACCATGGAATTTAGAGACATTCTGTGCATCTTCCATGTTTGTAACCCAGGAATTGCCACAGGACAGGTACAGAGATGGTACTTGTCATGCATGCTTATCTGGCCCCATGAGTGAGTGAACGTCACTGTGTTGGGAGGTCAACTCCAATATTAGCTGACAGAAGAGACATGGGCTGAGTTTAGATGAAGACACTCACCATATCTCTGATGGAAGGTGGCAGCACCTTTATAATATGTGTGGCTCTAGAATGAATTACTCAGTTTTCCCAAATCACTGGTGATAATAAAACAAAGTGCATTTGTTTGAGAGGTTATAGAATCATCAAGCTAAAGCTTAGAAGGAAAAAAGTCTCATCTGGTTTTAGCAAAAAGTTAATTGTGCCAGCATTTTAATACTATCATTTTCTCATAGAGTTATCATGAGAACAATGGCAATTGAGGAGGCATAATTTTTGTTAGCTGGGACTTGTTGGAATCCAGACTTCACCCAAGTTCTTCTGCCCTGAACTGCTTTGAATGCTAATGACATCCACTGCATGGTCGGCTTTGAATATGTGTGTAGACAAATTTCTTCTTGCTAGTGGCTTCAAAAATTTCCCTGAAGAGTCTCTCATCCATGTAAAAATGTAATAAGTTACCTTTTACCCTTAAAGTGGAAAATAGATGTATTTACAGCTCATTTATTTATTTTGGTGTACTGATGCTATGATACTTCTTAGTGTATGATAGAGTTCTCAAAACTTAAGGTCTAGCTTTCTGGATTCCTCTAGTGGTTCCCTGGCTTAAGCCAAAGAGAAGAACCTGACACTTTCCCCCGTCTTGCCTACTTTTGGTAATTTATTTTTCCTTAATTGGCAGAGTATCTTCTGTGAAATTAATTTTGATTGTGTATTGTGCAGGTACTACTCTGTCCTCTATCCACTGGAGAGAAAAATATCTGATGCCAAGTCCCGGGAACTGGTGATGTACATCTGGGCCCATGCAATTGTGGCCAGTGTCCCTGTGTTTGCAGTGACCAATGTGGCTGATATCTATGCCATGTCCACATGCACAGAAGTCTGGAGCAACTCCTTGGGCCACATCGTGTATGTTCTAATCTATAACATCACTACGGTCATTGTGCCTGTGGCTGTGGTGTTTCTCTTCCTGATCCTGATCCGACGGGCCCTGAGTGCCAGCCAAAAGAAGAAGGTCATCATAGCAGCGCTTCGGACCCCGCAGAACACTGTCTCCATCCCCTATGCCTCCCAGCGGGAGGCTGAGCTACATGCCACCCTGCTCTCCATGGTGATGGTTTTCATCCTGTGCAGTGTGCCCTACGCCACCCTGGTTGTTTACCAGACTGTGCTCAACATCCCTGACACTTCTGTCTTCTTGCTGCTCACTGCCATTTGGTTGCCCAAGGTCTCTCTGCTGGCAAACCCTGTGCTTTTCCTAACTGTGAACAAATCAGTCCGCAAGTGCTTGATAGGGACCCTGGTGCAGCTGCACCACAAGTACAGCCGCCGGAATGTGGTAAGTACTGGGAGTGGGGTGACTGATACCAGCCTGGAACCCAGTGTGCGCTCGGGCAGCCAGCTCCTAGAGATGTTCCACATTGGGCAGCAGCAGATCTTTAAGCCCACAGAGGATGAGGAAGAGAGTGAAGCCAAGTACCTCGGCTCGGTTGACTTCCAGGCCAAAGAAGGCACCTGCCTGGAGGGACAACAGGGACCACAGTTTGCACGCCCCACGCCACCCCCAGGCGCAGTAGATTCTGTATCCCAGGTGGCACCAGCAGCCCCTGTGGAGCCTGAGACATTCCCTGACAAGTATTCGCTGCAGTTTGGCTTTGGGCCTTTTGAGTTGCCTCCTCAGTGGCTGTCAGAGACCCGAAACAGCAAGAAGAGACTGCTTCCCCCCTTGGGCAATACCCCAGAAGAGCTGATCCAGACAAAGATGCCCAAGGCAAGCAGGGTAGAACGGAAGATGAGCAGAAACAACAAAGTGAGCATTTTTCCAAAGGTGGATTCCTAGCAAGGATTGTAAATCCCTGGAAGTAACAGAGAACTTCTACATTCCTGCCCTTCCTTCACTGTGACCATGAGTTCTGAGATCTCATTGCAACCCACTGTAGGGTGATTCCTTCTGTATAGGCCAAATGCTTTTGAATGAAAGGGAAATCTATATAAAATCAAAATGTCTATTTATTGAAGGAGTAGACACATTTGTCTCAGTGATCCATGTGCTCATTAAAGTCTACATTCCTCTCTATGGGGTGAAAGTTAGGCAGATTGGAACAAGTCTTGGGTGAGTGCTCCATGTGCATTTCTGGGGGAGTTCTCATTTTTCTGGGCTCAGAAGAGAACACACATAGAGGAATTCCACAAGCTCAGAGGGAGCAGAAACACTAAGGGAAGCCCAAGATAATTTTGGAGTGGAGAGATTACAAAGAAGATGCATATTTGGGTAACTTAAATAAAACAAATAGAAAAACCTTTTCTATTGAGAAGATAGGGTCATGGCATCTGGCATTGTTTCCCTGAAAGTTCAAATTATGTGTCTCACTATTCCTCCCGATATCCTTCATCCCTCTAATTGGAGTATAAGTAAGGGATGACAATTCCACCTCTGGTTGACAAATATGGCCTTAGATATGTTCAGGGGACAAGGGGGATTTTTGTTTTTGATTATACTGACATTCTTTTGACATCATCAGAGCCTTTGAAAAATGGACCTGCATCATTCTGTCATGGCCAGTGTTAGCTGGAAAACACTGCAGGCTCTTAATTAAGGTTTCTTTCTTTCTTTCTTTCTTTTTTTTTTTATTAAACTGTATTTTATTAACAAATGAGAGAGAAACTTAGAGGTGGAGAAGAAAGATTGCTCAGAGGTGCCCATGGCACTGTAGTCTTTTCTCTTCCACATGATCTCATATGAAAGATGCTGTTTCACAATCAGTATGAGTAAAGCATATTGGAAAAAAACATGTTATGGAAACTTTTGGCATTAAAAGGTGGCTGAGAAATGCAAAGTTAGCATGATCTGGGTTCTTTGGAAACATCAACTAAAAATACTTGATTAGGAAAGCTGATTCTGCCCAAAAGACTGGCAAGAGTGACAAAAATGACTCTCTTCTGAGAGAATGGATGCCAGTCTCATTTTCAATGTGTTGTACAACTGTGGTTCTCACAGACAGAGCCATGAACGGAACAGGGAGAAGTAATCATTGTAAAATGCCAAAGCAACACCTAGACCAGGCAAGCTCTTTATTTCCTCCTTCCCAGTGAAGTTTTAGTAGGTGCCAGAGTGGGTGGAAGAAGGAGGGCAGCGTTCTCAGCTCATTAGTCTCCTGGTGGCTCTCATCTCTTCAGGCTGAATTCAGACCTAATGCTTCACTTTTAATGAGGACAAATCAAGTGCCAGCCTACTCTTCTCTCTAGAGTGTTTTGTTCCTGTTAATGGTAGTTACTTGGGGGCTCCAATCTGGTGCCTTGAGAAAGCTTGAAGGGAAGTGGGTGGGTGTCCTCCCTGGCAAACTTCCACATCCCAAAGGCAGTGGTCCTGACACACCCACTCCTTTAAGCACAGTGAGCCCTTGTTCCCTGAAGGAAGCTCAGAGGATGTGTAGGGAATTTCCTTTTCTTTTTTCTCTTGAGTGTTATGTCTTGTGATTCCTGAATGGGAAGCCAAGGATCTTCCCTGCAGAGGAAGCACCTTCTTCTCTGTGCTTCTCACCTTGTAGCCTTGTTTGCTCACAGCAGAAACAGGGAACTGGCACCTCTTTTGAGGCTTTCCTGACTCCTGGACCCTGTGTGCATGCCTCCATAGTTCCTGGCCCTGGTAGTCCATGTTGTGGCCCTTTAAACTTATCTTTCAAAGCCTCATAACTGTTACAGCTTTTATCAAGGGGAAAAAACAATCTGTCGGAAAATTCTATCCACTTTACAAGAATCTGTCAAATGTATCCATTTGGGTGTTGTCCTGATAATATAGATGTGTTGCTAAATAAATTCTGATGAAGCAGAGTTTTTGGTTGGGTGTATTTCTTATGTATATTTGAAGCAGATGGTTGACTTCTACAGGTTATTGCCAGGTGTATTTCTATACTTTTTGAAGAATAATATTTTAAAAATTAAACATCCATTTCTGAACCATCACAACAAAAAGTTGTATGAGCTATGCTTTTCTCCCTTCTTTTCCCTCTTGAGTATTATACCATCTGAACCTCTCTTTTCCTTCATGGTCTCAAATTAAAGTTATTCAGTTTTTCCCCACAAATGCAAATGCCACGTTGCAGCAGCATTTTTCTGTGTTTTTGCAACTGGAAGAGAATGAATTCCCAAAGAAGAAAATGCAACATTTGAATAAATGTCATAAAGGTGAATTTTAAATTGAGTCGGCAGATGGACTGCCCTAATCTTTTTTTTAAAAAAATATTTATTTTATTTTATTTTATTTTTAGTTGTAGTTGGACACAATACCTTTATTTATGTGGTGCTGAAGATTGAACCCAGTGCCTTGCACATGGTAGGTGAACGTTCTACCGCTGAGCCACAACCCCAATCCTGGATTGTTCTAATCTTTAGGTGGAGTTGCACAAGGGAAGACTGGACTGACATCTGTATCCTGCAAAAGAGATTGTCACTAGCATGGTGGTGGGGGCCTTGACCTCCAAGGTCAGATTTCTCATGTTCAAATCCTGGCCCTATTGAAAGAACAAACAAGGCTCGCTGTCGGAGAAAATGCCCGTTTATTGAGGAACAGCTCTGCATATTTATAGAGCCGGGGGTGGTTTGACAGTTATGACAGTTTAATGGTTGAACGGTTTGACAGTTGGCTGGGGTGTTTTCTGATTGGTGGGTAAGGATCATGTGAGCAGCAGGGCTCACCATTGGACGGCAGGATCATGTGAGCAGCAGGGCTCACCATTGGATGGCTCTTCTTGGGGGATGAGGAAGTTAGTCTTTGGAGCCAGGGCGACTCCCAACATTCCCCCCTCTTTGTTATTAAATGAGAGTGGGCGTCGACTCATTGTGGCTGCTTCCTGCTGTGATGGGGCAGCATGGGAGAAAGAGAGGAGGGAAGTAAGGAGCCCCCACAGGAGGGCAGAGAAGACTGGTATCAATGAAGGTTCCTTGCCACCACAGATCCATGATGTTTTCAGTCCATTCGGCATAGGTCTCGACTGGAGGTATCATCAGTAGCCAGGAGTTGGTAATTCCTGAGGAGAAGCTGGTTAAAAACTTGACTAGAAATTTTACCCACCTGAGTCTGAATGAACTTTATGATAGGGGGAAGGAACAGGCACAGGGAGTTTTTATAGCCCAAATCTAATGGGGTCTTGGGTCTGCAAGCTGCCTTGTTGGCACAAGGGGGGTTAAGTGTTCAACCTTGAGTGGGGGGTTGAGTGTTCAGCCTTGAGCAGGGGCTTGGGTGTTTGGGCTTGAAGCAAACAGGTGATAAAGAACCAGACAGAGGGTTTGAGAAGCCAGGTCATCCTGCAGCTAACTTTGTTTGGCATGCCCTGCAGACCAGCCTGTCCTGCACCTAACACCCTCAATTCCACTCTTAATTCCTAGTCCAATCTAGCTCCCTCCCCTCTCTATTAAGGCTGCTCTTCAAACTTTCTCCTACCTGGGTGTACCAGCTTGCTTCTCTCTTTGCCTTTCTCGAAGGCAGCCAAGGGAGGATGGTGGCCCAATGTTACCATATTTCCCTTTGAGAGCAGTCAGATCTCTCCAGGTTTTATGTGAAACACCTCAAATTTAAATACTGATACTTGAAATTCTTACGAAACTGGGAAGGTAAACAAAATATACATGTTCCTCCTTAGGCCCAGAAGGCAACTGGTAAAGTGCTCTCTTATGATCACACTTATTCAGGGGTCACCATACTCTGGACACCTAAGTGGTTTGTCAGAAGGACAACACACAATGGTCCCACTACTGGCCATATTCAAGCAAGTAGGGGGGTTTCTGGCTGCAGGGGGCCCTTAGGGTCACTTGCCTTGAATCTTCAGATACAGGACAAAGAGAGGACCCAAGAGGGGCCAGAAATGAGGGGGAGCATTGACAAGAGTACTTAATGACAGGTGACGATCGTTGGCTCTTCTGATGAAGGTGTAGGAGTGCCGGGCTTAAGCCTGGAAATATGAATCCATGGGGTAAGTTGGTTATTAGACAGCTTGAGTTTGGCCACCAAGGGAGTGCACATAATCACCTGAGCAGGACCCTCCCATTTTGTTTTTAGAGGGGGCTTTTCCCCCGGTGGGCAATAGTAAACAAGTTGACCAGGTGTTGAGGAGGTAGGGTTTTGAAAGAGACTGGGGTCAGGAAGGAGCCAGTCTTGATAGTGCCAGAGTTCAGAGCGTAAATGGAAGAGGAAGGGCAGGGCATAGGTTTCGGAGATAGTTAGGGGTTCTGTAGGCAATCTGGGAGGAATGAGGGGACGGCCATAAATGACTTCAAAAGGTGAGAGATTAGAAGGCTTCTTTGGTAAGGCCTAAATGCACAATAAAGCCAAGGGGAGCACCTTTACCCAGTCCAGGCTTAATTCCATGGTGAGCTTGGTGAGGGTCTAAGGGACCGATTGGTCCTTTCAATCTTTCCAGAAGCCTGGGGGCGGTAAGGGCAATGGAAATGCCAAGGGAGTGATAGCGTGTGAGCCAGTCCCTGAGTTACCTGCGAGGTGAATTCTGGGCCATTGTCTGATTGGATAGAAGTGGGCATCCTGAAACGGGGGATTATGTGAGTAAGCAACAGATCAACTACCGTAGAGGCCCGCTTGTTAGAAGTGGGAAAGGCTTCAACCCATCCCCAAAAAGTATCTACCTATACAAGAAGATATTTATGTTTTTTACTCAGGGCATGTTGATGAAATCAATCTGCCAGTCTACAGCCGGGGTATGACCGCGGGCCTGATGAGAAGGGAAAGGTTTAGGTTTTAATGGAGTATTGGTATAGGTTCTCTGGCAGATCTGACAAGCGGAAGTGATCTGTTGTAGGAGGGTCTTATCACGTGGGGAAAGGGTGAAAAAGGAGTGAAGGAAAGTAGTGAGACTCTGTGGACTAGAATGGAATAGAGAGTGAAGAAACTGGAAGAATTGTTGGGGATCTTTGGGCCGATCCTCCGTGGTAATGAAGAGTAGCAGAGAGGAGGTAAAGCTCTGTAGGGCGGGCGGCTGATTGAGCCACTTGATCGGCCTTGGAATAACCCATAGTAGTAAGGGAGGAGTCAGTTTGGTGGGCCTTGCAATGGATTATTCCCAGTTGGGAAGGCAGCCTGGAGGCTCGTAGTAGGCCAGAAATAAGTGTGGAATTAATGACTGCCATCCCTTTGGTGGTCAATAGCCCCCTTTCTTCCAAATGGCTGCATGGGAGATCTGTATATAGGGAGAGGGTTTTTCCCTCTGCTAGCTCGCATGCCCTTGTGGCAGCTATGAGTTCAGCTTGTTGGTTGGTGATATTGTGTGGGAGAGGTTTTGCCTCTATGATGGATGAGAGGGAAATGACAGCATACCCCACCACTTTAACCCCTTCATGTATAAGAGGGCAGGGGTCCCTCAGAAATGGTGGTAGGGCAGGGTAAAATTGTCTCTAATACCTCCAGGCATTTGTGGATGGGATCTTGTGAGGGAGAAGATGGGAGGAGGAGGGAGGCAGGATTTAATGAAGAGCAGGGCTGAAAATAAATGGAGGGATTTTCAAGGAGAGACAAGGAGGGATAGAACCCTGGAAGGAGGAAGTGACTGTAGCCCCTTGTAAGTGAGAAAATCCTTTAGATGGTGAGGAGATGAGATGGTTAGCAGGGAGCCAAAGGTAAGCTTGTGTGCTTCTTCCTGGAGGTCATGGGCTGCTGCTAGGGCTCTGAGGCATGGGGGCCAGCCCCTGACGGTGGGGTCGATGGATAGGTAAGCCACTAGTGCAAATGTGGAGCCATATTCCTGACCCAGAATGTCCAGACTTTGTCCCTGTTTTTCATGTACATAGAGGGTGAAGGGTCGGGAGAGGTTGGGGAGATGCAGGGCGGGTGCCCAGAGAAGGGTCTTTTTGTAAAGGGCTTCCCTAAGGGTAGGGGTTCATCTTGGGGGCCCTTGGCTAGATTGTATAGTGGCCTGGTGAGGAGGGAGAAATTCAAAAGTAATCCAGGCCCTGAAGTACCCAGCCAAACCCAAGAAGGAGAGTCATCTTTGGTCTTTGGTGTAGGTATAGACACAATAAGCTGTTTTCTGTCTACTGTAATGGTGTTTTTCCCTTGAGAGATAGAGAACCCTAGATACATGCTATTTGGGCCTTTTATGGAGAGGCCCGATATCCCTTTAAGGCCAAGAAATTAAGTAGGAGAACTGTGTCATCTGTTGAGTGCCCTTTGGACAGGCTAGAAGAATTTGTAGAGGTTTGCAAGAGGTGCAGAGAGCAGGATTGGATCGGAGCAAGAAGAAAGCCTGGAAGAGATCCCTTAGAATGGAGGGATCCAGGGACCCAAAAATAGGCCATCTGCTTTGGTTGTCTAAGGGATAAGTGGGCCAGGCCTGGGTGCTATATTTGATCCAAGAGGCATTGTAGGGGAGAGTTGACCGGCAGAGAGGACACATTACCCATGTAAGGAGAAGGAAAGAGGACTCAGAGAAAGAGGAAACTGATTTATTGGCAAAAGGGGCATTCCCCGCTAGAGCCAAAAAATCAGGAGTGCCTAAGTGGCAGTTATGAGCTGCAGAGATTGGTCGTCACCGAATCCTGACAGTCAAAGCTCTCATTCTGGATGGAGCCAGAGCCGTGGGAGACCTTGGCCAAGGCTTTTCGGGACCCTTCCTGGAGAGGTTGGATACTCCCAGGGCTGGAAAGAGGGGAGAGGAAGGAGAGGGTAAGTGTCTCTCTAGCGGCTGAGTCTTAAAGGTGAGAGGACTAGGACTTTCGAGTCTGCCCAAGGAAGGAATCCCTGAGGGCCACCATAGCCTTAAAGGCTGTGGTGGGGTGTTTTCCTCTCCGCAGGTGAGCAAAGAGATTTGCCGGACGATAATCAACATATTACAAGAGGGTGGATTTGGGGCACTGGGGGTGAAAAGATTGGAGGTCGGAGGCCAAGGTTTGTCCACAGAGGAAGGACATTTCAGGTTAAAGGCAAAAGGATATCCTTTAAATCTATGACCGAGAAGTGGGTGGCAGTGTGGGGGATCTGAGACAGCAGGGTGTATGGGTTGGGAACCAAAGGATGTGTGTGCCTAATGGAGGTGTTGATGAGTCATAGGTAGGACCTGTTGGGCTTTTTTACCGCTAGTATGGGAGTATTGTAAGGGGAAAGAGCAGGATGGAGGTACCCCTTGCTAAGAAGATCCTGAATAATAGGTTGTAGGCCCAGAAGAGCTTTTGTGGACAGGGGGTATTGAGCCTGATTGGGGAAGGTGTTAGGATCTTTGAGATGAATGTTAACTGGTGGGCAGGAAATGGTAGAGGGGGTGTGGGTATCCCATACAATCGGGTCAACCAGGTTAGTATGGTATTTCATGTCAGCCTCACAAGTGGAGCAGAATGGCCAGTTTTCTGCCAGAAGAGCCAGAAAAGATGAACAGGCCGATTCTGGGGCCTGACTGATGCCAGGAGCCCGTATGTTGATCGTTGTATTGAATTTAGAGAGAATATCTCGGCCGAGCAAAGGAACTGGACATTGGGGCATAACTAGGAATGTCAGAGAGAATGGGAAGTTGTATATGGAACAGAGTAATAGGGGAGTCTTTCTTGGATAGATGGTCTTTCCTCCTACCCCGACAATAGGAGAGGTGGATGGCACTGTTTGCCCCCAGAATTCTGTCAGGACTGAGAAGGTAGCCCTGGTGTCAAGGAGAAAGTCAACCTTGCACCTATCCACCTGAATCCGTACCCTGGGTTCCTGTTACAGCTGGGGACAAGGACCCAAGGCTCTGTCAATTGATTGCCATGCCCAGAAGGTCAGAGGATTCCTTGGCCATAGGCCTCCTACCAGATCTAGACAGTCAGAGTCCCAATGACCTTATTGTTGACATTTAGGGCATGGGGTACGCGGAGTACATGGTACGGGACATGCCCTCACCCAATGTCCCTTCTTGCCACACTTGAAGCAGGCGCCCAGGGGGGGTTTCGGTGATGGGCAGCCACCCAAGGAAGCACCTTGCAGGGCCTGGGCGAGCGACTGAAATTTCTCAGTCTGGGGGGTGGCAGGGCCTCGTTCGACCTTTTTAGTTTGGCCCGGATGTCAGGGTAGCTCTGCGAGAGGAAATATGTCATAAGGACATGACGGCCATCTGGGGTTTTGGGATCTAGGTTACTGCTGAAGGGCTTTTATAAGCCGATTCAGAAATTCCGATGGGGTCTCTTGTAGTTTTTGGAAATTGACGGCCTTATGTGCCGCTTTTTTGAGCCCAGCAATAATACATGTGGAGAATCGGTCCCTACTCTGTATGCCAGCTTGTGTATAATCCTAGTCGGGAGTTTCTGGGGCAGCAAGTGGCCCCGGAGGGTGATTGGGATTAACTCGGTGAGTTTCATCCGCATGGGCTCTGGCAAGTTCCCAGACTCTGGTACGTTCCTCAAGAAGTAGAGTATTAGCCAATAACATATAAGTGAGGCTATGAGCCTGGAGGACCCACTGAAACTCTCTTATGTAAGTGGTGGGATCTGTGGTGAATGAGCCCAACCTTTGCTCGAGTTGCATGGGGTCATTCATAGAGAATGGGACATGTACCCAGATAATGCCCTCAGGTCCAAAACCTCTCTTAAGGGGGCCATGGTTTGTGGGACTAGGGAGCAGGACCTCGTTTGGGGGAAACTAAAGGTGTCGGCCGAGTCAGGGGCTGGACGGATTCGATGGGGGAGGTCGGTAGGGAGGGGGTTCATCTGCCGGATAGATAGGGGTGAGAATGAAGAAGAGAAAAAGCCTCAACATCTCCTTCCACTTTTTTGAGTGCTCGCAGAAGTTAAATAGATCTCTGAGAATTGCGGGATCTAGGGATCCTCCTAGGGGCCATTGACTTTGATTGTCTAATTGATAGTAAAGCCAATCTTGTGTGCAGAATTTAATAAGGGGGAGTCTGCAGGGAGGGAAGAAGAGGCCCCCATAGGTCAGGAGAGGGACAAGGGTGGTTGAGAGAGAGAGAGAGAGAAAGTGGAGTGCCTGTTCTTCCACCCCTCAGGACCTCCTGCTCATGAACCAGGTTCCAGAGAGTCCACCGTGACCATGAAGGTCGTAGTGGAGTGCATTCTCTCCTCCAGATTGGGCGTCAGAGGTTTGCCAGACGATCATGGTCAAAACCCCTGCGTATAGCCCATCTGAAGTTGGATACCCGATAGGGGAACTCACCTACTGAAGAGCTAGTGTTGTGTGAGTAGCAGCAGCGCTCGAAAGAGAGGACGGCAAGCCTTGAGAGAGGGGGCCCTTGAGCATCGAGGCATTTCCCCTCCCGGGTTTCAGCACCAATGAAAGAACGAACAAGGCTCGCTGTTGGAGAAAATGCCCATTTATTGAGGAACAGCTCTGCATATTTATAGAGCCAGGGGTGGTTTGACAGTTATGACAGTTTAATGGTTGAACGGTTTGACAGTTGGCTGGGGTGCTTTCTGATTGGTGGGTTGCCGCAGTCTGGCTGGGCACAATTCAGGAGCCACTTGTCAAAAGAAACGAACTTTATTTTTAGAACACACACACACCGCACCACACAGCTCTTCAGGAATCCCCTCAGAGTCCAACTGCCACCACTGGCTTCCCACAAGCCTCTCAACCTCCTCTACCCCTCCTGCTCTTGAGGCCGATTGGCTGGGTCGCGTGGGTGGAGCCAAAAAAAGTCCCCCAATGAGCAGCTCCGTGGTCTGAAAGGGCAGGGAAACAGCCCAATGAACATCACCGCAGAGGAGCCAATCAGTTGGCAGCTAGAAGTTTGCTGGGGCCGCTGTGAACCAATCATCAGCTGGCAGCTGGAAGTTTGCTGGCAGCTGGAAGTTTGCTGGGGCCCCTTCAGCTGTGGCTCTCAACAGTGGGTAAGGATCATGTGAGCCAGCAGGACTAGTCTGATTGGTGGGTAAGGATCACGTGAGCCAGCAGGGCTCACCATTGGATGGCTCTTCTTGGGAGATGAGGAAGTTAGTCTTTGGAGCCAGGGCGACTCCCAACACCTGTCACTACCAGCTTTGTGACTTTAGGCAGGTGAGGTTACTGCCACACACTCTAGTTGTCTCTCTGTAAAATGGAGGGATAATAATTGTGTCAGAAGTTTCTGTTGCATGGACTCACATACTTCGCCTCCAATCTGATTTTGGCTGAGTCTGCAGTGGACTTCTCTGCTGGCTCCATCCACTCACTCCCCTGGAAGTAGTCAAGGCCTAGCTTCTGTTTTCCTCCCTGGGATCGTTCTCTACCTCCTGTGCTATGGAGAGTGGGGCATGGGAACCAGTGAATAAGTACCCCTGCTTTCTGCCCTTATGCTAGATAATTATGGGAGACATCTGTCCCATCCTCATGAGACCAAGCAGAATTGAGTCCCTGTTGCCCACCATGGTAATTAAATAACACATCCTGATATTGACTTTTCCTCCTTTCTTGTCTTGCTTCCTCTAGCCTCATTCATGCCTTCAGAGATCACCTTCCGAATATACCTGCACAAAGCCCTTTCTGGAGCTCTGTTTTCAGGTGCAATCCAAGTGACACAATAATACAGCTCACTTAAAAAAAAGTGATCAGGAAATTTATTTGGAATATTACTCAGAAAGTTATATTATC
The DNA here is from genome assembly GCF_001458135.2 of Marmota marmota marmota. Lineage (NCBI taxonomy): Eukaryota > Metazoa > Chordata > Mammalia > Rodentia > Sciuridae > Marmota > Marmota marmota. The sequence continues at coordinate 38,522,287 of NW_026000229.1, forward strand.
TGATGTCATCATCATTTATTCCAACAATAATTAAAAAAAACACATGATGATAATTTGGGGGCAGTATGTAATGCCAAGGTCTATTTGAATTCCCGAAGAAAGAAACTCTAAACCTGAGTATTTCTTTAGACAATTCTTAGTTTGAAAAGGACATTAAAAGAATGTTCAACTTTTCCAAAAACCTATAAGTCATATTTGAATATGAATGCACATTTACTTTGGAAATGATATATAAGTATAGCAGAGTATACATAGAGTAGGGCCAGACAGACATACAAACCCAAACTGGCCTATCCTTAGAAAAGGAACTACAGTTTATCACCTGGTGCACCAAATTAACATCTGGAGTTCAAGCACAAGTCTGATTGTACTAGAGAAAAGAGCCAATGCCCTATCCTTGATCATGCTGGGTTCTTGGCAGATCTGCACCTGGGGTGAGGAGGCTCAGTGTACACACAGTTGCTGCCTGACAGATCTGATGCTTAGGGAAGAAAGATTATTTTAGATTGAGTTTTAGTATAGGGGAAGGGTTAATGCTTTCATATTGAAGTCTACTATTGTACTAACATACAGCATAAATAACACTATAACAAAGTGATTATTTTTCCCCAAATAGTGGTAAAAATTTAGCAGGTTTATGTCACAACTAGTGTACTATATTAGAGTCCTATAGTCAAAAGAAAAATGAATCATGGTAAATAGCAGGGGAATATGAATAAAACAGGAATTGAAATCAGTACTAATGCCCAGGGCAACATCAAAATCCTCTTTGTGTGAGGTTTTTAAAATATTGAAATGATCTTAGATTTTCCATATGTGAGGTTTCAGAAGCTAAACTCTCTCTCCTTCTCTTAGCCTCAGGTTCCAACCAGTGTTTTATAATTTCCTGTGTGAAGGGGATAAGTTGGTTCATCAGTAGAATAAAGGCCTGAAACTGTTATCTCTAGCACTGTTTTATTGAACTCTCCACAGATATTCATGTTCTGGGAATTTGGGAGCCTCTTATTGCCAAATTTAAATGAATAAATGATAAATGAATGAATAAATGAGAGGAAACAGCCCCTGGGGCAATGATGAGATCTCCCTCACATATGAGCTAATGAAAGGTTTGCTGCAAGTAGAGTTATTGCTGGTTCTTACTGATTTCCTCAGAAGGACTCCTGCAAAAGTTAAAGGCATAAAATGCAAGGTTTTTGATCCATCTTCTCCTGCAAACACCCAAACCTTGCTCTCATTCACTAAAGGAAGGGTAAATTCTGAACCTGGAAGGCAAGTTCAATACTGAGAAACATGGTTCCAGACATGTGTGTTAGATGTGAAGAATAATTATTTTTTTAGCTGCATTGATCAGAATTTAGTGATTAAATACTTCTCCTCCCTACTCAGTTTCTATATGCTTATTCATTACAGTCCATACATAAAATGTAATATACACACAAATAAGGTGCTAGAATGAACATGGAATATATATTCTAATGCAAGAGATGAGAAAACACCTGTAGGATAAAGCTTTTAAAATATTAACTGCATTCTTCCTTGGAAAACTGGGAATGGAACCACCGTTTGACCCAGCTATCCCACTCTGTGGTCTATACCCAAAGGACTTAAAAACAGCATTCTACAGGGACACAGTCACATCAATGATTATAGCAGCATAATTCACAGTAGCTAAACTGTGGAACCAATCTAGATGCCCTTGAGTAGATGAATGGATAAAGAAAATGTGGCATATGTATACAATGGATTATTATTCAGCATTAAAAGAGAATAAAATCATGGCATTTGCAGGTAAATGGATGAAGCTGAAGAATATAATGCTAAGTGAAATTAGTCAACCCCCCAAACCAATGCCAAATGGTTTCTCTGATTTAAGGATGCTGATCCATAATATACTGTGTGTGTGTGTGGGGGAAGGGATTAAATGAATTTTAGAAAGGGCAAAGGGGAAAAGGGGAGGGTGGGGAAGGGAGAAGCACAGGGGTAGGAAAGATGGTGGAATGCCATGGACATCATTACCCTAAGTACATGTAAGAAGACATGAAGGATGTGACTCTACTTTTGTGTATGACCAGAGAGTTGAAAAATTGTGCTCTATATGTGTAATATGAATTGTAATGCATTCTGCTGTCATATATATCAAATCAAAAATTTTAAAAAAGTTAACTGCATTCTCTGTATATCTAATTTACTATATCTTTTGCCTTTCGCCTTGCCCTTCCCATTTACATGCATGGCTTCATGGAAGTGGACGAGGCATTCATTGCCTCAAAGAAAAGCAAATTGCCTTTGAGTTTCTTCTTAGTTTTAGTTTGTTTGTTTGTTGTTTTGTATCAAAGCCCAGGTTTTGAAAACAGAGGGGACTCTTGGGTTTAGCTAAGAGTTATTTTTGGTAATGATTGTCAAGAATTGGAGGATGCTGCTTGCATCTATTGGCTAAAAGCCAGGGATGCTACTAAACACCTTTTAATGTTCAAAACAGCCCATTACAAAAAAAAAAGTAATATCTGGTCTAAAATAATAAGTAATGTTAAGATAATCAGTAATGTTAAGGTTGGGATAACCAGAGATTTGAGGTGGTTTGAAGAGAGCGGGGCCATCTCTACCGATAGAAAAAGCTTCCCTGGGGTTGAGTAGTAGAGGGGAGAGGCCAGAGGAAAGTGATGAGAGTGCAGAAATTTGCACTTTCTGGTTAAATGGGCCCAAAGACTGCTTCCCAGACAAAGTCCCCAGGATGCAGCAACACAAAAAATTGTGCAGTTACAAAGGGAATCTGCATATATCCTGCTCTCCAGGTCATGGATCCCTAGTATATGGGATCTTGTAATGAGTCCACGTAGGCAGAGCCTCATAGATGGTTTCATGAGTGTCATTTTTTAAAAAAAGATGAAGCTTCAGACCTATAAGTGCCAGTGGACAAGAAAGCTGAATCTCTTAGTGACAAACTTCTTGGATCACTGAGCAATGACATTGAAGACATTTGCCCTTTCCACCATCATCTCCCATAATACCATGGTATAAAAGTGAAAAGGAAGGAAATCTTGACTGTCTGAGGTTATTTCTATCATCCCAGGGCCTCAAAATGAAAATTAAAATAAAATGAACATTTTAAATTCTATGTTTTCACACTTAGTTTGTGGACTGAAGCAAATGGTTTATATTCAAACCTTGAAGAGGGAGTTGAAATTTCAACTCTGAAATTTAATGATGTTATAGACTATTGTTATTCTATATTAACTTAATGCTTATGAAGACTTCAATAGTTTGTTTTGACTTTCTCTTACTAAGAGTCTCATTCCCTATGCATTTTTTCCATTGGTAGATTTTATGGAGGAAATTTGGTGTAGACAGTATTATATAACACTACCCTAAAGTCTATATAGACTTATTTCCTCCACACACATCCTACCTATCTATAATTACTACCTAGTAATTCATTCAGATTATTCATCCACCAAATGACTTAGTCTATGGATGAGTTTATAGCTTTCATAATCTGATCATTTCACCTCTGAACATGCCTGCATTGCTTAACACATTAGCTTCTCAGGGGACAACTTATGTCTGAATTATAGCAATTAGAGAGCTTCTCTTTCTATATATGAATGAGGAAGCATTTAACCAGAATTCTGCTGGCCATTTTTTTTTAAAGAGAGAGAGAGAATTTTTTTTTAATATTTATTTTTTTAGTTCTCGGTGGACACAACATCTTTGTTTGTATGTGGTGCTGAGGATCAAACCCAGGCCCCATGCATGCCAGGCGAGCACGCTACCGCTTGAGCCACATCCCCAGCCCCGCCATTTTGTTTAAGATTGTAAAACAAAATGCTCAGCAGAACTTTTACTAATGTCTTGAGGTTGTAGCTGAAGTCCCCAAACTGAGGACAAGAGGAGCTAAAGTTCTCATATTCTTATGATTAATTAAGAAGCAGCAGAATGAGCGTTGCTGCCCCAATCCTCTCCCTGTCCCCACACATACCCAGGCTATATGTGGAGTGAAGACAGAAGAAATTTAAACAGCATTATCTAGGTCATGAGACATCTGCTCAGTGAAAAATGCAAGGCTGGCCTTCTTTTCCTCAATTGGAAATCTGATTAGGGGGTGTACTTGCTGATGTGCTCGTCATGAATTTTGAGATGTGGGAAAGGAATTGGAGATAAATCCAAGACAGAAGGCCTTTTACACACCCACCTTGTGACATGATGAGGATGGGTGGTTTTCTCAAATGTCAAGTATAAACCACAGAAACTTGGCCTGAGGGGAGGTTACTGGCCAATCTGGAAGGAAGTTGTGGGACGATAGTGAGGGGGTTGAAAGTAGTCGGACAAGTGCCATAATTGGCACCTGACAGGTATACAAAGAGGGCCACAAGTCAGTCCTCCACAGATCGCCCCACAGTATTCAAATGAGAGGACCATGGCTGTGCCTGTCAAGGAGAAGATATCTCCCTTCCCCAGTCTTCCTTCTAACTTCATGGAGGCAATAGGGAGACCCAGAAGAGGGCACAGTGAGATACAGATGGAGTTGATGTTCATCATCCTGTGGTGAGTTCCTCAGCTTTTAAGCTTGAGGTAGAGGAGGGAAGAGTGTTAGACTAGAATTGTATTGCAGTTTTAAACTGGACTGGACTTTTAATATCTGAAAGCGACTGGAGAGTGATAGGATCTGCATGGGTTACAGTAAAGGAACAAGAAAGAAAGCTTCTATTGATTAATTACTCTTTCTGAGATCAGACTGCAGTGAGTCATGATGACCGTGAGAGGAACTAGCATTGAAAAGGTGGTAACAAAAAGGACAGCAGAGTAGAGACAGGGTGACATGTTCTTAATGATGTTTCTGGGCTGCTTAATCATATGCCCCTACCTCTGAACTTCCAGTTATATAAGGTAATAAATTTCATCTTGTGTGCAATAATTTGAGCTAGCATTTTATAATTTTTCTGCTGAAAGTACTCTCAAATATATGTACTAACTAATTATTTGCAAAGAACATATTTGAAAGCTGCTCCTGTTCAGGGATATAATCTCAATAAAATAACCTTCTCAGATTAATCCATTGTTTTCCTACCTGAGATCTATCCCTTTTTGCTTTATCTGTTTTATATTAAGTTAATGAAGAATAGTCACAAGGAAATCATTTATGGTTCTTTGGTAAAAAAAAATTTTTGTAGTTGTAGATGGACGGCATGCCTTTATTTTATTTGTTTATTATTATTATTTTTTATGTGGTGATAAGGATTGGCCCCAGTGCCTCACACATGCTAGGCAAGTGCTTTGCCACTGAGCTACTGCCCAAGCTCTCATTTATGGTTCTTGATAAAGGAAGGCTGATTGGTTATACATATCTAATTTTTCCTTCCTAAAATCCTTCTAAAACTCCAGCTAAGGGGTCAAAAAATAAGTCACAAATTCATAAGGACATAAGGAATAGGAGAGAAGCATATTGGGCCCAGTTTACCCCACAAAAGTAATAAGAAATTCCCAAGAACTTTATTCCTTTATAAGGGTCTGAATATTTTCTGGTATTAGGGATATTAGGGATAATTTTTTTCTGTGGGTTTGTCCAGGAATCTGCTTTTTATGCTAGAGGTTTGTTTTTGTTTTGTTTTGTTTCTGACAACTGGTAATGCTTGGCTAAGGTTTTAGCTTTGGAACTGGATATAAGGTGGGGGAGGTTGAGAGGCAGTTAGGGCTTTGTTAGATTTGCTGTCTTGGTCCACACTTCTGGGTCAGCTACCACTTCTCCCTCCAGATTTACCAGCCTCTGCCCCTCCTAGTCTTTACCCCATATTCTACTATTTTTCAAGGAGACTGGAAGTGCCTTTTTCTGAGGAATCAGGCTAGACTAAGAAGAAAGACTTGAAAGTGCTAACAGGAGACGTTTCCCCAATACAGCCCAACCAGATCAGCCTACTGTAAAGCTATGAATCAACATGTCTTCTCCAACCCAATTAAAAATGAGTAGACAGCCAAGGAATCTCATTTGTCTGAGGAAAGTGTCTCGCATAAAAAAATGATGCTACAACAGGAGCACAGGAAAAAAGATACTCAGGGGACAAACAGAATACACAGGGAGAAAACTTTTTTAAAAACCAGTGTCCTTGGGCTGGGGATGTGGCTCAAGCGGTAGCGTGCTCGCCTGGCATGCGTGCAGCGCTGGGTTGGATCCTCAGCACCACATACAAACAAAGATGTTGTGTCCGCCGAAAACTAACTAACTAAATAAATAAATATTAAAAAATTCTCTCTCTCTCTCTTAAAAAAAAGATATTGCATACCTTAAAGGGTATATTCTAAGGCCTTGGGATTTACTTCATAGCATAAAAACAAAACAAAACGGGCTGGGGTTGTGGCTCAGTGGCAGAGCACTTGCCTAGCACACGTGAGGCCCTGGGTTCAATCCTCAACACCATATAAAAATAAATAAATAAAATAAAGATATTGTGTCCAACCACAACTAAAAAGTAAGTAAATATTTAAACAAAACAAAACAAAACAAAACAAAACAAAAAAACCTCAATGGAATTTGAATCAAGGAAATATCCCAGAGAGTATTGTAAAAAGATAAAGGGAGAGAGAAAAAAAGGACAATAGATAAGTAATTTAGAGAGGAATCTAGGTAGAAAGAAGAGACAAATAGAAAGAAGGAAACCATCAATGAATAATTAGGAAACTGTCTCATTTTCATATTGAATAGGACCATTGAATATCAACAAAATGGGTGAAAATAGGACATATCATCATGATTTTTAAAAAAATATTTATTCTTTAGTTGTAGTTGGACACAATACCTTTATTTTATTTATTTATTTTTATGTGGTGCTGAGGATCGAACCCAGGGCCTTGTGCGTGTTAGGTGAGCGCTCTACCACTGAGCCACAATCCCAGCCCCTCATCATGAAATTTTAAAAGATCTGTGACCAAGAGAAAATTCAATAAATTTTCAGAGAGAAGAAATAGGTCAAGTACTAAGGATGAGGAATCAGAATGGCCTTGAACCTAACAACAACACTAGCAGCTATAACATAATAGAATGGTGCCTTCATTGTTCTGAAGGAAAATTATTCCCAATCTAGAATTCTATATCCAGCCCAATTTCAAATGTGAAATAAAGATGTTTCCAAACATATAAGTCTCAAAAAACTCTCATGTACTCATTTCCTAAAAGCCAACAGAGAATATTCTCCTTTAAAACAAAAGGAAGTCAGAGATTAGACACAGGGTACGTGACATAGAAAAGTGGTAAAGAGAGAAGGGGGTGTCATGGAAAAAGGAGATTTTAGGATGACCGTTGTATAGCGTGTTCACAGCCAGAGGTCAAGCTGGAGCAGTGTGATTTGAGACATAGCTTAGTCCTTTTGGACTGCTGTGACAGAATACCACCAACTAGATATAAAGAACAGAAATTTATACCTCATTTCTGGAATATGAAAGTCCATGATCAAAGTGCTGGCAGGTCCTATTGTCTGGTAAAGGCCACTCTCTGACTCTAAGATGTGCCCTGTTTCTGCATTATCTGGAGGATGGGAATGCTGTGTCCTCATTTGTTGGGAAGTAGAAGAGCAAGTCCCATGAATTTGTGAAGCATCTTTCATTCCATTCAGGAGGGGAAGAGCTCTCATGATTTCATCACCTCTTAAAGGACCAACATTTTCCTACCCTCACATTAGCCATTAAGTTTCAACTCTTGAATTGTGGAGGGTCCACATTTAAGCCGTTTTTAGAGATATACATCTAGTGAAAGTTATCATTTCTTCTGCAAATATATTGATTTTATAATCTGAAAACTACTAGATGTTGTGCTTCAAGAAATGAAGGTGAAAGCATGAAAGAAGAAGATGCAAAGTCCAGGAAACAGTAAGCCAGCTCAGGATATATGCCAAGGGAACTTCAAGGATAAGAGTTGGAGGAGAGCCTGAGGGTGTAGTCCAGTGGTAGAGCATGTACTAAACATGTATGAGGCCCTGGCTTCAATCTCCAGAACCAAGAACAACAACAAAAAAAATGACAACAATGAAAACACAGGAGGAAATTTCAGAATGATGTGCTGCTGGCAGACAGAGAGAACAACCAGTCCAGAGAGGAGGAGATAGAATTCTCTAGGAGGGATGTCTCCAAGAAAACAGTAACTCATAGGTTACTGTTGCCCAGAGGGGTGTTTGGGAGGTGTAGGAAGAATTGGCAATGCATATACGGAGAAATAAGCAAAGGAAACAATAAGGCAATATTAACTTCAGAAGAAGTGAAGGATGAACAAGGAAATATAATCAGCAATAGGTACTGATCCTTAGAGGTGAATGAAATTTATGAGAACATATTAACATAAACACCAGATGTTGGTTTAACCAAAAAAATTACAATGATATTGAGAGGGTGGAGAAGTAGAAAAGATGTTTGTACAAGAGAGCAGTATCCTCATTTACCATGACAGGAGGCAATCAAATTATGTCCAAAATGGATAATTCAAAAGAGAGTAGAATATACATATTATTTAGAAATATGGAGATGTGTGAATGTCAGAAGAGACAGCTGAAATTATTGCAGATTCTATTCTCTGGAGCTCTCTGTTTTTTTGTTTGTTTGTTTGTTTTGTTATGTTTTTTGGTTATATTTTAAAACCATATATACATATTATTTTGATAAAAAATACAAGTTAACTTTCAAAATCTTCTGTATTTTGCAATGCACTATCAGACTAAACAAATGAGAACAAACCATGTGCATTGTTACAGGGAATTGAGGAACAAAGCGGTTTAGGCTGGAAGGCGAGAGTAACCAAAGGCTTTTGCAGAGATGCTTATATCATGTTCATTTACTCAGGTAATTCCTTTGGTTTTTCTGTATAGACTAGGTAATTATGAGCTAATCTAAATTTTATTCTTCCCTCCCATATCCTCTGGATATTCAAGAAGAAAGATTTCTTCTTTTGTGTATTTATTACGGTGCTCTTGAGACAGCACTACTTTGTTAGAGTAAGTTTAAGTTATAATGCTAGTTTGGAGCTGGGGTTGTGGCTCAGTGGCAGAGCACTTGCCTAGCAAGTGTGAGGCACTGTGTTCAATTCTTAGCACCACATAAAAATCAATGAATAAAATAAAGTTTCATTGACAACTAAAAAAATAATGCTAGTTTGTTTCAGAAATTAATTTAGAACCCACATAGTATCTTGGATAAATATATACAAAATTTAATAAGTCAAATTTACCTGGAATTTATATATCTGTTAATAATTTATACTCTTGACTGTTTAAAGTGAGTGCAATATCAGTACCTTTGTACCAACCACTTCAAGTCATTAGACTATTATTTAGGAGTTCTAATTAATTTTAACATATAACACTCTGTCTTAAAGTTTTCTCCCTTGGTAGCATTTGGCTTCTTATTGCCTGCTTCTTATTTATATATGATGTTTCACTGGAGGATATTAAAGCACAGCCCACAAACTTTCTGTAGGAAATGATATGATCTCTGTTTTGCAGATGGGGAAACTAGAGGCGCAGATGGCTGCATCATTAGCCCTGAGAGATGAAGCAAGTTAGAGACAGCTAAAAACAGTACAGAAGGCATTAAAGCCCAATTCTTCTGCTTATACCCTCCAAAGTACTGATGATCATCATCTATCGTTATCATGACTATTTTTTGAATACCCACTTGGCACATATTATTAAACTGTACTGGGGACTAGATTAAAATCCTTAATGACTGGCAGCTGTTTTTCTCAATGTTATTTTCCAAATTTTCTTCTGCCTCACCATTCCCCCCTGTTTTGTGGTAGAGGCATTAGTTTTACACTAAATGTTTATTTAGAAACTTTTAAAGGAATGTCAGGCTTGAGATGGCTTTGCTGAGAGTACTCACAGGCATCATCTTGTGCCTCATCTCCTCTTTGCTGATTCTGGTGTGAGTTTACCTGTAGTTAGTTTCAGAGTCATTGTCATCAAATCACTCTCACCCATTGCCCAGGCTCTGGAGGGGCGCTTGGTAATCTTGATAATATACTGACAAGATTTGTTCACTCACAACAGTCAATGTTATTACATTTAATACTTACTATTACAGTGGAGCATGAAGTGTTCAGGACATAGTCCTTGCTCTCTAGATAGTTTTGGGGAGAAAAAAAAACCCATGAGAGAGTGTAGTAAATGTTCATCTACAGGCAAAAATTGCAGAAGGAAAGTGAAAATTATATTTTCTGGAGTGCATCTTCCTTAATGATTTTTTTAATAGATGATGACAAGTTTTTTTAAAATCCAGAAAATTCCTTTCTTCACAAAATGAACAGTTACCTTATACAGTAAGAGCACTTATAATTTAGAGATCTTAGTCTAGTCATATACCATTACTGGAATTTAGTAAGAATTTGAGGCTGAAGAGATTAAGTATTTTTTTTTAAGATCATGGATGAGAACCAAGGATTTTCAAAAACATGTTTAATCCTAAGCAAGACATAGAGAGTGGAAACCAATGCTTTCAAACTTCTTTCATGATGAAGTTAAATAATTCAGAAGATAGTAGGTTGAGAAGATAAATATTTCCCTATAACTTTTCATTCTGTCTTTGCTAGTCACTGGAGGCCAGTAGGAGGATCACAGAGTCTTGGAGCTGAAACTGCCTTAGAACCTTTCTCTACTCTCTCTTTGTACTCAAAGAAGAAGTCGAGACTGAGAGAGATTGAGATTGGCCCCAGCCCAGGCTGTTCTTAGCAGAGACAGATTGGGCATCCAGGAATGCATAATTTAAAAATATTTTTTGTATGAATTAGAGGAATATAAAATACAAATTTTAATGAAATTGGAATATTAATTCTGTTTTAACTCTTATGATAAAATGAAGGGGAAATAAAGCACCTTCATGAAATAAGGATTTAGGATGATAAGATATGGAAATATTTTAAGGTAGAAAGCTAATAGTCATCAAAAGGATGACTAGTTCCTAATTTAATAAACACACTGTATGTCCAAATAGTAGAAAGATGACTTTGAATTTCAACTAAGAAAGAAGACTGTAAAAAATAATAATTCCAGGATGGGGCAGCTTGAAGCACTATGGTTGTTTACTTATTTCTTTAATCTCTGAGATGTTAACTCTGAGAAAAAGCATTTCTGTACATTGCTGCTTAAAACCCTTACTGTTTGGTTTGAATACATTTCTAACCTGCCATGTTAATTGTTTTTAACTTCCTTTACTTTGTGCTAAAGTACATACAAAGGTTTACATAATAATAAAGATTTACTATAACTTATATGATAAAATTGTATTTAGTATATAGATCAAGAGATTCAAAACAGTAAACAAAACTCCTCTGGGATCTGAGAGACCAAGCTCAATACAGAAAGTTATGCTTTGGGTTGAAAAACGAGCTTGTCAGCAGGCAGAAGCATGAAGCATGACACCGAATGCAGGGATGGTGTTCAGAAACCATGGGTTTCAGCCAGGATTGATTATTGCTGTGAAATTACTAAACTCTTCAGCCCTTCTTCACAAGCCGTGTCTCATCTGCTCTGCTGGCATGGAGAAGAGTCAGGAGTAGAGCATTGTAATCCTAGCCGGCATCCAGCCACGGGAACAACAGCTAGCTTCGGGAAGCTTCTGCAATTCTTTAATTCTTTACAGATAAGAATTGCAGGAGCTGGAGGGAGTGTGGAAGTGCTGGGGGTGGGGTGGGGGCTGAAACTGGCCAAATTATATTGTTACATTGCATGCATGTATGACTATGTAACAATAAATCCATCATTATGTTCAACTACAATGCACACACACACAAAAGAATTTCAGGAGGAACCAAACTTTGGAGCTAGCAATATAATGATAAAGTTAAGTGTTCTTTTATGGAGGGAACTGCCTTAGAAAAGAAGATATTCCTCCATTTTTGGTGAGAATGATTTGTTTGGTAGAGCTGATCTCTTGAGAGCAGAACTGAGTTCATGACTGCCCCTAACCCAAATAGCGAGGGACATCTTCATTTTTTGTTTGTTTGTTTATTTTATGTTTAAGAGCAAGCTTCTATAACTCTTGTGGAACTGAAGGTGACAACTTCACTGTTCTGTATGTGCATGCTGATTTTACACATCTCTACCATCTCCTGGATAGTCCCTTACCTCCCACTGAAATTCATATCCCTTGAAGTAATTAAACAAGGTCACATGACAATGTATGAGCTAACTCCTTGTTTCAGTCAGCTTTTCCCCTCCTGTGACCAAAAGACTAATAAGAACAATTCCCAGTACCAACCTCCCAAAAAAAAAAAAAAAAAAAAAAAAAAAAAAAAAAAAAAAAAAAAAAAAAAAAAAAAAAAAAATTTAGAGAAAAAGTTTATTTTGGGACTCACAGTTTCAGAGGTCTCAGTCCATAGATGGTTGACGTTCTTGCTCTGAGCCTGAGGTGAGGCAGAACATCATGGTAAAAGGGTGTGGCAGAGAAAAGCAGCTCAGGACAGGGCAATAAGGAAGCAGAGAGAGCTTTATGTACCAGGGATACAATATATATCCCATCTCCTCCATCTATGCCCTACCTGCCTATAGTTACCACCCAGTTAATCCAGCTCAATGGATTAAGCCATTGATCAGGCTAGACCTCATAATTAATTTAATCATTTTATCATTTTGCCTCTGAACATTTGTGCATTATCTCACATATGAACTTTTGGGGGATACAATATATTCAAACTGTAACACCCTTTTCACTTTAAAAAGATTCAGAGTATAGGCATGTTTTCAAGTCAATAGGATTGAGGCAAGCTTTATAATTTTTTTCCTTGATTTAAAAAAAAATGATGGTATCCATTGACCAGCACCTAATTCTGTATAGGAATTCATAATAGACAGGAAAAATGAGGAGAAAATTTCAGAATCAAGGAAGCAGGAAAGGAGAAAATGTTTCTGTTTTCTAGCTTACATTTACAAAGGAAGACCAGATGTCACAGTTCAGAGCGTCCGTGTTGCACAGCTCCATGACAGCAATTTGGTGCCTCCAGGAGCAGTGACCTCATCACTATTTATCTTCTGAAACACAAACTGTAAGCCAGTGGTTTTCACAGTAAGTTCATGGTTCCACCATACCAGAATCACCAAGATACTTGTTAAAATGTAGGTTTCTGGACTGGGCCTCTTCCTATTGAATAAGGAATAGGGACTAGAACTAATAATGCCTCAAATGATTCTTATGAACAATAAAATCTTAGAACCCACATAAAGTGATTTATTTCAGATTTTAAGTGCAAAAAGAAGGTATTATATGAAAAAGATATGAAACACTTACTAAATATAAAGTGCGTTTTACCTTGAATAAAAATAAGATTACTTGTTCCAGAATCTGCTTTTTGTTCTTTAAAGCTTTATATACTTCCCTGTTCATGACCCTTACTTATGTAATAGCACTGTGGCCAAGCTAGATTAAGAGGTGCTGAATGGAGCGGAGATAGTATAAAAGGGATAAATGGACTTCTTTTCTCATCTGCCAATTTTATGTAAATATTTGTGAGAAGTTTCAGGTTCTCAAAATTACTTTATATTCACATATTTATAACATGTACAAGATTTTTAAAAAATCTGGTTTTTTTTAGATCTAATTTTCACTTCTATTTAGATGGTTATTTAAATATGCACCTAAGCACAATTTGAACATACAATGTATTTCAATTCAATGGCTTCTTGAATCACATCTAAAACCCAAGGAGGGTACTGGGAAAAGCCACTGCAGTTTTTTTTTTTTTCTTTTAACAGAAGATAATCAGCACCATCTAGTGGATACAATTAGCCTCTTTCCTGAAATTGAGGCCCAAGAGGAGGTTCAGAGAACAGACTATGAAACCTGGTTTGGAATCCCAATGCCAGTTTCTGGGTGATCTTGGAAAAAGTAACCTTTTAATCCCCTGCAATTCAAGCATAAATTTGAATAATAATTGTGCAAACTCATGGTATATTATGAAATGAAGTGAAATGATGCATCCAAGGCATGTCCTAAACAATAAATGTAACATTTAATAATGCTAAGCATAGACTCTTAAAAAGTGGGAACTGTCCAGTGGCATACACTTATTAACTGCCCTTCAAAAGAAATGACTATTTAACCCAGTTGGTGGAATCTATAATATGAGGCTTAATGAGATTCTTCTCCTTGTTATATTTGGTACGTACTTATGGTGAGAAAAGGGAAACTGGGGCAATGAGACTGGTAGTTGGAGGCCAGATGGAATACAGTGTGGGCTCTTCCTCTTTGATTTAAATCTGACTCTGCTCAGAAGGAGGATGGGGAGTAGGGAGAGATTGAAAACAAAACAAAAGCTAACTCAAAACCAACACTACCATATGTCATCAACCTGGAGTAAGACCAGGGAAATTTTAGCTGAAAATATCTTGACTCTAGGAGAAATTGTTATGAATTACTTTGAAAGGCATACCACTTTATAGACTATGTTTGCAGAAATGCAGAAATATATGGTGCTTTTTGACTTATATCTGAATGTTAAATTGTTTTGAAGGAGACACCCATAATAGCTGACACAGAAATATTTCCAGAAACAAATACACAGCCACTACAGTTTATTAGTTTGCTCTCAAGGCACACACAGTCTCTCAGCAGTTTGCAAAATGGAAGCAGTAGGAGGCAAATAAAGTGAGAAAAACACAGAGACAAAAAACAATTCAAAATGAGATGAGTTTTATATAAAACGTAACTAGTAGGGACTTAACTTGGGAAGGCTACAAAGAGCGAAGAGACACCAAGTTTCCATTGATCCTGACTTTTATATTAAAAACTTTAATATTCACTAATAATTAGTAACATCATGTGTACTATTTATAACTCTGCTTTTTCTTAGTTTTCTCATCCCCCACACCTATTGGTAAGAAACATGAAATCTATTGTTTTCTTAATGGGCACCATTAGTCACCAAAAATAAAAACTGGAAAGAATGGCCTTCTCTCATGGAAAATATACATTGTGCCGGCACTGGAGATTACCAGTCTATAGCTACAGATTCAGTCTGTATCTGGTAGACCGGAAGCACTGGCATCACCTGAAAGCCTGTTAAGAATCTTGGGTCCCACCTGACACTGAATCAGCATTTTTAACAAGATCCCCAGATGATATGTCTGCATGTTAAAATTTGAGAAGTTCTACAAGTTTCAGGTTCATTTGATCTCAGGTGCGGCCCTGCGATCAGTATTTTTTTTTTTTTTTAATTTTGGTACCAGGGATTGAACCCAGGGGTGCATAACCACTGAGCCACATTTTCCCATCCCTTTAAAAAATATTTTGTTTAGATACAGAGTCTCACTGAGTTGCTTAGGGGCTTGCTAATTTGCTGAGGCTGGCTTTGAACCTTCAATCCTCCTGCCTTAGCCTTCTGAGCCACTAGGATTACAGGCATTTGCTACCATGCCTGGCCAAGGATCAGTATTTTATGAAAAATCTCCAGGCAATTCTCATGTGCAGTAGAGTGAAGAACTGAAAAACTGGTCTAACCTCATTTTTCAAATGAGGAAACTGTGGCCCATAAAAGCTTATGAATCTACCTGCAAGTTCCCAGCTATTTAGTATCAGAATCCCAATAATGGTACCTCTCCTCCTTAAAAATAAAATAAAGCATTTCCTGTAGTTTAGATAAATGTACCCCAAAGGGTGCCAGCTTATGGTACTGTTGGGAGATGGTAGAACCTTTAGAAAGTGGGGCCTTGTGGACAGAAGTTAGATAATTGGGGACATGCCCTTCAAGGAAATATTGGGTCCCTTCCTTCTCTTTCTTTGCTTCTAAGCTGCCATGAAGTTGGCAACCTTCCTCTGCCATGTGCTCTTACCATGAAGTATTGTGCCATCACAGGCCCAAAGCAACAGAACCAAGTTATCATGGACTAAAATCTCTGAAATCATGAGACAAAATAAAACTTTTCCCCCTTAAAAGTTGATTACCTCAGGTATTTTGTTACATTAATGGAAAGCTAACAAAATAGGATGGAGGGTACAGAAGGTAGGGAATGTGGTTATGGGGATTGTTATTTTATATAGGGTGGGTAGGAAAGGCTTCCTTAAGGAAGCAGATACCTTAGGAAAGAGGAAGCCAGTAACATGGATAGCTGGGAAACTATTCTAGGCAGATGAAGTAATAAGCTGGTATGTGTGTATGTGTTTATTTCCAAGGTCCTGACAGATATTAATCTCTGAAATGTAGAAAAAGTATCCTCTTCCTCTTCTCCTTCTCTGCCTCCTCCTTCTTCTTTTTCCATTTCTTCTCTTGCTTCTTCTTTGGGATTGAACTCAGGGTCTTGCACATGCTAAGCATAGGTTTCACCACTGAGCTACGCCTCCAGCCCTGTCAGTTATTATTAAAATATTTCCAACTTTCTTCATATTCTTTGCTCATATGACTCTTTGAAGCATTAGTTTTAAAAATAAGAGCTTCTAAATTTGTAAGTGTTTATAAGAATTGTTACCTGTAGTAAATATTCAATTGTTGGAAAACATAGGGAACATCATGGGATAAATATTTGAACAATATAACTGTTAACTAAAGAATGTTGATATAAAGGTGAAAGGAAATAATAGCATTTTTGGAGGAAACAACTGAAGTTTGGGTACACTGAATCAGGATAGCCATGTTCCCAATGGTAAGCACAAGAGAAGTATTTCGTAGGGGATTTTCACAAAGAGTAGTTTTCAGAGACAGTTCATTGACTGGCAGAAATCCTAAATTGCAAACCCATTGTGATTGGCAAGTTAACTAGGGTACTCCAAGCTGAGAGATGTTGAAGGCCAGTGAATACTGCCTTAGTTGTTATTCCGTATGTTGGAACATTCTGTGCTTTGACCTTTAGCTGATGTGAGTATAATACTCCCCAAATCTCCAGATTCCCCTTTAGAAAGTCTTAGCTTTAGTTGCCTCACTTTTCTTTCTTTATTTTTTTGTGGAGTAGGGTACTGGAAATTGAACGTAGGGCCTCATGCATACTGGGCAAGAGCTGAACCACTAAGCTATTTTCCCTCCTTCATTTTCTTTCACATGCAAATCTACCAGTGAGATTTGTACCACACTAGAATCAGTACCAGTACCACACTAGTTAGAATCATGGATTGGAACTTCCTAATTTAAGGACTTGCTTTAAATCCCAAAGCCATTTCTTCAAGCACTGCTTAAAAAATTTATATAAAGTGTAATGTGAATATCAATTTATTAATATTTATTTTATTTGCAAGAATGATTCACTGCCAGCAGCAGATAGGACCAGGAACATACACTTATAACATGGCATTAGTTACAAGCAAGACTGACAGATTAGATTGTGACTATGCTTCTCTCACATGCTTTTGTCCTGGTTCCTGGAAATGTTGACCTCAACTTCTGACTCAGAGTGTCAAGCATTTCGGCTCTTGATTCTGACTAAGGTTTAGTGAATCTCTTGCATAACATCTGTATGTTGGCTGCTAAAGTTTAATTCTCATAGGAGAATTAGAATACTTCCTCTCATTTTCTTGATTTCTCAACTTTTTAAAAATTTGGGATTTAGAAAAGTGTGAATTTCCCAAGTAGGGCTGGGAAGAAATTCCTGCATAGAAACACTAACAATGAGGGCAGTGAGTAACAGTTTGATCATTTAGGACTCCTGGGCACTGTAAGGACTCTAAGTGAAACAGAGCAGAGGAGTAACTTCATTTGACAGCTTTTAAAATTATTATTCAGGCTGCTGTATTGAAAGTAGAGTAAGGGAGCTGGAGGCCCCTTGAACAACAACAACAATAAGTCATCACAATCAACACCACAAAACAAAACAAAACAAAAAAACCACTACAGAATGAGATAGATATCATTATCCTAAGTATATGTATGAAGACATGAATGCTGTGAATATATTTTATATACAATCAGATATATGAAAAATTTTGTTCTATGTGTAATATGAATTGTAGTGCATTCTTCTGTTATATATAACAAATTAGAATAAAATGATACTCTTAAGGAAAAACAACAACAACAACAACAACAAAACCAACCAAACAAACCAATAAAAAACCCCACTACAGTTAGATTACTGCAAAAATCTTTATGAGAGATGAAGGCACTATGGACCAGAATGGAAACCTTGAAGGTTATGAGAATTGCTTGGATTCTGGATATATGTTGAATGTAGAAAGACTTTATAACAAATTATGAGAGGACAAGGAATTGAGGATGACTCCAAAGTTCTTGTTCTGAACCTGGCAGGATGGAATTATTGTTTACTAAGATAGGGGCTGGAGTGGGGAAGTAGTTTAATTTTTTACTTTTTAAGTTTGAGATGGTTCTTACACACCCAAGCAGAAATGTTAAATACACAGTTAGATAAAGGAGTCTAGAAGTCAGGGGAGAAATCTAGACTGGAGATAAAAATACAGGTTCATCAGCATGTGGATGGCATTTACACCAGAAACCAGCACTGTCCTAGATTATAGCTGTGTTATTCCGGCAATTCGCTTAACCTATGCCTATTTGCTCCACTGAGAAAGACCGAAAAAAATATACATTCTACCTACCTAAAATAATGAGGACAAAGGGGCCATGAATGTGAGAATGGTTTGTAAACTGTAAAGCACTGTCCAGACTGGAGAGTGGAATGCAGCAGAAATTTGATGGTACTAGGGATGAGAAAAATCAGTTTAGGGTCTAGGGAAAGTCTAATGAACTTTAAATTAGAAAAATTGAAAATAAAAGGTGCAAATAGCAATTATTATCCTTTTTGGACTATGGCCCAATCTGTGCAAAATTAATATTTAAACAAATTTACACAGCACCCAAAATTTACCAAGAGCTTCAGGTTCATGATCGCTTTCAGCTGTACAAGACTTAAAAGGCAGGAATAATTATCGCCCTTATTTTATGGTGGAGGAAACCAAGATCAGAAAGGGTAGCTAGCTGGAAAGAAATCATTAACAGGGACCCAAAGACCAACAAACACCGGAATTATCCCTTCTGAGACCAGCCTAAATACGAACAAATTATTCCCCAAGCACAACGTCGGCTGCAAAGACAGAAGACAGCAGAGCCACCCCAGCTCTTCACCGTTGCCGGTTATAGCAGTCTTCCTCGCTGCCCAGAACCCCTACGTCCCATTTCTGGATGGTATGCTCCTTTTCTTTTATCGCGAGACTAGGAGCGTCCTGCTTCTGGTTGCCAGGGGAACAGCGTTTCTAGAGGCAGAAGGGCTTTGAACCGGTCGCATCTTCACCCCCAGAGGCTGCGTTGGCGGGAAAGACTCCTCCCCTTTGGGGAGAAGCGTGATACTGAGTGTGAGAGGCGCATTTTTGAGCGAGTCGGTTCCCTAACGGCTGGCTGTTAGCTCTGACTTCCCGCCAAGAAGGTGAGGGACAGCACAGGCCACTGGCGGAACTCGGTCGCCGTTACCAGCAAATGAGTGGGCGTCGCCGACTCAGGCTGAGTGACAAAAGACTGGCTGTTAGGGACAGCAGGCAGGGCCAGTGAGAAGGCGGGAGGATTGTGGGGCGGGCTCCGTCCCAGGGCGGGCCCACCACCGGAGGGGCCAGGTCGGGCGGGGTGGGGACCAGCGGGCGTGAGCCTCTAGGGCTGATGTTGCGCTGGGAGCTGGGAGTGTTTTGTCAGGATTTCTTGGGCCTGGCAATGATGTCCCCAGCGTTAGGACTCCCACGCCATCTAAGCCAATAAAGAGCTAGAACTAATCCGTGGTTTAAACTAGACCGTAAACGGCAAAGGATGCAAATAGACATTTCGTAGAAGAAAAAAATGAAAATAAAATGAAGGCCAGTAAAATTTGACTAGAGACTCAACTTTTCTCATAATTGAAGAAATGTAAATCAAAATAACAGATGCCTTTGGACACCTCTCAGATTGGCGAAGATAAAAAGGGTTTGATGAAAACCAGACTGGCACCAAGCAAATGTGGAGAAGCTTATTCATCTTATCACAATACTCTGTTGGTGGTAGTGTAATTTGGTACTTTTTTTTTTTTTTTTTTNACTGGGTAGTATTCCCTTGTGTAGATGTACTGAAGTTTGTTTATCCACCACTTGTTGAGAAAATTGTTTTCAATTTTTTCACAATTTTTAACGAAGCTTCTATAAATATCCACATACAGGTTTTATATGAATATAGTTTTTCCTTTCTTGGGTAAACATGTAAAGTATGTTTTTAAGAAACTGACAGTTTTGCAAAGTGACTGCCATTTTACATTATCACTAACAATATATGATTTCTGGTTGCTCTCTAACTTTGTCAATACTTGGTATTGTCAGTTTTTTTTTTTTTAATTAATTTTCACTACTCAAGTAGGTGTGTTGTAGAATCTCATTTTGGTTCTAATTAGACACTTTCAGAGCACTGATAATGTTGCACATCTTTTCATGTGCTGATTTGCCATTTGTACATCTTGGATGATATATCTGTCCAAATCTTTCGTTTTCTTGATGACTGTTGATACTTCTTTATATGTTTTGGAACCAAGTTCTTTGTCAGATATGTATTTTGCACATATTTTCTCCCAGTCTTGGAGTTTTGTTTTCCTTTTCTTAATATCTTTTGAAGAACACAACTTTCAAATTTTGATGCATTTATCATTATTTTCTCTTTGAATCTTGTTTTTGATGTTGTATACAAGAACTCTTCACCTAACCACAATCATGCATATTTTCTAGTCATCTAGTTTTAGTTTTTTACTTTTGGTGTATGGTCCATTTTAAAGTATGTTTTAAAATTGCTTTCAGTAGCACATACAATCTATCTTAGCTGATTAAGAACTACATCTGTGTAGTGGAGTATTATGCTGTTGTTTGAAAGCGTGAAGTATATCTATAAAGGTACTATAGAAAAATCTCTAGAATACATTGCTAAGTGTAAAAAAGCAAGTTGAAGTGTACCATGCCATTTCTATGTATGTTTGTATTGAGGAGGAGGAGGTTGGTATAAAGGATGGAAAGTTTCTGTATATCTGAAAAAAAAAAAAAAAGATAAAAATCTATTAACATTGGTCATTGGGGTAAAGGGAATTTTGACTTAAAATGTTTACATTCTTCTGCATTTACTTGTCTTTCATGGGCAAGTATTTTTTACGAAATAAGCAAATATAAAAAGTAAAAAAAATTGACCCTGAATAATTTTTAGACATAAAAATAAGGAAAATAAATTAATTTACTTTTTATAGACTTGCTGTTTATAATTACTAAGCAAAGGAGGACTCATTTTCTTTCATTTATCCAAAAATATCAAATTATAGGTACCATATGGTTTGAAATCATCTAGGGAAGTTGGATTTCTCACAACCCAGTATGAAAAAGTTTAATCTTGTTTGAAATGAATGTTTATAAGAAGTTGGCAGATATCAGTTGTGATTTGAACTTAGAATCTGGTCATCTATCTAATTGAATATCATGAAGCAAATAATATTTTGTTTTTGAAATATTTTAATGACATAAGAAAATACTCATCATGTAATGTTAAGTGAGATATATATGAGTCAATTTTCTTGAAAAAGACAGGAAATATAGAAATGTACCAATGATGATTAGCTTAGGGTCATGGGATAATATTGGGTGTTTTTTGAAAAAATTTTTGAATATTTCAAAGTAAATTTTAGAAATCTTCCTACAATAAATAAATTCTTTAATTATAAACTGAAGATATACTTAACAGAAAATCAGAAAATACAGATAAGCACAGGTTAAAAAAAGACAGAAGAACATCCACTGAGCCAGAACCCATCACTCTCATTTCTTTGAAATATGATCTTCTTATATCTCTTTCTGTATATTTCCTTAGAGAAGTTAGATTTTTTTAAAGTAAGATGATTGACATTTTATCTCTCTTCCTTCCTCCCTCAAGTTCTTTTTTCCTCCCTCCCTCCCTCCCTCCTTTCCTTTGTTTCTACCCTTAACCAGTCTTTTATTAAAATGTTACTTTTTTTTTTATTGGTTGGTAAGAGCTCTTTAAATATCTTCATCTTTTGTATATCATCTGTGTTGCTTTTATTTTCTTCAGTTTCTTTTTTTTTTTATTGGTTGTTGAAAAACATTATAAAGCTCTTGACATATCATATTTCATACATTAGATTCAAGTTGGTTATGAACTCCCAATTTTACCCCAAATACAGATTGCAGAATCACATCGGTTACACATCCACATTTTTACATAATGCCCTATTAGTAACTGTTGTATTCTGCTACCTTTCCTATCCTCTACCATCCCCCCTCCCTCCCCTCCCATCTTCTCTCTCTACCCCATCCACTGTAATTCATATCTCTCCTTGTTTATTTTCCCATTCCCCTCACAACCTCTTATATGTAATTTTGTATAACAATGAGGGTCTCCCTCCATTACCATGCAATTTCCCTTTTCTCTCCCTTTCCATCCCACCTCATGTATCTGTTTAATGTTAATCTTTTCTTCCTGCTCTTCCTCCCTGCTCTGTTCTTAGTTGCTCTCATTATATCAAAGAAGACATTTGGTATTTGTTTTTTAGGGATTGGCTAGCTTCACTAAGCATAATCTGCTCTAGTGCCATCCATTTCCCTGCAAATTCTATGATTTTGTCATTTTTTAGTGCTGCGTAATACTCCATGGTGTATAAATGCCACATTTTTTTTATCCATTCATCTATTGAAGGGCATCTGGGTTGGTTCCACAGTCTAGCAATTGTGAATTGTGCTGCTATGAACATCGATGTAGCAGTATCCCTGTAGTACGCTCTTTTAAGGTCTTCAGGGAAAAGTCCAAGAAGGGCAATAGCTGGGTCAAATGGTGGTTCCATTCCCAGCTTTCCCAGGAATCTCCATACTGCTTTCCAGATTGGCCGCACCAGTTTGCAGTCCCACCAGCAATGTACAAGAGTACCCTTTTCCCCACATCCTCTCCAGCACTTGTTGTTGTTTGACTTCATAATGGCTGCCAATCTTACTGGAGTGAGATGGTATCTTAGGGTGGTTTTGATTTGCATTTCTCTGACTGCTAGAGATGGTGAGCATTTTTTCATGTACTTGTTGATTGATTGTATGTCCTCCTCTGAGAAGTGTCTGTTCAGGTCTTTGGCCCATTTGTTGATTGGGTTATTTGTTTTCTTATTGTTTAATTTTTTGAGTTCTTTGTATACTCTGGATATTAGGGCTCTATCTGAAGTGTGAGGAGTAAAAATTTGTTCCCATGATGTAGGCTCCCTATTTACCTCTTTTATTGTTTCTCTTGCTGAGAGAAAACTTTTCAGTTTAAGTAAGTCCCATTTGTTGATTTTTGTTATCAACTTTTGTGCTATGGGTGTCCTATTAAGGAATTTGGAGCCCGACCCTACAATATGTAGATCGGAGCCAACTTTTTCTTCTATCAGACGCAGAGTCTCTGATTTGATATCTAGCTCCTTGATCCACTTTGAGTTAACTTTTGTGCATGGCGAGAGGAGGGGATTCAGTTTCATTTTGTTGCATATGGATTTCCAGTTTTCCCAGCACCATTTGTTGAAGATGCTATCCTCCCTCCATTGCATGCTTTTAGCTCCTTTATCAAATATAAGATAGTTGTAGCTTTGTGGATTAGTCTCTGTGTCCTCTATTCTGTACCATTGGTCCACCCTCCTGTTTTGGTACCAGTACCATGCTGTTTTTGTTACTATTGCTCTGTAATATAGTTTTAAGTCTGGTATCGCTATACCGCCTGATTCGCACTTCCTGCTTAGAATTGCTTTTGCTATTCTGGGTCTTTTATTTTTCCATATGAATTTCATGATTGCTTTATCCATTTCTACAAGAAATGCCGTTGGGATTTTGATTGGCATTGCATTAAACCTATAGAGAACTTTTGGTAATATCGCCATTTTGATGATGTTAGTTCTGCCTATCCATGAACAGGGTATATTTTTCCATCTTCTAAGATCTTCTTCTACTTCTCTTTTTAGGGTTTTGTAGTTTTCATTATATAAATCTTTCACCTCTTTTGTTAGGTTGATTCCCAAGTATTTTATTTTTTTTGAGGATATTGTGAATGGAGTGTTTTTCCTCATTTCCGTTTCAGAAGTTTTGTCGCTGATATACAGAAATGCCTTTGATTTATGCGTGTTGATTTTATATCCTGCCACTTTGCTGAATTCATTTATTAGTTCTAGTAGTTTTTTTGTAGACCCTTTTGGGTCTTCTAGGTATAGAATCATGTCATCTGCAAATAGTGATAATTTAAGTTCTTCCTTTCCTATTTTTATGCCTTTAATTTCTTTCGTCTGTCTAATTGCTCTGGCCAGTGTTTCGAGAACTATATTGAATAGAAGTGGTGATAGAGGGCATCCCTGTCTTGTTCCAGATTTTAGGGGGAATGCCTTCAATTTTTCTCCATTGAGAATGATGCTAGCCTGAGGCTTAGCATAGATAGCTTTTACAATGTCGAGGTAAGTTCCTGTTATCCCTAGTTTTTCTAATGTTTTGAACATAAAGGGATGCTGTACTTTGTCGAATGCTTTTTCTGCGTCTATTGAGATGATCATATGGTTCTTATTTTTAAGTCTATTGATGTGGTGAATAACATTTATTGATTTCCGTATATTGAACCATCCTTGCATCCCAGGGATGAATCCTACTTGATCATGGTGCACAATTTTTTTGATGTGCCTTTGTATCCGATTCGCCAGAATTTTATTGAGGATTTTTGCATCTAGGTTCATCAGAGATATTGGTCTGTAGTTTTCTTTCTTTGAGGTGTCTTTGTCTGGTTTCGGAATCAGGGTGATGTTGGCCTCATAGAATGAATTTGGCAGAGCTCCTTCTTTTTCTATTTCCTGAAATAACTTGAAAAGTATTGGTATTAATTCTTCCTTAAAGGTTTTGTAAAACTCCGCTGTATACCCATCCGGTCCTGGGCTTTTCTTGGTTGGAAGTCTTTTGATTGCTTCTTCTATTTCATCTATTGTTATTGGTCTGTTTAAGTTGTGAGTATCCTCCTGACTCAGTCTGGGCAAATCATATGACTTAAGGAATTTATCGATGTCTTCACTATCTTCTATTTTATTGGAATATAGGTTTTCAAAATAATTTCTAATTGTCTTCTGTATTTCTGTAGTGTCTGTTGTGATATTGCCTTTTTCATCCCGTATGTTAGTGATTTGAGTTCTCTCTCTTCTTCTCTTCGTTAGCATGGCTAAGGGTCTGTCGATCTTATTTATTTTTTCAAAGAACCAACTTTTAGTTTTGTTAATTTTTTCAATAGTTTCTTTTGTTTCAATTTCGTTGATTTCCGCTCTGATTTTAATTATTTCTTGCCTTCTGCTACATTTGCTGTTGTTTTGCTCTTCCTTTTCTAGGGCTTTGAGATGAAGTGTGAGCTCATTTATTTGTTGGTTTTTCCTTTTTTTGAGGAATGACCTCCAAGCGATGAATTTCCCTCTTAAAACTGCTTTCATTGTGTCCCATAGATTCCGATATGTTGTGTCTGTATTTTCATTTATCTCTAAGAATTTTTTGATTTCCTCCTTTATGTCTTCTGTAACCCATTGATCATTCAGTAACATATTGTTCATTTTCCATGTGATGTAGGATTTTTCCTTCCTTCTTTTATCATTGATTTCCAGTTTCATTCCATTATGATCAGATAAAATGCATGGTATTATCTCCACCCCTGTATATTTACTGAGGGTTGCCCTATGGCATAATATATGGTCTATTTTTGAGGAGGATCCATGTGCTGCTGAGAAAAAAGTATATCCACTTGATGATGGTTGATATATTCTATATATGTCAGTTAAGTCTAGGTTGTTGATTGTGATATTGAGTTCTATAGTTTCTTTATTCAGCTTTTGTTTGGAGGATCTGTCCAATTGTGAGAGAGGTGTGTTGAAGTCACCCATAATTATTGTGTTGTGGTCTATTTGATTCTTGAACTTGAGGAGAATTTGTTTTATGAACGTCGCAGCACCATTATTTGGTGCATAAATATTGATAATTGTTATGTCTTGTTGGTGAATGGTTCCTTTTAACAGTATATAATGTCCTTCCTTATCCCTTTTGATTAATTTAGTCTTGAAGTCAATTTTATTCGATATGAGGATGGCCACCCCTGCTTGCTTACGAGGACCGTGTGCATGGTATATTTTTTCCCAACCTTTCACCTTCAGCCTGTGTATGTCTTTTCCAATCAGATGTGTCTCCTGGAGGCAGCATATTGTTGGATTTGTTTTTTTAATCCATGTTACCAGCCTATGTCGCTTTATTGGAGAGTTTAAGCCATTAACGTTTAGAGTTACTATTGATATATGGTTTGTACTTCCAGCCATGTTTGATTATTTATCTTCTTTTTTTTTTTTTTTTTTTAATTTAGTTTGTTTCTCCATGGTTAGCTTTCCCCCCGCCCTCTGTCTTTATAGAGGCACTTCCCACTGATGGTTTTGGTTATTGTTTTTCATTTCTTCCTCGTGTAGTGTTTTGCTCAAGATGCTTTGCAATGCTGGTTTTCTGGCTGCAAATTCTTTTAGCTTTTGTTTATCATGAAAGATTTTTATTTCGTTATCGTACCTGAAGCTTAATTTTGCTGGATACAGAATTCTTGGTTGGCATCCATTGTCTTTCAGTGTTTGAAATACGTTGTTCCAGGATCTTCTCGCTTTCAGCGTCTGTGATGAAAAATCCGTTGTTAACCTTATTGGTTTACCCCTGAATGTAATCTGCCTCCTTTCTCTTGTAGCTTTTAGTATTTTCTCTTTGTTCTGTATATTGGATATCTTCATAACAATGTGTCTTGGCGTTGGTCTACTGTGATTTTGTGTGCTCGGTGTCCTGTATGCATCTACAATTTGTATATCCGTTTCCTTTTTTATTTCTGGAAAGTTTTCTGTAATTATTTCTTTCAGCAGGTTACTCATTCCCTTGGTTTGAATCTCTGTACCTTCTTCTATCCCGATGACTCGTAGGTTTGGTTTCTTTATGTTATCCCATATCTCTTGGATGTTTTTCTCGTGGTTTTTAACCAGCCTTTCTGAGTTGGCTAGGCTCTTTTCAAGATGATATATTTTGTCTTCATTATCTGATGTTCTGGCTTCTACTTGCTCCACTCTGTTAGTGATACTCTCAATTGAGTTTTTAATTTGGTTTATCGTTTCCTTCATTTCTAGAATTATTGTTTGGTTTTTTTTTATAATCTCAATCTCCTGATAAAGATGCTTAACTTCTTCTTTTATCTGTCTATGTAATTCATTTTCAAAGTGTTCTTTCACTGTTTGGATTTGCTGTCTCGTATCTTCTTTAAGGTTCCATTCCATCTGTCTAAGGTATTCCTTGAGTTCTTTATATGACCATTTTTCTGCTGACTCTAGGTCCTCCTGAATATTTAGGCTGTCCTTCATTGTTTGTACTCCTTTTCTTCCTTGCTTTTTTATGCTGCTCATGTTACTTCTTGTTGTGTTTGACTGCTGAGTTACTGTTTACTCTTATAGATTTATTTGATGAATCCACTGCTGATTACACATTCAGCTTCTCCGCCCGGAGCGAAGCGAAAGAGGAAGCAGATGGGAGCAAAGCGCCCGCGGCTCTGAGCATCCAAGCGTCTCTTTTTTGATTTCTTTGTTCTTCCTGCTCCTTGGCAAAGTGGTCCGCTACAGATTAACGGTGAAAGCTCTAAGAGACTGTGCGAAATCTCTATTAAAGCCACTGCTTTGAGCACCACGCTCAGCACTTCAGCAACCCCCGTACGCAGCGGCCATCTTCCCCTTCTTCAGTTTCTTAGTTACCTTTTAATTTCATTTAGAATTCTTCTTTATGTTCGAGACTCAAGAGCATTAAATGTAATGTAATCATATCTATTTGTCACTTTTTTGAATTATGCTCTTGTTTTATGGTTAATACTTAATTCTATAGTTATGCTGATTATTTCTGTGTTTCCTTCCAATTCCTTGAATGTTTAATATGGAGATTGGCAAAGTGCAGCCAGATATGAAAGTTTGTCCTTTAGTAAAGGAAATAGGTTTTATTCTCTTGTGTCTGAGGAATGAATTAGAATCATGGGTTTTAGAGGGGGAGGGCTGATCAAATGAAAGCAGTGCCTTAGAGATTGGTGCTCCTTGAAAATGTGGCATCAAGGAGAAGTGAAGTCAGAGGTAAGAGGGAAGCCCAGGCAGAAGCTGACCTGAAATAGGAAAGTCTAGAATAAGGAAGGCAAAACCAGAAGAAGATAGCAGGGAGGCCTTAGAGCACCATTAAGATGAGTGGGGCCTGGTGGCATAGGCAGTAATTCCTGCTACTCAGGAGGCTGAGGCAGGAGGAACACAAGTTGGAGGCCAACCTGGGCAACTTAGAGAGACCCTGTCTCAAAGAATAAAAGGGACTGGAGAAGCAACTCATTGTAGAGCACTTGCCTAAGCATTTGCAAGGCCAAGGATTCATTCCCCAGTAAATGCTTCTGCATTCTGTTATAGGTACTTTCGGCATCTAACATCTGAGGCAGTTTTGTACTTACAATGGCATAGATTTAATAATTCATGTACACAAGATGACTTTTGATGAAATTGGGGTACTCATAAGTGTGACTTTGATAGTAATGTAATACTTAAAACAGACCGAATAATTGGATATAAACATTAACTAATGTTTATTAAACTATATTAACATTAAACTAACACTTAAATTTCCAAGTTACTTGCTTTTTCATTTTTTGTTTGTTTTAGGATACCAATGGATATTATAAAGGGAAACCTAGATGGGATTTCAAAACCAGCCTCAAATTCAAGAACACGTCCTGGGAGCAGAAGTTCAAATGCAAGTTCTCTGGAGGTGCTCTCACCAGAACCAGTTTCCTTCAAGGTGATTTGCTTCTGAATTCCTTCTCTCAGAATCAGTAACTGATGAAACCAATCTTGTTGTTAACATTCCCCCTTATTTTTCCTCTTTAAAGGGCATTTTCAGGAAGCATTTACAGATTTCTTGGATTTTACTTGAGTGTTTAATATGAAAGTACTCTGACTCCTTTCTTCCTTCCCTTCTTTATTTTGGAGTGTGGTTTATTTGTTCACGTTGTAATTTGTTAAAAGTTTGATGACTTTTTAGAAAGTGTTGACTTTTTTTTACTTCATAAGGAAAATTTGTATTCCAATATCTAATATGTATCCATCAACATTTACCATGAAAATGATTCAGTATTTAAAAAAATGGTTTGAAGCCATGTGGTCTGTTTGTTAGGTGTATTATCTGTTCATAACTTTCTTTTATATTCTCTCTCTTTTTCTTGTAGTACGTCTTCTTTAATTAAAATATCTCAACTGATTTTTAAAAATAATCAGTTTTATCAAGTCTGATGTGGTATAATTTATTCCTTTTAAGTTTGTAGAGGAAAAAATTTGAAATTTATGATGAAAAAAATCTCTGAAAGTTAATGAACTCATACTAACTTTTTTGTTGTTGATTTATGGATTAGACTTTGCATTATGGAACTCCGAGAGTTTTTGTCTATCATGATTTAGTGTAAGAAATAGCACTCTAGATATTTCTAGCAGACAAGATTTGACTACAAAAATCCAGTTCCTCAAAACCAACAGAAGGCCAGCAGGAAACGTAGTCCAAGGAGAGAGCTTCCCCTGGATTTTTGGTTCCCACGTCACACCACTATGCTGCAATACAGAGATCAGAAAACTGCTACTGCTGCTGTTTCTAGCACTGCCACAAGCTTCTCATAACTACAGAGCTGGTAACTAGACATTCAGATATGACCATCTTTGATATATTTTGCCAGATTCCTATCAGGATCTTAGATGGCTTCTACCCCACTTTTGCTTTCCACCTTGTGCAGGTACATCTAAGTAGATGATCCTAACATGCTTCCAGAACCCTCGTGTCAAGTGACTTTGTAAAATACAGTTTCTGCCTGAGCTCTCTGTTTCTGTTTCATCTAATCTTATATTATTACTATATGGTGTGTTAACTCTTGTAGCTTTACTAAATAATTACTAAAGTCTGATAGAGTGGTTTGCCTCATCTTATTATTTTTTCAGGACTGTCTTAGCAATCTTTGGTTTTTTGTTCTTCTAGATATATTTTAGATCAGCTTTTTAAGTTCTAAAAATACTGTTGGTTTTTTAAAAAAATTTTTTAGTTATGCATGGGCGCAATATCTTTATTTGCTTATTTATTTTTATGTGGTGCAAAGGATCGAACCCAGAGTCTCACACGTGCGAGGTGAGCACTCTACCACTGAGCCACAACCCTAGCCCCTACTGTTGGTTTTTTTAAAAAAATATTTATTTTTTAGTTCTAGCTGGACACAATATCTTTATTTCACTTATTTATTTTTATGTGGTGCTGAGGATCAAACCCAGGGTCCCACATGTGTGAGGCAAATGCTCTACCACTGAGCCCAAACCCCAGACTCTGTTGGGGTTTTGATTTAAATTATTTTGAATATGTAGATTAATTTGGGGGAGAATTTATAGCTATATGATTTTAAATCCTCCCTTCTAACATTGTGACTCATTTTATCTCTTATTAACTTCTATTTTTTAATTAAAAATTTTACATACAGTAAAATTCACTTTTTGGTATATGGTTCTGTGAGATCTGGCAAATAGAGTGATGTGACCATTAATATAATCAAGATATAGAACAGTTTTGTAACTCCTCAAAAAATTCCCTTATTCTATTCTTTTGTAAATAATCACCTCCCAGCCTTAATTCCTGAAAATTATTAATCTATTTTCTGTTCCTGTAGTTTTTCTTTTTTTAGGAGGTCATATACATAGAGTCATATGGTCTTATTTTATCTCCTAATGTAAATACTGCCTTTGAGAAGCATCAACTTAGTTGCATGTATCAAAGTTAATTTTTTTTTCATTGCTGAGTATACCATGATTTGTTTCCTAGTTGAGGAACATTTGAATTGAATCCAGTTTTTAGTGATTATGAATAAATTTTTTATATATATAAAAATCAAAATATAATTTTGTAGGTAAATAAGTTTTTATTTCTCTTGAGTAAATACCTAAGAGTGAGATTTATGGATTGGATGATAAGTGTATGTTTAACAATAAGTGTTTTCTGTTTCCACCAGTGATGTACAAGAGTACTTGTTGCTCTGCATCCTTGCCAGCAGTTGGTTTAATCAGTTTTTTTTTTTTCAAGCCTTTCTAATAGACATATAGTAGTATCTCAGTGTAGTTTAACTTATATTTCTCTAGTGATGAATAGAATTCATAATGTTTCATATGTTTATTTGAAATCCACATATCTTTTTTGAAAAATGTCTATTCATATTTTTTGTTGAATTGTTTAAACTATATTTCTTTTTTGTTGACTTTTGAGAGTTCTTAAATATGTTCTAAATAGAGTCTGTTGTCAGATATGTGACAGTATTTTGTCCCAGTCAATGGTTTGACTTCTCATTCTTTCAACTGTGTCTTTTAGAGCATAAACATTTTACATTTTAAGAACATTTTACCATGTTTTTTTCTTTTGAGATTGTGATTTTGGCGTTGTATCACAAAACTCTGTCTAACTCAAAGTTCTAAAGATTTCTCTCCTGTTTTTCTCTGACAGTTTATAGTTTGTTTGCATTTAGACCTATGATTCATTTTTAATTAATTTTTATGTTAAGTCATGAAGTATAGGTCAAGGTTACTTTTTTACAAGGGTATATATTTGTTAAATATTAATATAGCAGCTTCAAATAATTTTTAACCTTCTTGTGTCTTTATGTTTTAAGTTGGATTTTGTTTATTTTATTTAATTGGAAAATCTCTTTTAAACTAGCGGGTAAAATGCACATTTTTTTTTTTCATTTTATCTAATCTGTAAAATATATGTTTAAATAACATTTGAATTTATCTAGTCTCTTGGTTTTTTCTTGCATTTTATTAATATTAACTGATTATTTATATTTTTCTCTGTTTCAGTTTACTGATTTGAAAATTATATTTATGTTCTTAGAATTTGATGAACAAATTCTAAAGTTTACCAATATTTCTTTTTCCTTCTAAAAAATGCAAAGACTTTAGATATTATATTGTCACTTTTTCTAATTTACATGTAATTATTATTCTCTATGGATATTATTTTCATCATTATTGTTTATGCTTTAGGTTTCAATTTACTTATATGTTTACTGTTTTTTTTTGTTTATCCTGGCTTTTTGGAAAACTAAATCTTCTTTATTCTATCTTTAATCTTCATTTTGTAATATCTGTATCTATTGATCAGTTTATCTACATCTTTTAGTAATCTTTCTTTGAGAACCCATGAGTGGCAAATACTAAATCTGCTTTTGAAAATGTGTTCATTTTCTAGTTTGACTATTTTTTTTTTTTAATATTTATTTTTTAATTTTCGGCAGACACAACATCTTTATTTGTATGTGGTGACTATTTTTTTAACAAAGCACTTTGAAGCTATCACACATTTGGCTTGTGGTTCTCTTGTGGTCAATGAAAAGGCTTTTGTGACCTAATATATTCATTCTGCTGTAGGTTGTCTGGCTTCGTTTTATTTGGTTGCTTTAATTTTTTCTCTTCGTGTTTGGTGTCCATTGATACTTACCTAGGATGGGTTTACATAATTTCTCCTTCCGGAGACTAGAACTTCTTAAAGGATTTGTTGTTTTCCATTTATTTTGGAAAATTTTAAGCCATATTTCAAATGTTAAATTACTTTTATGTTTTCAAATATTCACATTTCTAACTTTCCCTATATAGTTTTTCTGTTTTCTCATTCTAGAAGTAATATTAAATATCTTACCTTTATATCTTTTATATCCCTTTTCTTTTTGATAGTTTCTAATCATTTATCTTTCTGTGCTTTATTGTGAGTAATTTGTAACATATACTTTTTGGGTTTGGAATTATTTCTTAATATATCAAGTCTGTTTTTCAGTCTACCCATTGAATTTAAAAATCTAATAAAGTGTTTTTTTTTTTTTCTGGAAGCTCTTTATAGTTTTTTTTTTTTTAATTTTTCTGTTCTTGACAGTGTCTTGGCTTTTTCTCAAGACTTTTGATTCTTCTTTTTGCCTTTATAATCCTTTCTGAATTGGGTATTTATAATTTAGTTTTATTCTCTACATCTGTATTCTCCTATGTTTAAGTGGGGTACTAGCACCTATAGCATAGGGTCATTGTGAGTAGTGAATGGCACAGTGTATATGAAGTACTTAGCACTGGACATGGTTCATTGCAATTCGTCAATAAATGTTGGTAGTGATTATTATATACTGACAACTCAGTTCTGCTAGGTTTATGTTTCATGTCAGGCAAAGATGCTTGCCCAGGGAACTGCATTCCTAGCACTTTAATCCTCAGTAGCACCCATTTTCTGTCCTGGAGATTTGCATTGCGGTAATGGAGAGTTGAGCTTGTGGATAGGGACAACAAAAACCTTCCAATGGCTGAGGCCAGAAGGGCTAGAGCAGACAGTCTTTCATTGGGAAAAGAAAGGTATTTCCTTGAGAAGTGGCTGACCCTCTCTACCTGAGACCTCAACTCTCTTGGGCTCTGTTCACTTCTGTTGCTTCAAAGTTCTGTGATCTCTGTTTTCTCCTGACCCCCAGTCATGATGCCTTTTCTTGTTTTCTCTCAGGAAAATGCAACTGTGCCAAACTGGTGTTTGCAAAGTGAACTTTGCTAAAATACAAAGGGAAACCAAGATGAAATGGAAAAAAATATGAATGGTATAAAACTAAATAATCAAAGCACAGCATTCTGATGATAAGATTCTCATTAGAAGCACATCTCGATTCAGATTAGCCACTTTTCAGCCATTTGATAGTGGAAAATAACTGTCATATTGGATAGCACAGCTCTAGATCTCTGACTGCTCACCCACATATGAGTTCAAAGGGGTTCATCGTGTATCATCTCAAGAGCCTGGCTGGTAGCAGTTCACTTTAGGACTGATTTTGACCTTTCTCCATTATTGATAGAGATTGTTAGAGAATGGTAGATATTTGGTATAGATGTTATTAAATTTGTGTAGTTAAATTACATTTAAGTAAACTTCGTTATATTTCTAGATACTTTAATGCCAGTGTATATATTTAAATATGTCTCTACATATGCTTCCATTAGTGTTAAATATTTGAAAATATCATATTTTAAGAAAACAAATTATGTTATTTCAATGTCCTTTAGTACAGCAGGAGAAAATACATTATTTTTGGAAATTTTTTAAAAATTATTTTTAGGTTGATACTGTAAGCACATTGAATTCTGGTAAGGAGGACCACTCAGAAAGCAGTAATACAGAGGAAGGAAGATATAATAATGATGATAAAGGGGCAAACTACTCTGAGAAAATAAAACTGGCTAAACAGGGGCCAGTTGAAGATCTGGACTTGATTCAACATCAGATGACCCCTGAATGTTCAGGTAGGATAATCACAAGTTGATTGGATAATGATAACTACAGATATTTTATTTAAAATATTAAAATTATATGTGTTTTTATCAACTAAGTAGAAACAATAAACTAAAAAATAAGGAGGCATAATTACATTTTTGTAAGAGAATGATCACCAATTTATACTTACAAGAACATTAAGAGCCCTTAAATATATTTAGAAATGTAATAAAATATGACATTTAATAAAATTGTTTTCATGTTCAGTTTACAATAATCAAGTAGGGATTATTTTACATATTATGGCATGATTTATGGATCATTTTGATTACTAAAATTGCACAATAAAATATATCCTATAATTTGTAAATGCCCTTTTTAGGGCCAATCCCACTCAAAATTGATAACATTTTGATTTTAAATGTACCTTTTTTCCATGCAATTGAATTAATTCTGGTCAGATAGAATTAGAAGAGCAGTTCTGAAATGTGATCTGCAGAGCCCTGGGAAGACCCTTGTGGGGGCTCTGCAGAATGAACACAACTTTCATAATTGCACTGAGATGCTGTTTTCCTCTTTGTCCACTGTGTCAGTATTGGTACTGATAGTATAAAAACAATGGTGGGAAATATTCTGGTGCCTTGGCATGAATTGAGACAGTGGCACCAAATTGTATTAGAAATCACTGTGTTTTTACAACCAGTTACTGGCAAGAAAAATAAATAACCAGTGTCACTCAGGATGTCCTTAATGAAGTAGTAGAAAATATTAATATTATTAGATCTTAAGCCAGTATACATCATCTTAATATCCTGTGTGGCAAGGAAGTAGACATAAAAGAATTTTGTGTATTCTAAGGTGGGAAGGTTGTGTTGAAGAAAAGTACTTGTGTGATAACTTGAACTGGGAGCTAAACTGCCCAATTTTTTGTGGAACACCATTTTTATTTGAAATAACAACTGACAGGCAAACTGGTATCATTCAGACTTTTGTATTTGGCAGACTTATTTTTTCTTTTAAAGATAAAGCAAGTCTTATACTTCAAGGAAAACTACTATAGTATTTGCTACTAATGATAAAATTTGAACATTCTGCTACTAATGGTAAAATTTGAGCATTCACATGAAAATTAGAATTTTGGAAAACTTGTGAATGTTATTCAATAGCTTATCAATACTTAGACTTTTTTGATAAAAATAGGTGGTAATATTAACAAATGTGACTTTTGAATATTGTATAATGAAATACGTTTATATTTTGAATGTGTGCATAATTCTGTTAGCCACTACTTTCCAAATGGCAAATGCAGGATTAAAGATTCATTCAACATGAAAGACAGAGCCAAAGATTTTAGTGGAACAAACTCAGAAAGCTCACTGATATGGTTACAGGTTTCACACTACAATTAACCTTTAAGAAGCTACCCCTGACAAATTTTGGTACAGTACTAAAGAAAAATAACTAGTTATTTGATAGACTACTAAATCTCTCTTTTCCCAACTACATATCTATGTGAGGCCAAATTTTCCTCATGTACTTCAATCAAAACATAAAATTACAATAGGTTGTAGAAGTACATATGAGAATCTAGATGTTTTCTATTAATCCAGATATTAAAAGTTGAAAATAATGCTAGTCTGCTCACTAATATTTTGGAAGACTAATAATTATAACATGTTAGTTATGTTAACATGTAATTAGTAATACTTTGTTTACTATTATTTAAAATGAATGAATAAATGTATTTTACAATAATTTTCAGTTCTGCTTTCTAAGATGGTAATTATAAAAAGATATAACCTACATACATGAAGACTACTTTGGGCTCTCAATAATTTTGAGGTGGTGAAGAGGACTATGACAAAAAAGTTTGAGAGCTGCTAATTTAGAATATGGTTGGGATGAGATGAGTTCTTAAAGTTAGGCAGGTGACTCAGGATTACAGTTATCAGGAAATAAGATATTATATTTGAGATTAGCTATTGGCCCAGTCTACACGGTATTTTAAAATATATTTTTAGTACTGTGTGAATTACTTAAAAATGCCTATTATATAGACTACTTAGATGGAGCTTGAGAATGCTAGGATTAGTAGTTGGGAATTAGAACTAAAGGGTATTACATTTGAATTATATAAGCAATAAGATTTGAGGATACTTCTTATTGATAAGATTAATATTCTTTTTGAATAAACTTTCTTCTTCTAAAAATATCTCCCTCTTTTTTTTCCTTAAAGAGGAAGCAATGTATGTTATGGGGACACATCACTGGTCTCTTTGGATTTTCAAAAATTGCTAAATTTGGCCTCATTTAGCATAATATGCCATTTAAAGTGATTTGTCCTGAGATGACTAAGACTTAATACTTGAACATTTATGCTCATTGCCAGAGAACCAAATTTCATCAGATTTCATAGAGGGTGTGTTATTGCTTGGTGGCTAAGAGCTGGAGTCAGACAGATGTGAGTGGAACTGACTCTATATTTACTAGTTACATTACATGTATGAACTCAGGTACAGATTAATGTCAGTTTACTAATTTTTAAAATGAAGACAATGACTATGCCACTTTATAGAGTTAAGGTGAGTGTTAAATGAGTAATGCATGTAAATAAAGCTCTTAATGTGCCACAGGTCACTCTGTAAGCTGCCCTCATTATCATTAATTCTAAATTAAAATTTGAATGATGGAAGATCATTTTTTATTTTGGTACCAGGGATGGAACCCAGGGGTGCTTAACTGGGAGAACAACAACCCCAGTTCTTTTTATTTTTTATTTTGAGACAGGATCATGCTAAGTTGCTTAGGGCCTCAGTAAGTTGCTGAGATTAGCCTCAAACTTGCAATCCTTCTGCTTTAGCCTCCCGAACCACTGGGATTACAGGTGTGTGCCACCATCCCTGGTAGTCAAAGCATTTTTAAGTGCTTTAAGAAATTAGAAACATGGAGGGGCATGGAGAAAAGTGTCTGCCTACATTAGGTACTTATTGGAGCTTGTTTCTTCTGTATGTTGAACCACTTTGTGTTGCTTATGATATACTACTTTTTTTTTAAAAGGGGGGGAGGGAGAGAGGAGAATTTTTAAATATTTATTTATTTTTTTTTAGTTTTCAGCGGACACAACATCTTTATTTGCATGTGGTGCTGAGGATCGGACTCAGTGCCGCTCGCATGCCAGGCAAGCCCGCTACCGCTTGAGCCACATCCCTAGCCCTGATATACTACTTTTTACTGTAGCTCTCTATACATGCCTTCTGTTTCTCGAGAAAGAGTTTGGAGTCTTCAGCAATTTTAGGATAGGATATATGTCTTATTCCTTATTTACTATTTGTTAATCATGGATAGGGAATGTATAGAAGAAGGAAGGAGAAAATTTGGGATTTAAAATAATAAGGGAACAACTTATGAAAAGGCCTGGTTATCTCAACTGTAAAATAGAGACAAATGTCTATTTTGCAGAGTTATTAGATAATTATATGAAAAAAATATATGAAAGTACCTTGTAAATCAAGTTGGTTACATGACGTCAATACAATAGTTACTATTGTCACTATACATAGTTGTTAAGTCAAAGAATGAAGACTAAAAACAATAAAACTTTATGGATTTATTAAACTTCAAACCTGTTTCTACTTTCAACACAATATAGATGAAACCAAATTAAAAGAAGT
The DNA here is from genome assembly GCF_001458135.2 of Marmota marmota marmota. Lineage (NCBI taxonomy): Eukaryota > Metazoa > Chordata > Mammalia > Rodentia > Sciuridae > Marmota > Marmota marmota. Next base: position 38,560,224 of record NW_026000229.1, read on the forward strand.
AGACTCTCAACTTCAAGATGCTATTTATAAAATGAACAGACTTGATAAAATATTGGCAAAAAAACAATACAGAGAAAAAGAAATTAAGAAGCAAGGTCTAGAAATGAGAATAAAGTTGTGGGAAGAACTTAAGGTAAGAATTGTACAACTATGTGCCAATAGTAAGAAACAATTTCCTCTAAGAGAATAAGAAAAGCATGGACTGTGATAGTGTTAATGTGGTCTGCCTTTGTTATTTTGTGGAGGTGGTGACATAGCATGAATATGTGTGTATGTGCTGGGTACAGGGGTGAAATGTTTCTGGAACGAGACTTTGGGCACTGTGCTAGCATGCTCATTGACCTGTCTTACTAGTGTCAGATTAGAGCTCCTCAATCTCTGGAATAGGGAAGTGTATGATGTCTGCTTTCATCAAGAATGTATATTTGCTTTTTCTTCAGTGAGCTTACATTTTGGAGATAAACAGGAAAATACACAAAAATTGAATTCCCTAGTTAGTTTATTACTTGAGTAACATTTATGACAATCAAGTTGGGAGTTTACTGTTTCATGTGTTGGTCAGATCTCTTCAGGAAACTGTAAGGTACTTGAGGAATGAGCCATGCTCAAATCGTTTTTGTTTCAACAAATTTCTGGTGCTTCATTAACATTGGCTCTCTTGGACTTCTTATTTTCTGTAGTATTAAGGGGTTGAGGTTGACCAGATGTTGTTACTGATTTGGTATAGAGCCATTGACTCTTATTTGTATTTTGCCCCTGAAAGGAGAGCACCTGTGAGATAGGAACCTTGTGATAATAAATTGGTTGTTTTTGATAAAATAATTCTTAATCATCTAATGACTTCGGAGGAAATTTCCTAGGCCTAGGCAGTATTATGAATTAAGAAGGAAATAATTGTGAATACATTTTTTACAGAGATCTCAGGAAGGCCATTTAGATGAAAGAAAGCAACCCCAAATGCAGTGTTTTAAACTAGAAAAATGATTTCCATAAATCTTAGCAGAAAAAGTTAGTTTATCACTTTTTCTTATGGAAACTCAAATTGTTTTTATTTCCTTTGAAATAAGAATTATAAATAGAAACAGTAATATACTTGAAATGTCTGAAATTTCAATTTGATTATACCTTTAGGTTACTCTTCAGTTATAAAAATATCTAACAGAAACTTAAGATTTTTTAAGCAAAGTGATTATCATATATTGATTTTAGACATATATTTCAACTCTATCTGGAAATATCTATTGACACAATTTTGTGGAAACAGGAAATATTAACAAATTTCCTATTTAAAGGAATATGAATGGCCTGAGGATTCTTGTTTGTATGTATATGATAGGAAACTATGCTATAATTAAAAAATCAGTGAGTATAGCTATCTTCTTGTTTAAATTTTAATTTTTATTTCATAGTCTGCAAAAAATAGTGAAGCTTTGCAAAGTAATGAGGAGATGGAAAATACAAAGAAATTTTTATCTTTGACTGCTGCATCTGAAGAAACTATTGGTGAGTAGATGTCATTCATCCTTGTTTTTATCTGAGTCAGACAAGATTTGGATTAAAGTTAAATTCCTGATCCAAAATTTCCCCTTTTCTTCGTGAATTTGACTCTTCTTTAGAGGAAATATGATATGAAATTACTCTGAGCTTAGGTATGTTTCATTGTGTGTAAGTATTTGTATCTTAATAGAGCATGGACAAATTGAGAAACAGGCCCACTATGTCTTTGCCCTTACTTTCTGTCCCTGTTTGATTCTTCTAGAGGATATTTTATTCTGATAGTCCTCTATCTCACCAGGTAAAACACTCAGGCCTATGCAACCCCCTTCATAAAAATCTACTTCTGATATATCCTATTATCTTACACTCCTAATTTTTCAGACTAACCAATTAGTTCTGCACATGTATTTCTACTTATCCCTTTGTGTGTATGTGTAAAATTGTGAATGTTCTTTTCAAATGTAAATATGATGTAGTCATATATTCTTAAACCCACTTACTTAATAGTGAAACTTTTAGAGAGTGGAAGCAGTTGATATGTTTTGCTTGGCTACTTTTGGAATCCTTTAGTCAATATCCCATAGGTGGTCTTTGTGGTGGAAGAGCTCTAAGCAGTGTCCTGAGTTCTCTCAGAATACTGGGATCTTTTTATCTTATATAAAGTGAATGTCTAACATTGTAGAACTCCAAAAATCTGATTCAGACTACTGAAGCACTTTTAGTGGAACAATAGTCGATCTTTGTTGTGAATAATATTCCTTCAGGTTTATTCCTTTCTGGACTAGTATTAAGAGCTCAGAAGCTGCTAGGGCTTGAGAGATTTGAGTTTATAGTGCACCAAAATGTTTCTCCTTAAGAAGATGGGTGTTTCATCTGGGTTGCCCCTTCTGTAATGAAGGACTTTAAAAAAAAATCAATCTTTCAAAATTTCAACTTCTTAGATCCATAGCTGGAGTGACCTTATTGAAATTTACCTTGCCATTTGTATATCCTAATTGAAACAACAAAAAATTAGCTTCTCTATATTAAAATCCTAGATAGTTTACTTTCTGCTACTTCTACCTTATTACAGAAGTAACATCGGTAATTAATTGTGTTGGAAAACATGGGTAAACAGAATGAAAAAAATTGCTATCACCTAAATTGTCAACATGCAGAAATAATCACTATTAATAATTTGGTTTATTATTTTTGATAATTTGGTTTATTATTTTTCTTTTGAGACATGTTTAGTGTAAACATCTGTATCTACCTACCTATCTATCTAAGGATAAAAATGGGATAAAATTGGATTTATGGTGTTTTTTAAGCTTTTTCTCCACTGGTTTGTATCTCATGAACCCCTTTAACTGTTACTAAGAATCTCTGTGGTAGCTTGTTCCCAAAATGGCTGCCCTCAGTGCCTTCCCTCTATGTACTTTCATTCTGTTCCTCATTAAGAGACATAATTTCTCCTATTTCTCCCGCCCTTTTCAGTCTGGGCTAGCCTGGAATAACTTTGACTGATATAGCCAAGGCAATACTATGCCATTTCTAGGCCTTGCCTTTAAGAAGACTGGCAATTTCTGTTTCTTTTCCTGGCTTATGCAGATGAAAGCCAAACCACCCTGAATCTGCTGTGCTGTGAGAAAGCCCAGACAGGTCATGAGAAAGGTTAGGCAGAGAGAAAATAATTCTGGCCAGTTCTAGGATATAATGTCCCCCTCAAATTCATGACTACCTGGAATTGCAGAATGTAATTTTATTTGGTAATAGGGTCTTTACAGATATACTTAGTTAAGATGAGGCATAATAGAGTAGGATGGACCTAAATCCAATGACTGATGTCCCTTATTTTCATAAAATAAGCATAGGAGAGGACATAAAGATATAGAGACACCAAGATACAGGGAAGAAGACCTGTAAAGATAGAGGCAGAGATGGGAGTTATGTAGCTACAAGCCAAGGACTACCAAGGATAGCTGGGAGCCACATAAACTAGGAAAATGCAAAGAAGGAAATTCTCTGGCAACACTGTGATTTTAGATATCTAGAGAATAAATTTATATTGTTTTCAGCCACCTAGCCCTTGGTAATTTGTTACAGCATCCTTAAGAAACTGACTTACCAGCTGTTCTAATTATCTCAGTGCCGGCACTAAAGTTGTGAATTAAGAAGGAACTGTAAGCTGGGCATGGTAGCTCTTGCCTATAATCCCAGTGGCTCCAGAGGCTGAGGCAGAGGATCACAAGTTCAAAACCAGCTTCAGCAACTTAGTGAGGCACTAAGCAACTTAGGGAGACTTTGTCTCAAAATAAAACATAAAAAGGGCTAGGGATGTTGTTCAGTGGTTAAATGTCCCTGGGTTCAGTCCTTCACACACACACACACACACACACACACACACACACAAACACACACACACACACAAAAGTAACTGTGGACATTTCAGACTGAGAAAACACCACAGAAAATTACCAAGGCAAGACATTGAGCTGCACCAGATTTCCACAACCAAATGCAGGACCTAGCCAGTCAAGGCCCCTTTCCTAAGAGACAAACTGCTATAGGCATCAAATTCCTAACGCACAGAAGCATGAGCATGGTGCCATGGTGATTGTTTTATGCTATCAAGTTTTATTTTTTATTTTGAAATAGGTATAGTTCTTGTATACCCTTGCCTAAGCTTCGTCTAATGTTAATGTTTTGCATTACCATAGTACTATAATCAAAACTAAGAAATCAACATTGCTACAGTACTGTTAATTAAACAGTAAACTTCTAAAAATGTACCAGCTTTCCCACTGATATCCTTCCCATTTTTTAGCATCTAACCCAGTACCCCATATTGCATTTAGGTATTACGTCTCCTTGTATCCTCTAATCTGTGATGGTACCTCAGTCTTTCCTCGTCTTTTGTGACCCCTTTCGAGAGTAGTTATTTTCATAAATATCCTTAAATTTTGGTTTGTGTGATGTTTTCTCATGATTAGATGAAAATTATTCATTTTTAGTAGGTGAATCTCAGAAATTATGTGTCCTCCCTCAGTCACACTTGGGATTCATAATGATGATGTATTATTGATTGTGTTAACTCTAATCACTTAGTTAAGTGCCTGCTGGATTTTTCCACTGTAAGGTTACTATTTTTCCTTTTGCACTTAATAAATATCCTGGGGGAGCTACTTTAAAGCTATGCAAATATTCAGTTTCTCTGTAGATTTTTGCCTACAAATTTTAGCATTAATCAGTACATCTTACTTGAAGTAATTATTACCACATGCTGTGAAATTTTGGGTGATTTTTAATGCATAATAGAAAACTGGAACAATTTATATCAGCAGTATTTTAAATGGCCATGTGTCAATTTAACGTGTGTATGTGCCATCATTTGTTTAAACCCTGATGTCAAACATTTAGTTTTTTTTTTTTAATTACACAACAGCTGCAGTGATCTTCAACATGCTGAAGATTTGGGCCTACTTTTTCTTCTGTTAGGTGCAGAGTCTCTCTCTCTATATATAAGAGAAATTACTTAGTCAAAGGGTGTTGGACTTTAAAAAAAATTTTCTAACCATATTAACTATTGAAACCAATTCAGACTTCTACCAATATTTGTATCTGAATATTGTTTTCCTAAACCCACAACAATGGATTTTATGATTATTTTAAGCTTTACTTACTTAAAGTGGAATTTTAAAAATTTGTCTCTCTCTGATTATCAGAGGTTAAATATTTATTTTTTGTTTCACCATGCTGTGAATTGCTTGTTTATATCTTAGTATCTCTTTTTTTCTTTCTTAGATATTTGTTCTTTTTAAAATTTTTCAATTTTAAATTTATTTATGTATTCTAACTTGTTATATGTGATAGCAGAATGCATTTCAATTTATAGTACACTTATATAGCACAATTTTTCATGTCTCTGGTTGTTCATAAAGTAGAGTCACACCATTCGTGTCTTCATACATGTGCTTAGGGTAACGATGTCCATGGCATTCCACCATCTTTCCTACCCACATTATCCTTCCCTTCTCCTCCTTCCCCTTTGCCCTATCTAAAGTTTCTCCATTCCTCCCATACTTCACCCGCCTGCCCCATCCCCATATGGATCAGCATCTACATACCAGAGAAAACCTTTGGCCTTTGGTTTTTTGGGATTGGGTTACTTCCCTTAGCATAATATTCTCCAACTCCATCCATTTACCTACAAATGCCATGATTTTATACTCTTTTAATGCTGAATAATATTCCATTGTGTATATATACCACAATTTCTTTATCCATTCATCTACTGAAGGGCATCTAGGTTGGTTCCACAATTTAGCTATTGTGAATGGTGCTGCTACAAACATCGGTGTGGCTGTGTCCCTGTAGTATGCTGTTTTTAAGTCCTTTGGTTATAAACCAAGGAGTGGGATAGCTGGGTCGAATGGTGGTTCCATTCCAAGTTTTCCAAGGAATCTCCATACTGCTTTCCAGATTGGTTGCACTGATTTGCAGTCTCACCAGCAATGTATGAGTGTGTCTTTTTCCCCACATCTTCTCCAACACTTATTTTTGTTTGTATTCTTAATAGCTGCCATTCTGATTGGAGTGAGATGAAATCTTAAGAGTAGTTTTGATTTGCATTTCTCTAATTGCTAGAGATATTGAATATTTTTTCATATATTTGTTGATTGATTGTATGTCATCTTCTGAGAAGCATCTGTTCAGTTCCTTGGCCCAGTTTCTAGTTGGGTTATTTGTGTTTTTTTTTTTTTTTTGTGTGTGTGTGTGTGTTACATTTTTTTGAGTTCTTTGTATATCCTAGAGATTAGTGCTCTCTCTGATGTGAGTGTGGTAAAAATTTGCTCCCATTCTGTAGACTCTCTATTCACCTCACTGATTGTTTCTTTTGCTGAGAAGAAGCTTTTCAGTTTGAATCCATCCCATTTACTTATTCTTGATTTTATTTCTTATGTTTTAAGGAGTCTTGTTAAGGAAGTTGGGGCCTACATGATGAAGATTTGGGCCTACTTTTTCTTCTGTTAGGTGGAGGGTCTCTGGTCTAATTCCTATGTCCTTGATCCACTTTGATTTGGGTTTTGTGCTGGTGAGAGATAGTAGTTTAATTTCATTTTGCTACATATGGATTTCCAGTTTCCCAGCATCATTTGTTGAAGAGGCTATCATTTCTCTGATATATGTTTTTGGTGCCTTTGTCTAGAATGAGATAACTGTATTTATGTGGGTTTGTCTCTGTGTCCTCTATTCTGTACCATTGGTCTACAAGTCTATTTTGGTGCCAAATACTGTATCGTTTTTGTTATTACTGCTCTGTAGTATAGTTAAGGTCTGGTATAGTGATGACACCTGCTTCACTCTTCTTGCTAAGGATTGCTTTGGCTATTCTGGCCAAATTATTTTTCCAGATGAATGTCATGATTGCTTTTCCTATTTCTATGAAGACTGTCATTGGGATTTTGATTGGGATTGCGTTAAATCTGTATAGTGCTTTTGGTAGTATGGTCTTTTTACAATATTAATTCTGCCTATCCAAGAACAAGGGAGATCTTTCCATCTTCTAAGGTCTTCTTTAAATTTCTTTCTTTAGCATTCTGTAGTTTTCATTGTAGAGGTCTTTCAACTCTTTTTGTTAGGTTGATTCCCAAGTATTTAATTTTTTTTTGAGGCTGTTGTAAATGGGGTAGTTTTCCTAGTTTCTGTTTCAGAGGATTTGTCATTGATGTATAGAAATGCCTTTGATTTATGGGTGTTGATTTTATATCCTGCTACTTTGCTGAATTCACTTAATTGTTCTAGAAGTTTTCTGGTGGAATTTTTCAGATCCTCTAAATATAGAATTATATCGTTGACAAATAATGATAGTTTGAGTTCTTCTTTTCCCATCTGTATCCCTTTAATTTATTTCCTCTAATTTCTTTGGCTAGAATTTCAAGGACTATGTTGAATACAAGTAGTGAAAGAGGACATCCCTGTCTTGTTCCAGTTTTTGGAGGGAATGCTTTCAATTTTTCTCCATTTAGAATGATGTTGGCCTTGGGCTTAGCATAGATAGCTTTTCCAATGTTGAGATATGTTCCTGTTATCCCTAGCTTTTCTAATGTTTTGAACATGAAGGGATGCTGTATTTTGTTGAGTGCTTTTTCTGCATCTATTGACATGATTATATAATTCTTATCTTTAAGTCTATTGATGTGATGAATTACATTTGTTGATTTCCATATGTTTAACCAAAACCTTGCATCCCTAGGATGAATCCCACCTGTTTGTGGTGCATGATCTTTTTAATATGTGTTTGTATGCTATTTGCCAGAATTTTATTGAGAATTTTTGCATATATGTTCATTAGAGATATTGGTCTGAAATTTTCTTTCTTTGATGTGTCTTTGTCTGGTTTGGGAATCAGGGTGATATTGGCCTCATATAATGAGTTTGGAAATGTTCTCTCTTTTTCTATTTCATGGAATAAATTGAAGAGTATTGTTATTCTTTGAAAGTCTTGTAGAATAGCTGTGTATCCATCTGGTCCTGGGCTTTTCTTGGTTGGTAGGCCTCTGATAGCATCTTCTATTTCATTGTTTGAAATTGATCAGTTTAACTTGTATATATCATACTGATTCAGTTTGGGCAAATCATACGACTCTAGATAAATTTTCGATGCCTTTGATATTGTCTATTTTACTGGAGTACAAATTTTCAAAATAATTTCCAATTATCTTCTGTATTTCTGTAGTGTCCATTGTGATATTTCCTTTTTTATCATGGATATTAGTAATTTGAGTTTTCTCTCTCCTTCTCTTCATTAGCATGGATAAGGGTTTATCAATTTTATTTATTTTTTCAAAGAACCAACTTTTTGTTTTGTCAATTTTTAAAATTGTTTCTTTTATTTCAATTTCAGTTATTTCAGTTCTGATTTTAATTATTTCCTGTCTTCTCCTGCTTTTGGTGTTGATTTGCTCTTCTTTTTCTAGAGCTTTGAGATGCAATGTTAGGTCATTTATTTGATGACTTTTTCTTCTTTTAAGGAATGAACTCCATGCAATGAATTTTCCTCTTTGTGTACTGTCTTCATAGTGTCCCTGAGATTTTGATATGTTGTATCAATGTTCTCATTTACCTCTAAGAATTTTTTAGTCTCCTCTTTAATGCCTTCTGCAACCCATTGTTCATTCAATAGCATATTATGTAATCTCCAGGTGTTGAAGTACCTTTTATTTTTTATTTTATTCTTTATTTCTAATTTCATTCCATTATGATCTGATAAAATGCAGGGCAGAATCTCTACTTTTTTGTATTTGCTGAGTTGCTTTGTGGCATAATATATAGTATATTTTACAGAAGGATCCATGTGCTGCTGAGAAGAAAGTGTATTCACTCGTTGATGGGTGGAATATTTTATATGTCAGTTAAGTCTAAGATATTGATTGTATTATTGAGTTCTATAGTTTCTTTGTTTAACTTTTGTTTGAAAGATCTATCTAGTGGTGAAAGAGGTGTGTTTAAGTCAATCATACTATTTTATTGTGGTCTATTTGACTCTTGAAGTTGAGAAGAGTTTGTTTGATGAACATAGATGCTCCATTGTTTGGGGCATATATGTTTATAATTGATATATATTGTTGGTGTGTGATTCCCTTAAGCAGTGAAATGTCCTTCTTTGTTCTTTTTTATTAATTTTGGCTTGAAGTATACTTTATTTGATATAAGGATGGAAACCCATGCTTGTTTCTGAAGTCCATGTGAGTGATATGCTTTTTCCCAAACTTTCACCTTCAGTCTGTGGATATCTTTTCCTATGAGATGACTCTCTTGAAGGCAGCATATTTTGGGGTCTTTTTTTTTTTTAATCCAATCTGCCAGTCTATGTCTTTCGATTGGGGAGTTTAGGCCATTAACATTCAGGGTTATTATTGAGACGTGATTTATAGTCCCAGTAATTTTTTTTATTTTTGGTATTTAACTCAACTTGGTTTCTCCCTTGACTTGTTTTTCCTATAGTGTAATACCTCTCTTTGCTGATTTTCATTGTTGTTTTTCATTTCCTCCACATGGAATATTTTGCCAAGGATGTTCTATAGTGCAGGCTTTCCAGTTGAAAATTCTTTTAACTTTGTCATGGAAGGTTTTTATTTCATCAGCAAAGCATCAACAAATATAAAGCTTATTTTTCTGGATATAAGATTCTTGGTTGGCATCCATTTTCTTTCAGAGCTTGGTATATGTTGTTCCAGGATCTTCTAGCTTTGAGGGTCTAATTTGAAAAATACACAGAGATCCTAGTTGGTTTTCCCCTATATGTAATCTGATTCCTTTCTCTTATGGCTTTTAAAATTCTATCCTTATTCTGTATGCTAAGCATTTTCATTACAATGTGTCTTGGTGTAGATCTGTTGTAATTTTGTACCTTTGGTTTCCTGTAAGCATCTTGTATTTGATTTTCCAATTCATTTTTCACATTTGGAAATTTTTTTGATATTATTTCATTGAAGAGATTGTGCAGTCCTTTGGTTTGAATCCCTGTGCCTTCCTCTATCCAAATAAATCTTAGATTTGTTCATGATTTCTTACCATCTTCTCTGTGTGATCAACTTTATTTTCTAGATTGTATACTTTGTCTTCATTATCTGATGTTCTGTCTTCCAAGTGATCTAGTTCTGTTGGTGATGCTTTCTATTGAGTTTTTGATTTGGTTTATTGTTTCCTTCATTCCAGGATTTCTGTCAGTTATTTTTTTCAGAATCTCTCTTTCTTGAAGTAGTCTTTTGCTTCCTGTATTTACTCTCTTATCTCTTTGTTGGTGTGATCAATGGTTGCCTCTATTTGCTCTCTTATTTCTTTTTTTGGAGTGATTAATTTTTGCCTGTATTTGCTCACTTAGGTCATTCTTTAATTAGTAAATAATTTTAATTATGTCCATTCTGAACTCCTTCTCTGACATTTCATCAACTGCATTGCTAATGGATTCTGTTACTGTAGAATCTTGGTTTGTTTGGGTCATTTTCCTCCCTTGTTTTTTATGTTATCTATGTGTCTTCCTTTCTTGCAGTGTGGATCTGAGGTATTACAGTTTCTACCCTATAATCTTATAGTGTTTCTGCAGATTACCTTTACCTCATCTTGGTGTTAGGCTTCTAGACCCCAGCTGGTGTCCCATAATAAATGCTATTGCAACTGTGCTGAGGATCGAACCCAGTGCCTCATGCATGCTAGGCCAGCGCTCTGCTGCTGAGCCACAATCCCAGCCGTCTAGTCTCGCGTTTTTAAAAACCAAATCAGAACTATCAATTATGTTTAATTTTTAAAGCTTGTGGCATATATATTTCCCTTAAATCCCTAGAATTTACAGCTGAACCTCTGGAGTCACATGACTACTGTATGCCCAGAAGACACTTACCATAATGCTAGATGAGTACAAATGCTCTAACATGGAAATTAGGTGTACTTAATGAGCAAAAGGCTTAGCTAAGGGGCTTGAAATCTATGTTCAGAGAAATCATTGCTTTAAACATTATCACATTTAAAGTTTCAATTTTTAAAATTTTGAATTTACAGTCAATACTTATTGTCATTGTATGCAAAGCAGATAAAATGCAAAAGTAGTATTTTGTAAAAGGAAATAGGAATAAGAGATACTGTTAGATGAACCAAATGTCTATTGCCTTCATTTTTGCTTCTGGCTGTCTTGATTAGTTCACACTTGACCCATTCATTAAAATGAACAGACAACATTATTGTATTCCTGTCTTCTTTAGACTTAATTAGAGTCTTTTTTTATAACTATTATTTTATAGAAAATCTAATTCTTTAATGAAATTACTTTCTGGCTCTGATGTCATAATCATGTTTTATCAGTCATTTATTTGATCTATTTTTTTTAATTAAAAAATTTAAACACCAGAAAAATAAATTAGTATTCACTTGATACATAATTATTAATTTATTCTAAAAGGAAAACTCTTGGTATCATTAACGTAAAAGCTGTATTATTAGCAGAGTATTTTCATCTTAAGTCTGAAAAAAATGAGTGTAAATGCAAGAGTCCAGTTTGATCACATAGCATAGATGTTTTATTTGTTTGAGGTGCTTGGGATTGAACCCAAGGCCTCATGCATGCTAGACATGCACATGCACTGAGCTACATCCTCAGCTATTAGCACAGTCTTTTGAAAGTTTCATATTCCTACTTTTCCAACATAGCCACATAGTATAAGATGGTATGAAACATTATATCTGCTCCACTCTAAGTTTTTTCTGTCATTCATTCAACCTTAGATACTAGTCTTAATTAAAATATAAATATTAAAAATTATTTTGATTGTACTTATATGTAAACATATACTTTTAAGTAAAATTCCTATAAGTGTTATTAGGAAAGCAGGAATGCTGCATTTCCATGATAATTTTTTTTTTTTTTTTTTGGTTGGGGGTGGAAAAGCAAAGTTATTTGTAAATTGTCCAGTAGGTGGTGGCATCTAGTTAGAATATGTACAAATACAGACAAAGCTCTTTAAGAGCTGAACTTATTTTGACTTGAACTTTAAATGCATACGTATAAACATATTAAAATTTATTTTCCACTTATCACTTTCCATCTTTAAATAAAAGGAAAAGTTTCTGAGGATGAATTTTTCTTTGTCCGAGGTCAGTTTTCCTTAACCTCTTATTTAGCAGTAAATGTTAAAGATTTTGGCTGGTTAACTGAATGGCAGTTTCCAATCTGTTTTCCAGCCCCCCAAATACAAACTCCATTGTAGTCCCCTTATAACATTTAAACAGCCAACAGTAAATAAAGGAAAAATAATTATTTTTGGATTGTGTATTTAGTTCTTTTTTAGGTATTATACACAAATGAGACCTTGGCTCTAAGAGAAAGATGAAAACTACATTAAATTTATTTAGGCCACATTTTGACTTTATAATTCACATAAAACCCCTAGTTTAACTACCTAAGATTTTAAAGTAAATGATGTAGCACTTTCTAGGGATTTCCAAAATTCTGTCTGTGCTTCCTTCCTTTCTTTCCTTCCTTCTCCTTCTCTCTCTCCTTCCCTTTCTTTCTTTCTTTTTTTGCCAGTGATTTTGGCAGAGATTGTTCTTCTTGCCTTTGCCACATTTCTTCCTTTTGTTTCAGATTTATAAATGCATGCAAGCACAAAACATGAATATCTTAATGAGTTAAGATTTTCCAAATTTGTGAATATCTCTTTCTAGGTGCATTTTTTTGTGAAAACCATCTTTATGATACCTCTGCTCTTGAGTGTTAAGATGAAATACTCAAAGAAAATCTGCTGGTCTCTTTCTACTCTGATTTGCAGAGGACTGAAGGAGAAAATCAAACTCCTGTGCTGACTGACACAGATAAGGATTTTGGGGTTTTGACCTCTGTTGAGTGCTCAGGAATATGAGACTTTTGAAAGCCTGTGCTAATGGCTGAGGATGTAGCTCAGTACTGAGTACATATCTAGCATGCACGAAGCCTTGGGTTCAATCCCCAGCGTCTCAAACAAATAAAACATCTGTGCTATGTGATCAAACTGGACTCTTGCATTTACACTCATTTATTTTAGATTTACTGTGAAAATACTCTGTTAATAATATAGTTCTTAAGTTGATTGATACCAAAAGTTTTCCTTTTAGAATAAGGTAATAATTATGTAGTGTGAACTGTTAAAGAAAAATGTAACTGAGCTAATAATGGAGACTCAAGTGAATACTAACTTCTTTTTCTGGTGTTTAATTTTTAATTAAAAAAGTAAAAATATATCAAATATATGACTGAAAAAACATGCCTATGACATAAGAGCCAGAAAGCAATTTCTCCATAGTGCCTATTCCAAACGGTTACTGTGTGCTTAATCTCCCATCTTCTTCTGCAAGACCTTAATTCTGTTGCACTTGCTTTTCAGAGAAAATAGATCTGCCAGGTGGGAATTACTTCCATATTCTTTCCTTTTGTTTCTAAATTTCACTCTGAATGTGCTCACCCATCTCTACTACTTCCCTCTCACTTTAGGGGAGGGAATGTTCTCTTGTTCTACAAGGCCACTGGGTTCTGGCTCCTGATCCATCAATCATTTTGTTTTATTTTAATCTGTTCTCCTCTGGATCCTTTCCTTCAATGTACCATGTTTGAATTTTCTAGCCCTAAAACAATCAAAAAGCTATTGAACCAACCAGTAACCAACCAAATATACAAACAGAACTTTCCCCTCAATTCTTCACTTTACTCTTAAATAGCTACTAGTCAGTTCCCTGATTTCTTTCTCTCTCTCTCTCTCTCTCTCTCCTTCCTTCCTTCCTTCCTTCCTTCCTTCCTCCCTTCCTCCCTCCCTCTCTCCCTTCCTCCTTCCCTCCCTTCCTCCCTCCCTTCCTTCCTTCCTTCCTTCCTTCCTTCCTTCCTTCCTTCCGGGATTGAACCCAGGAGTGATTAACCACTGAGCCACATCCCCATCCCCCCCTTTTTTAAAAATATTTTATTTTGAGACAACTTCTTGTTAAGTTGCTTAGTGTCTCCCTAAGTTACTGAGGCTGGCTTTGAGCTTGCAGTCTTCCTGCCTCAGCCTTGTGAATTGCTGGGATTAAAGGTGTGCACCACCATGCTGAGCAAGGGCAGATTTTCTTGAAAGAATGGTCTACAACTATTGTCATTACCTCATTGTAAACTTTTATTTACATATTAACTCTTTAGTGATTTGTATTTTATACTATCATGCTATAGAACTGCCTCCTAAATTCCAATTTTTATTTTAACATCTCAGTAGCATCTTAAACATTTGACCACTCATAGATAATAAGACTTTGTTGTTGTACTGGGATGAAACCCAGGGCCTTTTGCATGCTAGGCAAGATGCTGAGCTACATCCTAACTTTTTAAATTTTATTTTGAGACAGGATCTCACTAATGTCCAGATTGGCCTCAAACTTGAGATCCTCCTGCCTTAGCCTCCCAATAGCAGGGATTATGGGCATGTGCCATCATTCTGGGTTAGGAGGATTTCTACTAGGTTTATTATTTTCTGCTGGTTCTCCTCTTTTTTTCCTTCCTTCTTTCTCCTTATTTTTGAAAGCTATTCATTCTTTTGTATATTTTACCTCTTTTGGTTAATTTCTTCACCCACTCAGTCTTCTAAACTAGAAAGTTAAGAGCCATCCTTAGTTCCTTCATCATCATCTTCTTATGCTTCTTCTCTCAGAAACAGTTCCTTAAAAGAGTATTTGTCCTACTTTTTCTGTATCTGATCTTCTTCACCTCTATAGTTAATGGTGAGATTCTGGCCTTCAGCATTCTCTCTCAGGTCATTCAAATAGAATTTAGTCTTGTCATGTTGTCTCCCTGCTATCAGTTTCTCACACTATCATTGTATTAGTTACCTATTGCCATGGAAAAAATTACCCCTCAAAGGTGGCAGCTTGAAACAACAAACATTTATGCTGTTACTATTTCAGCCATCTGGGAGGAGCTCAGCTGGATGGTTCTGACTCATGAGGTTGTAGTCAATATGGTGGCCAATGCTGTGGTCATTTGAAGGTTGTCCTAGAGCTAGAGAATCTTCTTCCAAACTCACTCAACATGGTTGTTGTCTGAACTTCTTAGTTTCCTACTGCATGAACCCCACCATAGGATGCCTACATGTTCTTACAACATGGCAGCTTGCTTCCCCTAAAGCATGTAGTAAGTGCTCAATAAATTATTAGTAATATTCCAGAGATTACTAGACAACATCAACAAGAATCCAGTATGTCTCATATATTTCATATATCAGGGAAGTTTTGCAGGTTTCATATATTTATTAGTCATCTATAGATTTTCTATTTTTCTTTATTATTATTACTCCAATTGGTGATTATCCCATCATATTTTTAATGGGTTGTTAATGATATAGAAAAGAAAAACTATTGACATTTTCTATTTTGGCACTTAACTAGATTATTTTATTCATTCTAATTATCTTTAGATGTTTGCTTTGGGTCTTGTTAGTTTATGAATGCATCACCAGAAAATAGTCTTAATTTTTATGTCCTTTTCAGGAATGATTCTGAGAACCATAGTCTTATTGTTGAAATTTGTTGAATGCATTTCAATGTCTTTTAAATTATAATAGATTTTTACTTCTTGACAAACTTATTTAATGTTTACAGATCAAGGTATATTCTTGATTATGGAGGACTATTTTTATTTTGTACCATATTTGAATGGCAGAATTTATTCAGAATCTTATATCTATAAAGTAAGATTAATTGTGTGTGTGTGTGTGTTTACATGCTTATGTCCATGTATAGGAATGTGTGTTTATGATGTTGGGGTTGAGGTGGAAGTAGAGGTGTTTATGTTTGTATAACTGCTTTGTCAATTATGCAACTTTGTCAGCTAATGAGTGGAGGTGGTTACTCATTTATTTCTATGCTTTAAAATAGCTTATATAACATGAGGATTATCTATCTGTTCCCTAAAATTTTGAAAGATTTTACTGGAAAAGCCATCTGGTTCAAATAATTTCTTGGAGGACATTCTCTGACTCTCTTCTCAGCTTCTTTCATATTTACTGTTCTATTTCAGTTGACGAGTTATTCTGGAGTTAGTCTTGGCAATATATCCATATACTGAGATTTTACAGTATCTGTTTACCAAGATTTAAAATTTTACTGACATAAAATCTCAATGTGTTTTTTAATAGTAATCCTCCTTCTTGTTTGTACATTCCCTTTCTATTTCTAATTTGTTTATATTTTTCTCTACTCTAAAAAATCTTGAAGTTTTAAGTTAGCTTTTTATTTTAGCAAAACTTTGTATTTACAGAAAAAGTAAAAAGATAGTATAGAGATCTCCTATATATCCACACCCACTTACCCAATTAAATTAGTATGATATGTTTTTTTTTTACAACCAGTGAACCAGTATTAATACATTATTATTAACTAAAGTCCAATTTTATTTATATATCCTTTATTTTTACCTAAGTTCTTTTTCTGTTCCAGGATAGCATTCAGGAGCCCACATTATATTTAGTTCTCAGGCTTTCTTAGTCTAATCTTTGCTGTGAGACTTTGTTTTGAATGACTTTGACAGTTTTGAGGTGTACTGGTCAGCTATTTTGTAGAATGTTCAGCCATAGGATTTAGCTCATAATTAGACTGAGATTATATGTTCTTAGGAGGACGACCACAGGGTTGTGGACCATTTTCATTATATTACGTTGTGCTATTAACATAACATCACTGTTGATGTTAACTTCAATTACCAGCCTGAGGAAATATTTGTCAGATTTTTCTGTAAAGTTATTCTAGGTTCCCCTTTTTCCCCAGTACACTTTTTGGAAGGAAGTTATTATGTGTAGGCCCCACTTCAGGAATGAGGAGTTATGCTTTACTTCTTTGAGGGCAGAATATTTACATATGTTAATTTGAATTATTCTGCATGTGAAATTTACCTGTACTTCCCCATTTTATTCAATCAGTAATTTATGCCAGTATAGACTTGTGGATATTTATTTTGTACTTTAGGTTAGAATTCCTTGCTACTTTATTTATTTTGTTGCTCAGTTTTTCCAGCTTTGACCATTGGGAGCTCTTTGAGTTGGTTCTTGTGTCCCTTTGATACAACTCCATTGCTGTGGATTTAGTTTTGTTGTTGTTGTCAAGTGCTTCCTCACTTTCTTTCATTACAAGATGCTTCAGACTCATTGACTTTGTTACTGGAATCAACCATTTCTCCAAGTATCCCTGATTTCTTTTATCAGAGACTGATATTAGAAGCCAAAATCTGGATTCCAGGTGTGACTATTGATTCTAGGCACTCTAATAAAGAAAATATATATACTATATATATTGTATATACTATATGCTAATCTATTATACAGATATCTATGCTATATCTGTGTGTAACCATCTGTATGTATAATTAGCTAAACCTGAGTTCATACTGATTTCTCTGGCTCTACTCCATTGCCACATGGATCATTCTAACCTTTTCCCCTTGCTTAATGGTAACATTCCACTCCAACAGTGAGAAGACTATTTCCAACCATCTACCACCTTTTTACTTAATTATTCAATCCCACTATACGTGGATATCAGAATTGCTAGTCTACCCCCATGGAAAACAACTCAGTCAACTAGAATATGGTGCCTATGTGCTTGCCTTTAGTCTTGTAGACTTCACTAATTTTTAGTTACTTAGGCAGGCACCTTTTTCTTTTATTCTCTTTAGTGAGACAATTTCATAGTTTGTAATATAGTTAGATTGTTTTGTCACATTAACATTCCATTCTGGGATTCTTCAACCTCATAAATGATTTTTTTGAAAATTGGTGTACATTATTGTTTCACTTTTTATGCTTTGCAAAATTGTATAATGTCACATATTCACTATTAAAGTATCATGCAGAATAGTTTTACAATTGTGAAAGATTGCCTGTGTGAATACCTGTTCAATCCTTCTTCTTTCCACAAGCCCCTGGCCACCACTGATTTTTTTTTTACTGTCTTTATAATTTTGCCTTTTCAGTTAATACTGAATTAACTGATTATGATTGGAATTGTTCTTTCACTTAGCAATATGCAGTTAAGATTCATCCATGTCATTTTGTGACTTGGTAGCTATTTTCTGGTCACAGAATAATATTTCATTCTATGGATATACCAATCACAGTTTGTTTATCACTTTACTTATCAAAAGATATTTTGGTTGCTTCCAGTTTTGGGCAATCCCATGAATAAGCCTGCTATAAATATTTGTGTGCAGATTTATGTGTGAATACATGTTTTCAACTTATCTGGATAAATATGTAGGAACATGATTGCTGGATTACATGATAAGACTTTGTCTTGGAATGAGAGTGCCTAACTTGTCTTCCAAAATGGCTGTACCATTTTATATTCCTACAGACGATGAATGAAAATTCCCTATTCTCTGCATCTTTTCCAGCAATTGGTATTATCATTTTGGTGTGGGGGGGTTAGCCATTCTAATAAGTATGTAGTGCTATGTTTTTTTTAAATTTGCATATCCCTGAAAAATGGTCGACATCTTTTCATGAAAACACTTATTTGCCATCTGTATCTTTTCTTTAGGTATGTGCTGCCCATTTTTAAATATTGGGTTGTTCTTTTGTTTTTGACTTTTAGGAGTTCTTTGTGTATTTTGGATGTAATCTTTTAACAGATATGTATTTTGCTAATATTTCCCCCCAAACTTGGCTTGCCTTTTCATTCTACTAACAATATTTTTTTACATAAAAATTTTTAAATTTTGCCAAGTAGAATTTATCAGTTTTTAATTGCATGGATAATGCTTAAACCAGGTTTGTTTTCAGAGATAGGTGGTGGATTCTGTAAAATCTTTAATACTTGAATTCTTTTCTGAAACAAAAACATTTCTGTGCCACAACCTGTCAGATTCTGTCATACTAAGGTACAATTTTTTTAAAAAAACTACGTGTGTTAGTTTCTTGAAAACATAAAATGTTTAAATTAGTTAATAGGAGAATGTAAAGATAAATTATATTGAAACAAAAAAAGAGTTGAACAATGAAATTTCCCGTTATCTTTATGGGGATTAGTCCAAGAGAATGAATTACAAGATAAGAAGGCTAACTGCCAAAAGTCTCCAAAATTTTCTCTTTGTATTTTAATGATTGACTATCTACTTGAAATGTTTACCTTGGATCTAAAATAAAAAATAAAAACACAATTAAAGTTATTTGGTTATGTATATTGTCTTTCTTGTGAACATTGTGATTTGAATACATTATCTTGGGGGAGGTAGGTGATATTTTAGCAGTTTCTTATACATCCTTTTTGCATTAAAGTTCTAGGGAAATTCTATTTGGCTACTTTGACCAATAGTTTTTTTCAGTGTCTCATGTGTAGAAAGATGATTATCATTTCTACTTGGAAGCAACACTGACATTGTTTAAAAATTTTGTGTGTATTAAAGGGTTTCAGGAATATTTGAGAAAATATTAGAGCTTAATTCATTTTTAAACAACTTGTATAGACGGTTTTTTACTTTTGTGAGTATTGAGCAAGTGATTTTTTAATCAGTAGATCTTTCTCATCGTGAGGATGAAGATACCTTTTTCCCAGTGTTTCACACTCAGATATCTCCAGAAGAATATGAAAACCATATGCAAAATGCCAATCAAGGTATGTTTTAATTTTTATGATCATAGATATTGACACAACAGAATACTAACTGTATACAGAAATACTCATAGAAGAAATGATTTGATATAATTTAATCCAGAGGGGAGTAGAAATAGATGGGGTTAAGGATGACACACAGTTATGAATCAATATTTGTTGAAGCTAGTTGTTGAAAGTTCATTATACTGTTTTTTATATTTTTGGATGTTTGAACTTTTATATAATAAAGAGTTAAAATGAAAAAGCAGGCTGTAAGTAATGGAAACTTGGCTTAAGCAAGAAAAAAAAATAAAGGAAAGGAGCTTGGTGGTAGACAGCTTTTCTTTGGGTTCCAAAGGCATGTGCCATGGTTAGTCATTGAGAGGGAGGCTAAATCCCAAAGTCCTAGTTAAGAGGTGGGCTAACCAGGTGGATTTAGGTGCCTCCCCCCTGTGTAACCATCTTGTCCAACCCATCAAGGACTGGGGTCAGGTGGGAACATGGCAGTGCCTGCTATATCACCACCAGACTAAAGGGGACAAAAGCACATCACTAATGAGACAGATAATCCAATGTTTTTTTACCCTGCAGTTTATTAGAAGTCTTATGGAAACTTCTAATAGAGTTTCATAATAAAGTTTTATTATGTTTTAAGGAAACTGTATTATAAATGTAGAGATGGCTGCATTTGAATTATTTTAATGTTAAGTGTATATGAAACTTCAACTAACTATATCTACCTCATATTTCAAATAAGACTACTTGATTAACGGGAAAAAAGTAATAAATTTTATATCTAAGGTTGTCACTTCTCTCTCCCAAAGTAATTCAAACTACTTAGTTTGTTTAACAAGTAATTGTATGATTGCCTAATACATAATACCCAGTTATAATCTATAGGTTTATTTATCTAGAAACTTCTTTTTTCTTTTATGTGGTACTGGTGAAACCAGGGCCTCATGTACTGAGTTACATCTCCAATCCTTTTTATTTTTCATTTTGAAAAAGGGTCTCATTAAGTTGCCAGGCTGGTTTTGAACTTTTGATCCTCTTGCCTTTGCCTCAAGAGTAGCTGGGATTCCAGGCATGTGCTATCACACTCAGCTAGAAACTTTTAAATTAGAACAAAACACATTTTTTTTTTTTTTAACTCAGATTTACTTTTGTTTGAGAAGAATTGAAATTCAGCAGTCTTACTCTTTTCCTAGTTCTTTCTAGCCATTTTCATCAAAATTTATTCCTTAATGGTTCAGTTTATATTGATAATCAGCTGTAAATACACCATTTGACTATTTTCCTTGATTCTTTTTATTTTATTTATTTTAATTTTTAATTTGTTTTAATTAGTTATACATGACAGTAGAATGCATTTATGCAGTTTGATATACTATACATAGATGGGATATAATTTCTCATATTTCTGAGTGTAATGTTGCAGAATCATACTGGTCATGTAATCACGTATATACATATAGTAATAATGTCTGTTTCATTCTACTATATTTCGTATCCCCACATCTTCTTCTCTTCCCTCCCATCACTTTCTTCTATATAATCTAAGTTAACGCTATTCTTCCCTAGTGCCCCGCTTCTTATTGTGAATTAGCATCAACATATTAGAGCAAACATTTGGCCTTTGGTTTTGTGGGACTGGCTTATTTTGCTTAGGATGATATTCTCCAACTCCAAACATTGACTGGCAAATGCCATAATTTTACTCTGTTTTAAAGCTGAGTAATAGTCCATTGAGTATATATACCACATTTTCTTTATCCATTCATTTATTGAGGGACACCTAGGTTTGTTCTATAGTTTAGCTATTGTGAATTGAGCAGCTATAAACATTGATGTGGGTGCGTCATTGTAGTATGCTGATTTTAAGTCCTTTGGGTATAAACTGAGGAGTGGGATAGTTGGGTCAAATGGTAGTTTCATTCCCAATTTTTTGAGGAATCTACATACTGCTCTCCATAATGGTCGCACCAATTTGCCGTCTCACCAGCTATGTATGAGTGTACCTTTTTCCCCACATCCTCTTCAACATTTATTGTTGCCTGTATTCTTGATGATTGCCATTCTGACAGGTGTGAGATGAAATCTTAGAGTAGTTTTGATTTGCATTTCTCTAATTGCTAGAGATGTTGATCATTTTTTCGTACATTTGTTGATCAATTGTATTCTTCTGTGAAGTGTCTGTTCAGTTCCTTAGCCCATTTATTGATTGGGTTACTTGTTTTTTTTTTTTTTTTTTTTGGCATTAAGTTTTTTGAGTTCTTTATTGTGGGAGACCGACCTTACACATGACTGGGTCACACTCCCCGGCTGGGTGCTGAGGCGCTCAGTCGCAGAAATGTAGGAGAGCTTTCCCCACTCTTTTTGGGTTCAAGGGTCAGTGTCTCATGCATGGGTGTTTCTTGCTACAGCCCCATGGGTGAAGCTACGCTCACCTGTTCCTTTGTAATATAACCTCTTGCCCTGTTTAGGATAGAATCTTCCATGGAAGTGCCTTGTGTGTGTCCCCTTCTCTTACTGTGCCCTTGGGTGTGGCCTACCAGGTGTCAATCAACCTGCTGACAGTGGACATCATGAAGATAGACTCAGCCCCCTGAAACCTGACCCCTTGTCTCATTTAAATAACTTCTCCTCAATAAAAGGGGTCAGCGCCGTGCTCTTGCTCTCTCTTTTTGCGGCCCCCTAAGGTCAGAGGAGCCGTCACAGCGACCCCAAAGAAAAAGGTATTTGTGTCTCTTGTGTGGTTATTTCGTGCAGCCCAGTTAGCCCAGTTTAACTGGAGTGACCCCTGAGCCTTTTAGTCGGCGAGAACAGAAACCCGGCACTTTATGTATCCTAGACATTAATGCTTTATTGAATGTGCATGTGGTAAAGATTTTCTCCTAAAGGCTCTCTCCTCACTTTATTGTTTCCTTTGCTGAGAAGAAGCTTTTTAATTTGAATCCATCCCAGTTATTAATTATTTATTGATTTTACTTCTTGTGCTTTAGGAGTCTTATTAAGGAAGTCAGATCCTAGGCCAACATGGTGAAGATTTGGGCCTAATTTTTCTTCTATTAGGTGCAGGGTTCTAGTGCCTAAGTCTTTGATCCACTCTGAGTTGATTTTTGTACAGGGTGAGAGACAGAGGTTTAATTTCATTTTGCTACACATGGATTACCAGTTTTGCCAGCGCCGTTTGTTGAATAGATAATTTTTATTAATGTGACCTTTTATTAATTTTATTGACCTTTATTAATTTTATTAATGTACCTCTTACAAGGAAAATCTTGAGTAAACCTAGTCTGGACTGAGCTACTGACTGGTGTTTTCTTTTTTTTTTTTGGATTTCAATGTGGCAATTTGTCCTATTTTGTGGGGTGAGCTTTATTTGTCATTTAAGGAGACTCTCCTTTTGTGCATATTTTTAGAATTATACTGAAGGGTTCACATGATTTTATGTTGTTATTTCTACAGGGGATAAGAGTTCACATATTTTTCCTGCCCTTTTTATGAGCACTCAGGGTCTGAGTGTTTCAGAAGATTGAGGAAAACTGACAAACTGAGATGGCCTCTAGGGATTTATACAGATGGAATAAAGAACATCCAGGACATTTATCCCCAGAACTTGCTTAAAAGACATCTTGAGCTGGGCACAGTGGTGCATGCTTGTAATACCAGTGACTCAGGAGGCTAAGGCAGGAGGATTACAAGTTCTAGGTCAGCCTGGGCAACTTAGCAAGACCCTGTCTCAGAATAAAAAATAAAAAGGGTTGGTGATATAGCTCATTGGTAGAGTTTCCCAGGGTCCAATCTCTGATACCACCATCCCACAGAGGGAGAAAAAAAAAGGCTTGAACCAAAGATTTATTGTTTTGAAGGAGTGATGGCAAATTAATAGAATAATTGGAGATGACTCTAGTTAATATTTAGGGGAAGTTTTGTTTCACATCAAGACAAAAATAGAATATATATTTTAAAAATTCTCATGATACCAGAGATTTCTTTTTCACATGCATGACTCTGAAATAGTTCTGTTCATATTTCCCATCATTCTCAAGGAATCAATATCAAGAAGGTTGATACATGATAATAATACAAGAAATGAGAAGTTCATTTAAACTTAAGTATCACATTTGTTTTTTTAAGAAAAAATTATACACACACACACACACACACATATATATATCTGGATCTGAAATTTGGAAGGTACTTTTTCTGTCTGTGCTTTCTTATAACTTAAATATATGCTTAAAGTGAATTTTTAGTGTAACATATAATTGTAATCATGAAAACATTTTGAACTTTTTTAATATTAGATTTTACCTATGATGTGGAAAGAAATGAGTCATTGATCAAAGCAGAAAAGAAACCTTTCTCAAATACAGAAAAATTTGAGCTCAGGGGTAAACACAACCACGATTTTGTTAAGCGAAACATTGAGGTATGTACTTAGAAATTCAGGAGTCAGAATGTGTGACTAAATGAGCTGCAACAATGATGGTAGAATGTTTAGGATCTTTAAATATTTCTGACCATGTTAAATGTGTTCATAATTGAACCAGAACATATATCTGAAAGAAAAGTTTTCTGAATCAATACTTACCTTCACTGTTTTCTATTACATTCTATCCCATCCTATCCTATCCTATCCTAACCTATCCTATCCCTTTAAAAAAAATGCTAGCTGCAACTGGCATTTATTTCATCACCTAGAAAAGTCTGGTTCCTACAATTTGAAATATATTTATTTAGATAATATCTTTGGATGATGTTTCCTAGATTTTCTATTGTGTATTAGTAAATTTGGTTTTTAAAAGTAATGAGATGGATTATGTAGCTAGTGCATTTAGAACTTGGAATGAGGATGCTTCTGGCAGAGCAGCAAGGGTAGACTGGAGAAGCCCACTAGTTGTCTGCCTCCCACTGTGCCTCTTGGTCACTGTCCTTGGTAAAGCTCCCTGCTTCAGGGGTTATTCCTTGAATTTGCAAGTTCCGTAGCAAATTTGTTTATAAGACAGACTCAGACTAACCAAGGATACAGGAACTCCTGTATTAGACCAGAATATTAATTAATTAATTTATAATAAGAAATGTAAATGGGGTAGAAGAAGGCTCATAGCACAGCCCTTGAGCAACTAGTTACTAGAAGGCTGCATTGGTGAGAGTGAAGTCTTAGGAAGAGAAAGTAAGTAATTCCTACTGTTCAGTCTGATGCTTTTCCCACCATTTACATGTCATATTCAGGCAGACAAGATTCATGAGTCAACCTGCTACTGCCAGGACTGATCTTTGGGACTCTAAATTTTTTTGTACTCCATGTTCAAGTGATCTTTAGGAAACCTTATCCAGCTTGAGCTGTCTGTTTGTGCTGGCTCATTCTATACTATTTATTGCTTAGTTTTCTAAGAGCTTTAGAATTTCTCCCATATTCAAGTTCTGGCTGGCACAGCTCCACCATAGATTACATTTCCCCCATTTTAATAATAGTAACTGAATATTTATTTAAATTCCTTATAATATTTATGCTTGAAACTTTCAGTTTCATTTAGTAGATATCTTCTATAAGGAAATGTCAAGAAGAGGAATCCCACCAACATATACAATAATAATGCATCAGTAAAAATGTGGAAAAAAGGAAGAGTCCTTCCAAATGTCTCAGCAAATATATTTTTGCATGTGTGTATGCACATTTTACAAGGAGAGATTTGAAAATGCTCTCTTAGTAACAAAAGGGCCTGTTTATAGTAGAAATATTTTTGTTTGGAAGTGGCCCCACAAAAGTGTTTGTCATAAAATAAAATTACCTAGCAATATAAAATTAGGGTTAGGGTCTAACATATGTCTCTCAACATATGTCTTGGTGTTTCTATTCTGTGGATGCCTCTGCCACTTTTTTATTTTCCTGAATTATGAATTGCTTTGAATATTTAATGTTTCTCATTAATGAATTCTGTAGTTGGCTAAGAATTCAAGAAACCCAGTGGTTATGATTGACAGAGAGAAGCAAAGACTGGCTGAACTTTTGAAGGACTTAGATGATGGAGATTCGGGACTGTCCAGTTCTGAGGTATGGAAACTCATAGTCAATGACTTATACAGTATATTTTTTTTAGGTTATGATACAGTATTCTCTGACTTTAAAAATTCCTATTGTATACATGTTTTCAAATTCATTTTTGGTCAATTTATTATTAATTCTTTAAGATCATTTTAAGTCTTTATTAGAGGACCACACATTGATTATCACGATAGTAACCACCGCCTGTGATGAGATGGGCTTAGACACTGATGACATAAGAATGTATTTCTCTCTATCCTTTTTTATTATCCCCACATTGGACACATGGTGTTTCACTATAGTTTTCAGTAATCCTAAAGAATACCATCCTGCTCCTTCCCAGTTAAACTTGACCAATTAATTCCCTGGGAGGCAAAAAACTGAGCTGAAAAGGGGAAATATGTAATGTAGGGGGCAAGTGCAGGTATTTATAGTGTCCCAGAAGGTCACAGAAAGAGTGCAGTGGCCCAGTGTTTATATAGTAATATCGTAGGAATATTCTTTACTTCTACAAAGAAATACACCCTCCTGTGTTCCTTGACACAACTAGCCCTGCTGTTTTTTATTCTCCTGTGTTGAATAGAGACATGGTGGAGCAAATGCTGGCACTCTTTCCAGATCCCCTTTACCTACAACTTGTCTGTGTATCCATTCCCTAGCCTTGTGCCAGGCTACACACTTGTCCCCTTCCTTGGAGAATTAGCTGGAGCCAAATGGGAGCCAAGTAGCCCTGCCTACCTCAGATCCCTCACCTCAAAATAGGATTAGCTTTGTAGTGCTTCTCCAGAGATCAGATCCACGCTGGCCTTTAGCTTGCTTTGTGCCCTTGTCCTAGACTGTTTGCCTCATGCCCCTATTCCCAAAGACATTTCTCTGATAAATCACTCAAGCAAGATTTCCTGTCTCAGGTTCTGGATCTATGTAACCCAGCCTAAGACCCATAGGTTCAGAGGATGGATTTTGCTTTAGGTACAAAAGCAGTGCATGTGTGGTGATAACTGTGACTAGTAGGGCAGGATGCACCAATTCAGTGGGACTGGCATCAGCTAGTGATTGCTGTGTAGAAATCCTAGTCCAGTTGGGTGCAGTGGCGTACACCTCTAATCCCAGTGTCTCCAGAAGCAGAGGCAGGAGGATTGTGAGTTTGAAGCCAGCCTCATCAACTTAGTGAGGCCCTAGGCAACTCAGCAAGATCCTGTCTCTAAATAAAATATTTTTTAAAAAGGTATGGGAATATGCTCAATTTTTAAGTGTCCCTAGGTTCAATCTTTGGTACCCCTCAAAAAAAAAAAAAAAAAAATCCTAGTCCAGGGCTGTCCAGATCCTCCAATTTTTTTGAAACAAGCTAAAAATTCAGATTTTTATGGGAAACATTAAAATATTGACAGGTAAGTCCATTCAATATAATTCAATGTGGGTAAACAGAATATTTCTCACCTTCCACCCCAAACCAAAAACAAATCTACAGAATATCACAGGTTACGATGTCTAAATAATCTTTTCTTAGATAATGAGCACTCAGTGGGGGCTGGGTCTAGGAATAGACAAAGATTTTACTGTGTGGGCTGGTGAAGTAGGGGCAAAGGGTAGGCAAGGCACATTGCTGAATATCCCCATAACTCTGAGATACATTAGCTTTGTTGATTTATGGTAATTTTCTTATTTGATGAACAAAAGCTCAGATAATAGAATTAAGAAACCTTGGTTTCAGTCCTTGTTTTGTTAATTGTGAATTTGTAAACTGCTGCCCACTGTCTGTGTGTCAAACTATGTTATGATGAATCTTCCTTGTACCTTCTATGAATGTTTTCATAGGGATTTTTTTGCTATTAATATTGCATTTTGCATATTATTCTTGTTAGCATTTATGTCTTATTCTTTAAAAAATTATTTTTTTGTTCTAATTAGTTATACATGATAGCAGAATGCATTTTGATTCATTGTATAGAAATGGAGTACAACTTTTCTCTAGTTGTACATAGTGTAGAGTTATACCACATATACAGTCATACATGTACCTAGGGTAATGTTCCACCAGCTTTCCTACCCCCATGTCCCCTCCCCTTCATTCCCTCCCCTTTGCCCAATCAAAGTTCCTCCATTCTCCCCATGCACTGCCCCTCTAACCACCTCCCGTGCCCCCATTATGGGTCAGTATCTACTTATCAGAGAGAACATTTAGCCTTTATAAATTTTTTTTGGGATTGGCTTTCTTCTCTTAGCATGATATTGTCCCATCTCCATCCATTTATATACAAATGCTATAATTTTATCCTCTTTTACTACTTAGTAATATTCCATTGAGTATATGTACCACAGTTTCTTTATCCATTCATCTGTTGAAGGGCGTCTAGGTTGGTTCCACAGTTTAATTCTTGTGATTTGAGCTGCTGTAAACATTGATGTGGCTGTATCACTGTAGTATGCTGATTTTAAGTCCTTTGGGTATAGGCTGAGGAGTGGGATAGCTGGGTCAAATAGTGGTTCCATTCCGAGTTTTCTAAGGAATCTACATACTGCTTTTTATAGTGGTTGCAATAATTTGTAGTCCCACCAGCAATGTATGAGTGTACCTTTTCTCTACATCCTTGCCAACACTTATTATTGCTTGTATCCTTGATAATTGCTCTTCTGACTAGAGTGAGATGAAATTTTAGAGTAGTTTTGATTTGTATTTCTCTGCTTACTAAAGAGGTTGAACATTTTTTCATATATTTGTTGATCAATTATATATCTTCTTCTGAAAAGTATCTGTTCAGTTCCTTAGCCCATTTATTGATTGAGTTATTTAGTTTTTTGGTGTTAAATTTTTAAAATTCTTTATATATCCTGGAGAATAGTGCTCTATCTTATGTGTGTGTAGTAAAGATGTTCTCCCACTCTTTGGGCACTTCTCTTATGGATTGTTTCCTTTGCTGAAAAGAAGGTTTTTAGTTTGAATTCATCCCATTTATTAATTCTTGATTTTATTTCTTTCACTTTAGGAGTCTGGTTAAGGAAGTTAGGACCTAATCTGAAATGATGAAGATTTGGGCCTACTTTTTCTTCTTTTTGATGCAGGGTCTCTGTTCTAGTGCCTAAGTCTTTGATACTCTTTGACTTGAGTTTTGTACATGGTGAGAGATAGTGGGTTTAATTTCATTTTGCTGCATATAGATTTCCAGTTTTCCAGCACCATTTGTTGAAGGCGACTATCTTTTCGCCAATGTATGTTTTTGGCACCTTTGTCAAGTGTGAGATAACTGTATTTACGTGGGTTTGTCTCTGTGTCTTCTGTACTATTAGTCTACAAGTCTATTTTGGTGCTGATATCATGCCATTTTTGTTACTATAGCTCTGTAGTATAGTTGAAGGTCTGATATTGTGATGCCTCTTCTTGCTAAGGAGTGCTTTGGCTATTCTGGTTCTCTTATTTTTCCAAATGAATTTCATGATTGCTTTTTCTATTTATATGAAGAATGTTGTTGGTATTTTAATTGGAATTGCATTAAATCTGTATAAAGCTTTTTATAATATGTCCATTTTGACAGTATTAATTCTTCTTATCCAAGAACATTCAATGTCTTTCTTTAGTGTTCTGTAGTTTTCATTGTATAGGACTTTAACCTCTTTTGTTAGATTGATTCCCGAGTATTTTATTATTTTTTTAATGAGACAATTGTGAGTGGGGTATTTTCCTAATTTTTCTTTCTGAGAATTCATCACTGATGTATAGAAATGCTTTTGATTTATGGGTGTTGATTTTATATCCTGATACTTTGCTGAATTGATTTATTAGTTCTAGAAGTTTTCTGGTGGAGTTTTTTGGATCCTGTAAGTATAGAATCGTGTTGTTGGCAAATAGTGAAAGTTTGAGTTCTTCTTTTCCTATTTATATCCTTTTAATTCCTTTCATCTGTCTAATTGCTCTGGCTAGAGTTTCAAGGACTATGTAGAATAGGAGTGGTGGAAGAGGGCATCCCTGTCTTGTTCCAGTTCTTAGAGGGAATGCCTCCAATTTTTCTCCATTTAGAATAATGTTGGCCTTGGGCTTAGCATAGATAGCTTTCACAATGTTGAGATATGTTCCTACTATCCCTATTTTTTCTAGTGTTCTGACCATGAAAGGGTGTTGTATTTTATCAATTGCTTTTTCTGCATATATTGAGATGACCATATGATTCTTATCTTTAATCTATTGATGTGATGAATTATGTTTTTTGAACTCTGTATGTTGAACCAACCTAGCATCCCTGAAATGAACACCATTTGATCATGGTGCATTATCTTTTAAATATGTTTTTGTATGCAATTTGCCAGAATTTTATTGAAAATTTTTGCATCTATGTTCATCAGGGATATTGGTCTGAAGCTTTCTTTCCTTGATATGTCTTTGTCTGGCTTAGGTTTCAAGGTGACACTCACTTCATAGAATGAGTTTGGAAAGGTTCCCTCTTTTCTATTTCATGAAATAATTTGAGGAATATTGGTATTAATTTCTTTTTTGTAGGTCTTATAGAACTTGTCTGAGAACCTGTCTGGTCTTTGGCTTTTCTTAGTTGGTAGGCTTTTGATGACATCTTCTATTCATGCTTGATATTTATCTGTTTAAATTGTGTATATCTTCCTGATTCAGTTTGGGAAGCTGCTATATCTCTAGAAATTTTCTGGTGTCTTCAATATTTTCTATTTTATTGGAGTATAAATTTTCAAAATAGTTTCTAGTTATCTTCAGTATTTCAGTGGTATCTGTCATAATATTTCCTTTTTTATCACAAATTTTAGTAATTTGAGTTTTCACTTCTTTTTGTTAGGGTGGTTAAGGGTTTATCAATTTTATTAATTTTTTCAAAGAACCAGCTTTTGGTTTTATCAATTTTTTTTCAATTATTTCTTTTGTTTCAATTTCATTGATTTCAGCCCTTATTTTAATTATTTTTCTGTCTTCTACTATTTTTGATATTGATTTTTTCTTCTTTCTCTAGGGCTTTGAGATGTAATGTCAGGTTATTTATTTGTTGACTTTTACTTCTTTTAATGAATGAGTTCAATGCAATGAACTTTCCTCTTAGCAATGCCTTTATAGTGTCCCAGAGATTTTGGTCTGTTGTTTATCAAAATTATCATTTACTTCTAAGATTTTTTTTTATCTCCTCCCTGATGTCTTCTGCTATCCATGCATATTTTAATAATGTATTATTAATCTCCAGGTGTTGGAATAGCTTTTATTTTTTATTTTATCATTGATTTCTAATTTTATTCCATTATGGTCTGGTAGAATGCAGGGTACTATCACTATATTTTTGTATTTGCCATATGGTCTATTTTAGGGAAGGATCCATGTGCTTCTTAGAAAAAAGTGTCTTCACTCATTGATGGATGGAATATTTTATGTATGTCTGTTAAGTCTAAATTATTGGTGGTATTATTGAGTTCTGTAATTTCTTTGTTTATTTTTTGTTTAGAAGATCTATGCAGTGGGGAAAGAGATGTGTTAAAGTCACCCAGTATTATTGTGTTGTAATCTATTTGACTCTTGAACTGAGAAGAGTTTGTTTAATGTATGTAGATGCTCCATTGTTTGGGGCATAAATATTTATGATTGTTATGTCTAGTTGATATATGATTCCCTTAAGCAGTACATAATGTTCTTCTTTATCCTTTCTGACTAACTTTGGTTTGAAGTCCACTTTTATCTAATATGAGAATGGGAACCCCTGCTTGTTTCTACAGTCCATGTGAGTGTTATGTTTGTTCCCATCCTTTCACCTTCAGACTATAGATGTCTTTTCCAATAAGATGAGTCTCTTGAAGGCAGCATATTGTTGGGTGTTCTTTTTTAATCCAATCTGCCAGTCTGTGTCTTTTAACTGATGAATTTAGGCCATTAATATTCAGGGTTATTATTGAAATATTGTTTGTATTCCCAGTAATTTTGTTTTGTTTTTTACTTGACTTTGTTTCTCCTTTGATTGTGTTTTCCTTTAGGGTAGTTACTGATTTCTTCCTATTCAACACATCACAAAACCTTTTTCTAAAGTAGAGAAATGAAAATATTATGATAACCAGACTAAGAGATTTAGTCCATAGGAGAAACTCCCACATAATGTAAGAAGATACTTTACACAGAGTTGGCAGATAATGAAACTGTAAACTATTTCATTTTTTCTTTTACCATCCTAATATTAATTCTGTGTTTTTTGTTTTGCTTTTGTTTATTTTGTGAAATCCTGGGCTTTGATAAAGCAGTCTGAAAGGTATGTTTTGGAAAATGTAGTATGGATATGACCTGGTAACCCTTGTTTCATTTTAGGGTGATCAGTCTGGTTGGCTGGTCCCAGGAGAAGGATACACATTTGCAGCCACCCAGCATCAGCAGCTTGCTGAAATTCATACAAAACTCCAAGAACTAGCTGCAGTCCGCCCAATAATTCCCAGCTTTTCTCCAAGACTTGAAAATCAGAATGATCAGGTATTCTTTTTTTTAATTGATTTTTAAAATATATGACACCAGAATGTATTACAATTTATATTATATAGAGAGAGTACTTTTTTCATATCTCTGGTTGTATATAAAGTTTATTCACACCAATTCATATCTTTATACATGTACTTTGTTTTATTTATTTATTTATTTATTTTTATTGGTTGTTCAAAACATTACAAAGCTCTTGACATATCATATTTCATACATTAGATTCAAGTGGGTTATGAACTCCCATTTTTACCCCAAATACAGATTGCAGAATCACATCGGTTACACATCCACATTTTTACATAATGCCATATTAGTAACTGTTGTATTCTGCTACCTTTCCTATCCTCTACTATCCCCCCTCCCCTCCCCTCCCATCTTCTCTCTCTACCCCATCTACTGTAATTCATTTCTCTCCTTGTTTTTTTTTCCCATTCCCCTCACAACCTCTTATATGTAATTTTGTATAACA
>NW_026000229.1:38595787-38665491 GCF_001458135.2 Marmota marmota marmota
TGAATATTTAGGCTGTCCTGCATTGTTTGTACTCCTTTTCTTCCTTGCTTTTTCATGCTGCTCATGTTACTTCTTGTTCTGTTTGACTGCTGAGTTACTGTTTACTCCTATAAATTTATTTGATGCTTGGGAGGAAAGGTATTAGAAGGGAAGGGAAGAAGTCACTAAAGAGAATGAGAGTAAGCAGGTAGAATTCAAGGAAGGGGGAATAAGGAAATTGAAAAGAAATGAAAAGATAAAAAAAAAAAATAGAAATTAAAAAAAATTTAAAAAAATAATCAAAAAAAATTAAACTAAAAAAATAATAAAAAAAAATTTTTTAAAAATTAAAAAAAAAAACCCGAAAATTTAATAAATGAAGTCTTAGAGTTTGATTAACTTCTCTTCCAGTAGGTGGAGCTGAGCCCACCGGGCCAAGCTTCTCCTCTCAATACGCGGGAACCAATCACTGTGCAGCAGCTCCTCCTCCCATTCTGGGCGGGTCTCCAGTCCTGAGTGCCTAGGGCCTTCTCTTGTGTCTAGTCACTTCTCCACTTTTCCTCAAGCCAGGCCCCGCTCACCGGTGACGCTCACCACAATATTGGCTATATGCCATGTCTGCTGCTCCCGGGAGCCCTATTTTCTTGAACGACTGGGCACACTCTCCCCGTTTACCATTCCCTCACACCCTAAGTTTGTGGAGCTTGGGGCTGAGAACCCTCAGCGAATTTTGCTTGCCCTCCGGTAGCCACGCCCCTGGTAGCTGGTATAAGAGACCTCAGTTGTCAGCACTGGTGGGAGCGGTAGCCAGGGGTTCCCGGCCGTGGGTCCCACGCCACTCCTGATTCCCTCGGTCTGACTATTGCGCTCACTGGAGAGCTGGGAGGGCCCCTTATGGGAGAGCTGGGAGGGGCCCTTAAGGTTTCCCCGCTGTGTGGAGAGGAAGGGCTAGGGGATTATACACCTGTCGCCTCCGGTTTCAATGAAGTTATCTCCTCCGCCGCCTATACATGTACTTTGGATAATGATTTTCATCACATTCCACCATCATTTCTAACACCCTGCCCCTTCCCTTCCCCTCCCAACTCTCTGCCCTATCTAGAGTTTTTCTATTCCTCCCATGCTCCCCTTCCCTACCCCATTATGAATCAGACTCCTTATATCAGAGAAAACATTTGGCATTTTTTTTGGGGGGGGGATTGGCTAACTTCACTGAGCATTATCTTTTCCAGTGCCATCCATTTACCTGCAATGCCATGATTTTATTCTCTTTTATTGCTGAGTAATATTCCATTGTGTATATATGCCACGTTTTTAAAAATCCATTTGTCTACTGAAGGGCATCTAGGTTGGTTCCACAGTTTAGCTATTGTGAATTGTGCTGCTATAAACATTGATGTGGCTGTGTCCCTGTAGTATGCTGTTTTTAAGTCCTTTGGGTATAGACCAAGGAGAGGGATAGCCGGGTCAAATTGTGGTTCCATTCCCAGTTTTCCAAGGAATCTACATACTCCTTTCCATAGTGGCTTTACCAATTTGTAGTCCCACCAGCAGTGTATGAGTGTACTTTTCCCCCACATCCTCGCCAACACTTACTGTTGTTTGTCTTCATAATAGCTGCCATTCTGACAGGAGTAAGATGAAATCTTAGAGTAGTTTTGATTTGCATTTCTCTAATTGCTAGCGATGATGAACATTTTTTCATATATTTGCTGACTGATTGTATATTGTCTTCAGAG
The DNA here is from genome assembly GCF_001458135.2 of Marmota marmota marmota. Lineage (NCBI taxonomy): Eukaryota > Metazoa > Chordata > Mammalia > Rodentia > Sciuridae > Marmota > Marmota marmota. The sequence continues at coordinate 38,597,506 of NW_026000229.1, forward strand.
AAGTGTCAGTTCAGGTCCTTGGCCCATTTACTGATTGGGTTATTTGTTTTTTTTGGTGTTTCACTTTTTGAGTTCTTTATATACCCTAGAGATTAGTGCTCTATCTGATGTGTGCAGGGTAAAAATTTTCCCTGAAGATGTATGCTCTCTATTCACCTCCCTGCTTATTTCTTTTGCTGAGAAGAAACATTTTAGTTTGAATCCATCCCATTTATTGATACTTGATTTTAATTCTTGTGCCATAGGTGTCTTATTAAGGAAGTTGTGGTGTAATCAAATATGATGAAGATTAGGGCCTACCTTCTTCTATTAGATGCAGGGTCTCTGGTTTTATTCCTAGGCTCTTGATCCCCTTTGAGTTGATTTTTGTGAATGGTGAGAGATAGGGGTTTAATTTCATTTTGTTGCATATGGATTTCCAATTTTCCCAGCACTATTTGTTGAAGAGACTATCTTTTCTCCAGTATATGTTTTGGTACCTTTGTCTAACTTAAGGTAATTGTAATTTTGTGGGTTAGTCTCTGTGTCCTCTATTCTGTACCATTGGTCTGCTAGTCTGTTTTGGTGCCAATACCATGCTGTTTTTGTTACTATTGCTCTGTGTATAGTTTAAGGTCTGGAATAGTGATGCCAACTGCTTCACATTTCCTGCTAAGGATTGCTTTAGCTATTCTGGGTCTCTTATTTTTCCAGATGAATTTCATGATTGCTATTTCTATGAGGAATGCCTTTGGGATTTTGATCATGATTGCATTAAATCTGTATAGTGCTTTTGGTAGTCTGGTCATTTTGATAATATTAATTCTGCCAACCCAAGAGCAAGGTAGATCTTCCCATTTTCTAAGGTCTTCTTTTATTTTTTTCTTTAGGGTTCTGTAGTTTTCATTGTATATTTCATTGTATCTGTCACCTCTTTCATTAAGTTGATTCCCAAGTATTTTTATTTCTGAGGCTATTTTAAATGGGATAATTTTCATCATTTCCATTTCAGAGGATTTGTCACTGTTGTACAGAAATGCCTTTGATTTATGGGTGTTGATTTTATATCCTGCTACTTTGCTGAGTTCATTTACTAGTTCTAGAAGTTTGCTGGTGGCATTTTTAGGGTCTTCGAGGTATAGAATCATATTGTCAGAAATTAGTGCTAGTTTAAGTTCTTCTTTTTCTATGCATATCCCTTTAATTTCTTTTGTCTGTCTAATTGCTCTGGCCAGTGTTTCAATAACTATGTTGAGTAGAAGTGGTGAAAGAGGACATCCCTGTCTTGTTCCACTTTTTAGGGAATTCCTTTAATTTTTCTCCATTTAGAATGATGTTGGTCTGCGGCTTAGTGTAGATAGCCTTTACGATATTGAGATATGTTCCTTTTATCCCTAATTTTTCTAGTGTTTTGAACATGAAGGGGTGCTGTATTTTGTTGAAAGCTTTTCTGCATCTATTAAGATGATAATTTGATTCTTATCTTTGAGTCTATTGATGTGATGAATTGCATTTATTGATTTCCATATGTTGAACCAACCTTGCATCCCTGGGATGAATCCCACTTGATTGTGGTTCTCTATCTTTTGGATATGTTTCTGTATTTGATTTGCCAGAATTTTATTGAGAATTTTTGCATCTATGTTCATTAGAGATATTGTTCTGAAGTTTTCTTTCTTTGATGTATCTTTGTCTGGTTTTGGAATCAGGGTGATATTGGCCTCATAGAATGAGTTTGGAAGTGCTCCCTCTTTTTCTATTTCATGGAATAAATTGAAGAGTATTGGTATTAGTTCTTATTTAAAAGTTTTGTAGAACTCTGCTATGTATATATCTGGTCCTGAGCTTTTCTTGGTTGGTAGGCTTCTGATGGTGTCTTCTATTTCATTGCTTGATATTGGTCTATTTAAATTGTATATATCATTCTGATTCAACTTGGGCAAATCATATGCTTTAAGTAATTTGTGGATGCCTTTAATATCTTCTATTTTATTGGAGTACAAGTTTTCAAAGTAGTTTCTAATTATCCTCTGTATTTCTTTAGTGTCTGTTGTGATATTGACTTTTTTATTACATATGTTAGTAATTTGAGTTTTCTCTCTTTTCCCTTTGTTAGCATGGTAAAGGTTTGTCAACTTTATTTTTTCAAAGAACCAACTTTTTGTTTTGTCAATATTTTCAATTGCTTCTTTTGTTTTGATTTCATCTCTAATTTTAATTATTTCCTGCCTTCTACTGCTTTTGGAGTTTATTTGTTCTTCTTTTTCTAGGGCTTTGAGATGTACTGTTAGGTCATTTATTTGTTGACTTTTTATTCTTTTAAGGAATGAACTCCATGCAATGAACTTTCCTCTTAGTACTGCCTTCAGTGTCCCAGAGATTTCGATATGTTGTGTCTGTGTTCTCATTTACCTCTAAGAATTTTTAAATCTCCTCCTGATGTCTTTTGCAACCCAATGTTCATTCAGTAACATATTGTTCAGTCTCCAGGTGTATTTGAAGTACTCTTCGATGACATTCTTGGCCTGAGATTCTTTGCCATAATCCTTAACAACTACACAACTGCAACCAACCACTTTACGGGGCTTGCCCTCTAGGTAAATTTTATAGAGGCCTACCCATTCTCCTAGTTTCTTGTTGTCATTGACCTTAATTAGATTGATTTGGTGTTCAGCACAAAGGGACTCCACCAATTTGACATAAATAGGCTCATTACAGTTGGATGCAAATACACAGAAATGGGCCTGGCGCACAATTCCTCTCAAAGTCCAGATGCTTCTGCAACAAACATCAGCTTAATGTTTCATTCATTTAGCATAATGCTTGATTTGCTTACTGCTACAAATGAGGCTTAGGATCCTCAAAACAACGAGAATAGAGCCACAACTACAGGTTTGTCATACTCCGCATTTTTATATCTAAGTTCATCAGGGATATTGGTCTGTAGTTTTCTATCCTTGATGCATCCTTATCGGGACACCAATGTATGAGTGTGATACTGGCTTCATAGAATGAATTTGGAAGTGTTCCATCCTTTTCTATTTAATGAAATGTTTGAGGAGTATTGGCATTAGTTCTTTAAAGGTCTGGTAGAATTCAGCTGAGAATCTTCTGGTCTGGGGCTTTTCTTTATTGGAAGGCTTTTTATTACTGCTTCTATATCATTTCAAGTTATTGGTCTGCTTAGGTTTTGTGTGAACCCTTGATTCAATTCGGCAGATCAAATGAACACATTTCTTCTAGATTTTCCAATTTATTGGAGTATAAGTTTTCAAAATAGTAACTAATAACCTGATGGATTTCTGTGATGTCTGTGGTGATTTCTCCTTTTTCATCTCTAATTGTATTAATTTGGGTCTTTTTTTCTGATATTATTTCATTGAATAGATTGATTATTCCTTTGGTTTGTAACTCTACGCCTTCCTTTATTCTAATAATTCTTTTGTTCTTTTGATGTTATCCCATAATTCTTGGATGTTCTGCTCATGGTTTCTTACCATCTTTACTGTGTGGTCAACTTTGTTTTCATGATTGTATAATTTGTCTTCATTATCTGATGTTTTGTCTTCCAAGTGATCTAGTCTGTTGGTGATGCTTTCTATTGAGTTTTTGTTTTGGATTATTGTTTCCTTCATTTCCAGGATTTCTGACTTTTTTTTCCCCCCAGAATCTCTATCTCTGTCTTGAAGTAGCCTTTTGCCTCCTGTATTTGCTTATGTAGTTCTCTATTGAAATGATCTTTTGCTGCCTGTATTTGCTCTCTTATATCATCCTTTGATTCATAGAACATTTTAATTATGTACATCCTGAACTTCTTCTCTGTAATTTCTTCTGCTGTGCTGGCCATGGATTCTAATAATGCCGTATCTTGGTTTGTTCGGGGCACTTTCTTCCCTTGTTTTCTCATGTTGTTCATGTGTCTTCTCATATAGCACTGCGGATCCAAGGTGTTACGGTTTTTCCCTATAGGCTTATAGTGTCCCTGCAGGGGTCAAATAACTCTCCTTTAAGGGGGCGAACAATGTTAACAGATCCCAGTACAAACAATATAGATCCTTAAACCAAATAACTGCTGTTAAGACATTTATGGTTTTGTCAGAATATACAGAAATGGTGAATTCAATTATTATCTACAATATAAACAGTAGGTTTGCAAAAAGGTCTGCAGTTTCTGATAGTGGACAAAGAGAGAACTGGAGGTGGGGTGTCGGATGAGATGTTAAGGAGGTAGAAGGTGAGGATATAGAGTTATTAGATCTTAGGAAGTGTGAAAGAGGAATCTAAAGAAGTTGGCTTGTAGCAGGAGAAAAGAGAGAAAGTGATTTGAGGGAGACAAGTAAGTGGGAAGACAATAAGACAGTACAAAAAACAATCATAAAAATTAAGAAAAATAAAAAATGTAAAAATAAAAAAGAATATACAACACAACTGCAATATACTATTCAGACATCCCAGACCTCAGTAGACTAATTCATGAAAAGTACTTGGTTTCACAAGTGTTGGGGATGTGAGGGTGGGAGAAGAGAGAGAAAAGAGAAAAAAAAATTTGAAGGAAAATTAATGGATAGTTTTTGTTGGAGTTCAGTATCTTTCCTGCTTCCCCTTTCATCCAGTAGGTGGGTTTGTCTGTTATTTGCTGGTATCTGCATCCTTAGGATGGTCAAGGTTATTAGGGTGGGAGGGTTGGTCTTGGGGGTGGAGCTTCTGGAGGTGAGGTATAGCACTTGCTGTTCCTTGTTGGAAGACTGCTCCCCAAGGATCTCCTTTGAGGTTTGCTCTTGTAATGTGGGTGGCTGGTCCTATCTCCTTATATCACTTGTAGATCTCACAATTCCTGATCTCTAATTTAGTCTCTAATTTAGTCTCACTCACCCCCTCCCTTTCTACTTCCCAATTAGGAATCTCTCTCTCTGGAGGTCTTGTGGGTTGTGCTCTGTGTCTTGCACAACTGCCACAGATAGCTGTTTTGTATCAAGCAGATCAGGTCTAGGCTTTGCGAGCTATGGACTGGCTACATGGCTCCAAGCACTCTGTTGGGTTAGTGCCTGTTGGGGAGAGCAGGGAGTTCTGCTTAGAAATTAGAAGTGATTCTGTTTGGTTTGCCTATAAATGTGATCTGACCTTTTTCTCTTGAGGTTTTAAAAAAAATTCTATTTTTGTTCTGTATGTTAGGCATTTTAATTATAATATGTTGCAGAGAGTTTCTTTTTTGATCTTTTGTATTTGGGGTTCTGAATGCCTCCTGTAACTGGATGTCCATCTCATTCTGATGGTTTGGAAAATTTTCTGTTATTATTCCATGAAGAGGTTATCCATCCCATTATCCTGCATCTCACAATCCTCCTCAATTCCAATGATTCTTAAATTTGCTCTCTTAATGTTGTTCCAGAATGCTTATATATTCTAATCATTGTTATTTATATTCTTTAATATCATCTGAATGTTTAAGGCTGGTCCCTTTGACTTCAAGCTCTGAGATCCTGTCTTCAGCATATCTATGTATTAGAGACACTTTCAACTGAGCATGTTATTTGGTTTATTGTGTCTTTTATTTGCAAGATTTCTGTTTGATTCTTTTTTTAATATTTCTAACTCCTTAATGAATTTCTCATTCTTAGCCTGTACTGACTTCCTTAATTCATTCAGTTGTTTTTCTGTGTTCTCTTGGAATTCATTGATCATTTTTTATAATCATTCTTTTGAATTTTTTATCTGATATTTTATTTACTTCAGAATCTTTGGGGTTAGTTGCTGGTGTATTATGAACTTAGGAAGTGTCATATTACCTTGTTTTTCATATTTCTTGTATTTCTGTGTTGGGTTTTATGCATCTGTTAGGAGGAATTTCTCTTCTATTCTTATGTGTGGGCCTTTTTAGGACATAGTTTTCAAGTGCCAAAATACCCTAGGATGATCTATATTGAGACCTCCCCTCATAGCTGTGGTATACATAGCCTTTGTGTTCAGTTCTCTCTGTTTTTGCTGTAGCAGTCAATGTCCATGAGTGGGAACCTTGAGGGTCCACCCCTAACTGTTTCTACTTGAGGCCTGCCATTAGTTTATTTTTTCCCCTCTTTTATTCTTTATATTAAAATATAGCTGAATATGAGTGTTGTTAATTTGTGTGTGGAACAAGGTAAGCTGTCTCTTGGCTGAGTATAGTTTAGCAGCAGAGACTCTACTGTGAGAACTTGTAGTGTTCTTGTGGCTTCCCAGCATCTCACAGAATAAGGGGAAACAAACAATAGCCACAACCAATGCAAATAATATACAGCATCAAAATAAATGCCTGGTTCCTCTATGAAATCTACAATGTTAATTATTATAAAACCTGGAATTAATGGGGTTAGTAATGCCCAACAGCAAAAACAATAAGTAACCATAAAGTAGATCTGGCATTAAAGTCAACAAGAGGTGTCAAGTACGTCATACACAGCAGTAATAATTGCAAGAGCATGAATGGTGGGAGTAAATGTTATATAAACCAATTTGTTCTAAAAGATGATAAAAATATTGTTAATCAAGAGAAAAGAAAATGTGATAGGGAGATAGAAAAGAGTTTACAATTTCAAAGGTGAACAGAGAAAATGCAAAAGAGACATAGCAGGCAATGGTTAAGGAAGGAGGAGAAAAAATAGAAATAAAGGGAGAAAAAAGGGGATAATGATAATTTTGACTGTTGGCAGGAGGAGGAAATAGGGGTAGAGAAAGAAACAAATGAAACAAAATAAAAGAAAATCAAATTATGCAAACCCCAAACCCTAACCCCCAAAGACAAGGCAAGAAAAGATAACTACATTAAAAAAATTGCTAAAAATGAGAAAAAAGAGTCAGGCATTGTGATACATTCCTATAATCCCAGTGACTCTAGAGGCTGAGGCAGGAGGATTGCAAATTCAAAACCAGCCTCAGCAACTTAGAGAGCTAAGAAACTTACTGAGACTGTGTCTTAAAATAAAAAATAACAAAAGGGCTGGGGATGTGGTTAAGCACCCTGGGTTCAACTCCTAGTACCTCCCCCCAAAAATGAGAAAAAAGAAATAAATATGTGTGTGTGTGTGTATATGTGTGTGTGTGTGTGTGTGTATATATATATATATATATATATATATATATATATATGAAATAAATAAATATGATGTTGTTGTATGATCCACAAACCAATCAACAAAGCAAGAACACACACACACACACACACACACACTCACACACANTAAATATGTGTTTGTATATGTCCACAAACCAATCAACAAAGCAAGAACACACACACACACACACACACACACTCACACACACACAGAGCAAAAGATTCTTAATGAAAAATGTAGGAATTGTCTCTACTGAGGTAGTCAAAATAAAATGAATGGATGGTCACTGCCTATGCCCAACTGCTTTTCTTTCCATTTCTTCTTGGACTATTAGAGAAGGGGGAGGAGCATGGAAGGGCTGGGGTTATAACCCCTTCCTCTTTTTGTATTGTTCAGAGAGCTGCTATTTGAAATGGCCTAAGACTGATGCTGGTTGAACTATTTCTCAGGTTCCCTTCTCACCAGTATATGGTAGGATGGAATGGGACATACTGTTAGTTGAAATATTGTCTACACACACTAGCTTGATGTACTTCCAGGATGAGGCTGCTGCATAGTTATACAGGATGAGTTCCAGTGGCTGGGACTTAGGTCTAATCAGGCCTTAGGGACTTTGTTGGGTGATATCTGCTTTGGAGAGATCAACACACTCCTATGACCTATCAGTTGCTGATCTCTGTCAAGAGTCTGGATCTCAGAAGCCTCCAAATAGTCCTTCTTGTGGGGCAGGGGAGCCAATCCTTCACAGACTCTGTTGCCCATGAATATAGACTTTCTAGGTTTAGTCCCTGAGTGTATTCACAATTGCCTGTTCAGATTTCCAACCCATTTCAGCTGGTCAAGTGAGCTGCCAGACTCAAAGGAAAAGTGAGTTGGGCTCCCCTTCACTTTTTTGACATGAATCCCTTTGGGTATAATCTTCTCTGTGCTGGTTTCACTCATATTCTGCTGGGTACACCCTAGACTACATAGTAGACACTTGCTAGGTTAGTCTGGCAGTGTTTGCTGTTATCTCTTGGGTTCCATAGCAGTGAGTTGCAGCATGGCCACCTAAGAGGGCTGCTGCCTCAGCTCTCTGAGGCTGGTTGAGAAACAGAGAACTTTTCAGACCAGCTCATAGTATAGCTAAGTTCAGGATGCTTTTCTGATCTCTTTTTTTTTTCACACCAAATTTCTCCATTGTGTTTCTCTTTGTTATCCCTTCCCTTTGTAGTGAACCAGCGAAGCCACACCAGTGGGTTCCAGTGTACTTGTTCTTCTTTGTTCAGTGTATCCAAATTTCTGAGCCTCTAAGATAATCTGACTGACCAGTATTTTAGTGAAATTCCCTCTTTCATCCGCCTCACTGAGAAGCAGTACTCTTGCTGCTTGATTCCTAAACATGGGGCAACTAGAAATTCAACCTTCTTCTAATCCACCACTTTGAATCTCCCTCCGATGATACTTTTGAGATGAATGTGTTTCTTCTCTGCATAATTCCCTCAAATATTCTTTACAAAACTGGTAGAAGGTGTAGAATACAGAGAGTAGCAATGCTTTGGAAAATAATTTTTTCCCTCTCCTCCTCTATTTCACTACTTCATGTAGTTTGGGATTGGGTGGTAGTCTGAAGTGGAAAAATGTCCCATCTTTTGTTACCCACTGTCCCTCTACCAGCTTTGTATAGGTTTCACCAAATCATGTTTTGTACAATCATAGATTGAAATATCAGCTGTAGGTAATAAATCTGATTTATGGTGTGTCCTTTCTCCCAGTTGAAACTACCTTAGGAGAAAGTAACAGAGTCATGATATTCCAAAGAAACAGTCTGTTGGCTAGTAGAACCTTTGTAGAGCCATCTCTGCTTTCTTAGGTTGTGTTTTTAAGGGTCAGGCCCCATGGCTTATGACCTTGAGACAGCAGGAATGGTGGTATGTTCCCACCACTAGTATCTGGATTGGGTTAAGAGTTCATGGAAAACAGAGAGAATTGGAATCTTTATCCCAAATATACCACAAAACTTTTACTTCAGGTCCTTGGCCCATGAGTTATGCTAGTTTATTTATGTTACTAGATTCCATTTTTCAAAAGGAGAAAGTCAAGATAGGGTGATAAAATTATTAAGAGATACTCTTTGTTCTTTTCATGTTTCAGCTGATTTGTTGTTGTTTGCCGCAGTCTGGCTGGGCACAAATGCCGCAGTCTGGCTGGGCACACAATCACGAGCCACCACACAGCTTACCCCATGTTGCTTAGTGGAAGGACTCGTGGAAATAGGACATTTTGCAGTGACATTGCATGTAGGTGACCTTGCCCATTTGTTGATTGGGTTATTTTTTTGTTGTTGTTTAACTTTTTGAGTTGCTGTTTGAATCTACAAGCTGTGTGGAACACCCTAATCCGCCCTGGTCCTTGAGCAAGGTCACCTTCTCGGTTTAGGATAATCGGGTTTAGGGCGTTCCAGGTTTAAGATTATTCCTGCTGGGAATAGGGCCTATCCTGCTGCCTGAGTTCCCTTTGAGTTCTCACGGGATTCAGACAGTATTTTTTGGGAGACAGAAGCCCAGTGGGAGTGGATTTGGGCAGAGAACGTGGATTTCCCCAGAACGTGATTGTAGACGGCTGGTGTGAGTTTGGGAATAAAGAGTTGCTGTTTGAATCTACAAGCTGTGTGGTGGCTCGTGATTGTGTGCCCAGCCAGACTGCGGTATTTGTGCCCAGCCAGACTGCGGCAGTTGTTGTTAGATTTCAAGGATAGCTGAGATCTCAAAGTTAAAAAATGGTCTTAAAGATAGAAAATGTCTGTTTCATGGCTGTCAAATATTATTCTTGAAAGAGAGACTGAGATTTAGAGATTTGTTCAGCCATTAGAACTTTAAATAAAGCATGAATATTGTCAGATTCCATCATTATTATCTACATCACATTTTCAGAGTCCACATTTATGGTTCAGATAAAATATTTAAAAAATAATGAAAGGGAAAATCAGTAAACTGATTTTGTTGTTACATACTGAGATTATGTATTTTTATGTGACGCCACATGCATTTACAAAGAGAAAATTGTATTTTGGGATTCCCATTGGATGAAGAAATAGAAATGTAACATTATAGTTGTTGAAGAGTAGTAATTGATGCTTCTTGTATGAAAAAAAGAAAATCTTTTGAGCTTTAGTTCAATTTCCTCTTGGCATTTCCTCATTTCTAACTAAAACCAAATTACACATTGAATTTTTAAGGCAGAAATGCTAACAAGGGAAATTATCTTATGGATATTATTTTTGTGTTGGAATACTTTTGGAATAAATATACTGAAACTACCTTGGATAAGCCCTGTGTATCTATCTAGTTGATGAACGGGCTCCAATTTATTGCGGAACCCAAATATTCATACTGTATATCCACCTCATTTTTATTTATTTATTTTTAATTTTTTTATTAGTTGTTGATGGACCTTTATTTATTTATTTATATGTGGTGCTGAGAATCAAACCCAGTGCCTCAAACATGGTAAGCAAACACTCTAGCCCTCATTTTTATTTTTTAACCCTTCTGAAAACCATTTACTCATCACTATTTTTTCTTCATGCTCTTTCAGCATTTATTTTAAGTGGAATATAGATTTCTGTTTTTAAACAATTCATCAAATAGTAATCAAGTGCTTGTTGAATGCAAGAAAATGTAGGGAGCTTAAACATAAGTCAGGAAAATATAGTACTTTGGACTACAAAAGCCTTACTTGAAGGTTTGACTCTACCATTTACTAGTTCTGTGAACTTGGGCATTAATTAGAATGTCTTTAAACCTTAGTTTCCTCATTTATAAAATGATGATAAGAGGGTTCTTGTGAAGAGTAACTGGATTAATATACATGTGTTATATATGTAATTTATATATGCATATATATAAAATAGCACAATATTTGAGACAGAATTCAATCGATTAAATTAATATTGTTATAATAAGTGATTTAAAGAACTTGTTTCCTTATGGGAGATATTAAATACACATAGGATACTGTGGTATAAGACAATGTAGGTAAGTGGTGTAGAAGATTGCAAGTAAAGTGGTTTGGTGGTTCAGAGGAGTGAGAACATCCATAATGAATATCAAGAAAGTCTGTTTTTGTAAGAGAGGGACTGGGCTAGGAAGAGGACCTAGAGCAGGAAGGAGAAGACGTCAGAGACACAGAAGATTGCCTTCATACACTAAGAGGATGAAGATTAGTGGCCCATAGGAGGCTAAAACCCACAAAGTGTTCACAAACATTTTTAGTCTACATTTAAAAATTAGGCAAATTCACATAAAAATCTAAATTTCTAGTTTCTCTTGAAAAAGAAGAAAATATAGCAACATTAGATGTGAATCCTTAGTTGGCAACTACTGTACTAGATTCAATTGAGCAGGAACTATGGCTTTTTATGGGGCACAGATTCTCTGCTTTTTTTTTTCTCTGATTACTAGCCCTCTACCATTGAGATATATCACCAGCTCTTTTTGTTTTTATTTTGAGACAGGGTCTCACTAAGTTACTGAGGCTGACCTCTAACTTGTGATCCTCTTGCCTCAGCCTCCCAAGTCTGTGGGATTATAGGCATTTGCTATTGCACCGGCTCAGATTCTTTACTTTGCAGCAGTATTCATCATTTGATACTGAGTTGTCAAGAAAACAGTTTACTTAACAAGTTGAAACCCACAGACTTTCTGTCTATGGTAACTATGTGTTGATAAATTGGTGGACACGAAACCTAAGATGATGAACATAGCTAAGTCAGAATAACTTGAGGGACTCTAGAAATATGGCTCAGAGATTAAGGAAGTGTTGGTTATTGTGAAAGAAGCAGATAAAAAGTCTCCTTTTCCTTATGAACTTTCTTATTATGATGTTTTCATATAGATGGTCCTGCCTGGTCCTTAACTTTTATGGCAGTATTTTAAAAGCTGCATTTGGCTGTTACATATCTTATTTCCTTTGTTGAAAACAAAGCACATGACCACATTCAAAGGAAAGAATGGTATATTACTGTTATTGCTATAATGCTAATAATATCATGTGGTTGTAGTTTTTACATCCTGCTTTTTATTTTTATTTCATCTTAGCAAAAGAGAACTAATTGAAGCATTTTTTCCTTAAGATCTATGGTTAACTGTGCATACCTTTCTGTATCCATTTCTTAACTCTCCAACAAATCAGTTCTTTCTATGTCTTGTAAATCCCACCATAGACTTGAGTGATGTTCATGATTTAGTTTTTATTATTTGTAGATAAATTAGATTTTACCTTTCTCCAGAAAAATCTAAGATACAGGAGTTATGTAAGCATTCAGTTTCTTAAATCTTTAGCAACTGGATTCAGTAATAAATTCTATTCCATTTGGCTCTTATCAAGAAGTGTAGTTTATTCATCTCTTAGATAATCAGCCTTACTAAATCTAGGATTCCAGCTCATGGTTAGTTTTTTTTTTTTCCCTAGTTGGAGGATAGTCTTCAGAAATGGGTCTCATTGATAAAAGGAATTTCTTAAACCAATGAATATAATTGAATATAAAAGTTCTCCTTAATTTGATTTATTTTCTTGTTCTTAGTATACTAATACCATTTTACACAATTTGGTGAGACCAACAAGAAGTTAATACACATTTGATTGAAGAAAATTGGAGTCGTATTTATCTCTTTTCTTGCCAAGGTGCTATTGTTGGAAGCAACAATTAACTTTTTTGGTCTCTTCCTGTCTCAACATTAGCTCAAATAGAGTAAATATAGACAATTGTTTGACATGTAATCCCGAAAAACATTATTTTGCTGACTCCAAGGATTTGCACAGTTCTAATAATGGCCACAGAGTCCATTTAACTGCATATTTACTTAATACAATGATTATAGGAATTTTTCAATGTGCTGGTCACAAGTACAGAACTCTTACTGACCAAACTCATTCTCCCAAGCTACAGAAGCATGCCACAGGAGTATGAGTTTTGAATTGAGGAATGAACAGGAAGTTACTTTAGAGGTCTTTGTTGCCAACCTGTCAAACATTCTCAGTTAAATCTTGGAATGGCTCTTGCACCTATATTTTACAGATTTTTTTTGAAGTTTACATTTTTTTTTTTTGTTAAGACTCTGATGCAGTCAAGGTGTCTTTAACTTTATAACTGTTTCCCAAAATGATAAAAACAATCTTGAAAGATTTCCTCCCTACTTTGGTATGGCCAGGCAAATGACCCATCAAATCAGAGGAGATAGTAGAATGCTGCTAGTCTGAAAATGCAGAACAGGCTGGCTTTATCCAGGCAGGTTTGTGATCCTTAATATATGCTTTATTTGCATATCAGATAACTTAGGAAGCTATGAGTAATTTCCTCTGTATTTGACTTTTGAAAATGAGTTTATTTAACTTCAAAGACCCCTGTTGGCTCAGTCAACACCACGGATATTTTTCTAAGGATGAACTCAGAATCTTTTGGCAATCAATTAGTCAAGTCAACAAATATCAATTTTCCTCAGGGATAATTCTCTTCTTCTGGCTCCTTTAGATATTCTGTGCTTATCAGGGAGAGCTTTTGCTGAATTCTCCATAAAATCATTTCCCAGCATCCGTGACTACATTTTCTTGCTTCCTCTTGGCCTCTGCTTTCATTACATGATTTTCTTCAAATATTACAACTTAATCCTCTCCTTTGCTGTGCAGAAGCCTTTTAATTTAATGCCATCCCTCTTATTGATTTTTGGTTTTATTTCTTGTGCTTTAGGAATCTTATTAAGGAAGTTGTTTCTTGGGCTGGCATATTGGAGTGTTGAGCCTACATTTTTTTCCCCTAGCAATTGCAAAGTTTTTAGTCTAATTCCTAGGTATTGTCTACTTTGAGTTGACTGTTGTGCAGGGTAAGAGATAGGGGTACATATAGATTTCCAGTTTTCCCAGCTCCATTTGTTAAAAAGGCTACCTTTTCTCCAAAATATTCTTGATAATAATTCAGTCTCTGGATGCTTATACAGATTTAGAGCTCAGAAGTGAGACCTGAAACAAAATGTAATTCTTAAAATCGGTATATTATTTTAATAGTTTGCTCATTAGGATTTTATTCAGTTGAATTTCATTGACATTCATAATCAAATATTAGTTGTGATCAATGTTCTGAGAACCAAAATTACACTTTATTGGCAAGAACTTACATAGCTTCAGAATGTTTGCATTGAGGTACAGAGTACCTCAATGAGTACCTGAAGAGTAGGGTCAGTCATGTCACTGTCTAGGCAATGACAATGTGGTATGTGCAATAAAGGAACATGGGGCATGTCTAAGAGAATAATTTGTCGTATCTGGATATGCCAGGTAATACTTTATAGTGTAAATATTCTGGAGCTAGGCTCAAAATAGGTAGGAGTCTCCACAAGGAGTTGGAAGATGGAGGCATGGAGTGGCAGAGAACTACAAGTAGTGAATATGCCTGGAATTTTGAGTCTGAGATCCAAACAGTGGGAGCTAAAACTGAAGAATCTTATAGGCAGGGCCCAGACTTTGAACACTTTATGCCTTGTTCCATGGCTTTTCTGCAAAGGATGAAGTAAATGGGGCAACTGGTAGCACTGAGACCAGTTAAGAGGCTCAAGCAGTCACGTTAAGTCATTGATTCTCAAATTTTAAGTAGTTGTACTTTAGGTCATTAGTACTTCACTTTTACCTTTTGAATCAGAATCTCTCGCATGGTGGCTGGGCTTTTGCACATTTTCAAGGCTCTGCGGATGATTTTGAAGCATGCTAGAGTTTGAAAATTACCAATGAATGATGAGGTCTGAGCTAAGGCAGTGAGAAAAAAAATGAAGTGCCTTTGTTATAGAGATGCTAGAAATTAGAATAGTGAGCATTCTTGATGACCAACTGTGTGTAAGGAATGGGGGAGCAGTAGGATTCTGGCTTGAGTAACTTCAAAACTGTCATTTATACTAATTTTCTTTGTGGCAACACAGAATAGAAGTTCTATGGGAGAGAAGAGAGGAAATTTAGTTTTAGATATAGAATCAACTTACTGCCCCCAATACCCATTTTTATCACTTAGAAAAAGCATCAACTTTCGGCAAATGTAATTCTGTCAATATCAATATTTACTGGTATCAGTGAAGTACTTTCATTATATAATGCTTATTCTTTTCAAAGGACATAGCTCACATTTATCACACTTAAATTTGTTTCATGTCTATTATGTGATGAATTTTAGACTAGATCTCATTATTATTGTAATTTAAGTTGATGAAACTGAGGTTTAGAAAAGTTAATTCATTTCTGTGAGATCAGGAACAAAATAGTCAAGATTCAAACTTCTGAAGTTACCAAGCCCTGTTTTCTTCCATTTACTATATACCTGGCTGTAATAATACAGATGGCCAGGTTTAAAATTTATTATTTACTTATGATGAATTTGAAGTTTGTCCAAGATCTCAAGCTGATAATTATTAGAGAAGGCACCAGAATCCAGGTCCCAACCTGGCCATGGCTCTTTGCATTGTATCTTTCTGCTTTTCAGGTAATTGCAGAAGTTGAGTTTATTTTCCTACTTGTTTTATGTGTGGTTGGACTGTTACTCTTTCAAACAGGAATATTTTAAAGAATTAATAGGTGTGGTTTTGAAGGGAAGGAATTTTGTAAAAAAGCACAACTGGCTGGGTACAGGGGCAGACACTTGAAATCACAGTGGCTGGGGAGGATGAAACAGGAGAATCTAGAGTTCAAAGCCAGCCTCAGCAACTTAGTGAGGCCCTAAGCAACTTAGTAAGACCTTGTTTCTAAATAAAATATAAAAAGGGCCGGAGATCTAGCTCAATGGTTAAGCACCTCTGGGTTCAACCCCTTGTACAAATAAAAAGCACAACTGACCCTTAAGGCTCAGTTGCTTAGGAGGAGGGGTCTGTGACAGCTGTGCATTACCAACCTGTGAATTATTTTATATTTTTTAAAATAGGAACATGACCTTCATGATGAAAAAAATACAGAAATAACTCCAGGAGAAAGAGTCCTGCAGAAAAACAAAGAGGAACGGGATCAGCAAAATCGACTGAGAGAGATAGATGAAAAGCTGAGAAAGATCAAGGAAAATGTGGTAAGTCTTTTTTATTTAAAGTTTAATTGTAACCAGTGTTTGTACTAAAAAGTGTTTCAGTTTCCTTAGAACTGTATTTTTTCTATTTTTGTTTTGTTTGTTGTTTTCTTTTTTAAATTGGTGTCCTTTGACTGTTTTATGACCATTCTTATGTGTTAAATCAGACGTTAATTTGTCAGTAAGAATTTAAGTAAAAGGTAAATATATGATTTGTAGGACTTAAAATGGTATTATACTTAAGCAGTTTATATAACATTATAAAACTGTCAAATACTTCCTCAATAATGGTCCATAATCCAGATATTCTGTCCAATTAGTGATACAAATATTTTATGAAAAAATTTGATTGTTCTTCATAAAACCATTCTTATATATTGAACTTACAGCTTAAACAGTCCCATTTTGTTCATAACTAATACTATATTAATAATTAATTTTAATACATTCAAAATCATTTTGATAATACTGCATGTTTTTCTTACTCATAATTTAAAGATGATGATGAAAGTTCGTTTTTTTGAAGATGTATGATAAGTATTTAATTCTTTTTGTTAAATATTGACAAAAAGAAATAGTTCTAAATTAAACTATAATTTTATAGCTGTGATTTTATGCAGAATATTTAAATGAATTAAACATTTTAAACAGACCAGATAACAGTTCCTCACCAGATACCAAATCTCTTGGCACCTTGATCTTAGACTTCCCAGTTTCTAGAACTGTAAGAAATAAATTTTTGCTGTTCATAAGCCATCAAACTGTTGGTATTATGTAATAGAAGTCCAAAGGACTAAGGCACTGACCATTTATTACTAGCCTTGAACATGTATCTGTTCTTTTTTACTGTGTCTCTACCATTATTTAGTTTTTGTTTCAAAATGTGAGTCCTTTAAGAACCATTATATATTATTCCTGTGTAATATGAAGTTTGGCAACACTTAAAGGAATTTCATAAATAGTGGGATTTGGTTGTTCATTGTCTGTTATGTAGAAGTAATATAAATAGAAGTAAAGGAACTCAAGTTTTCTAGTTTCATCTTTTATACTGAACTTCCATATAGTCTCTAATTAAAACATGAAGCTAGAAAAAAATTACACCAGCCTCTTCAATGTTTTCCATAATTATCTTTAATTTTAGGAGGATTTTTTTAGAATTAAACTCTTATGGGGGAAAATTTAAGTTGAGAATTTCTTTAATTTTATATTTGTTTTAATTCTGTTAAATTCAGGTGAAATTAATTTGTTATATTTGTTAAATATAGTATATGAGCCCACTTTTGTAAAACCATTTGTGTATTAAGATTTATATGCTTAAGAGAGATGGCTGGAATGAATTAAGTTTACCAGATACTAATATTAGTTATTTCTGGTAGCTAGATTTTTTTTTGTATTAGAGATTGAACACAGGAATGCTTTACCACTGAGCTACATCTCCAGGCCTTTTTATTTTTATTTTTGGAGATAGGGTCTCACTATGTTGTTTAGCCTGGCCTTGAACTCATGATCCTCCTGCTTCAGCCTCCTGAGTTGCTGGGATTATGGGTGTGTGTCATTATGCCCAGCTGGTTGCTGGACTTTTGAGTGATTTTTTATACTTTGTACCTTCATAAAATGCTTTTTTCTTCTTCAGTGAACACATTAGATTATTTTTTTACATGGAAAGAAAAGGGTGGTGGTTATCTAAGTGGAAAAGAATGATATATAAGTAGAGAAGAACAATTATTGAATATATATATTATATATATTATATATATATATGAGATTAAAAGGTGGTAGATTTGTTGTGACCAATGATATTCATGAGCAAATGTTTGGCTCTCCTATATAAATTTTAATTTCATAATTTTGTGTTTTATAGTAAACACTGTCAGAGGTTGTTTTCATGTTTTAATTGCTTAGTATTTCATAACAGTTTATGGATTCATATTGTGTACTACATGATCTTTTTCAAATTCTTTAAAATTCAATATACCTCATGGACATCTGGTACTTTTTAGATTGGGAAACTAGAGACCTGAGTCATTGTTTCAATCTTATCAGTACCCTGCTCTGTGACCTTGAATAAATAATTTTGTCTCTTAGAGACTTGGTTTTTATACTTTCAAATAAAGAGAGTTGAGCTAGATGACCTCTGTTGTTTTACCTGTGATTCTTGCTTTTGAGAAGTGATATTATAGTATAGTACCTAAGGCTCAGTTTGTATGCTACTTAAATGTTTGGTATTAATTAATCTTCCATTGAAAGTTACTTTTGGAAGTATAGTAACACTTTTTAGGAAAATGTGAGATTGTCTTTTACATACAAAAATTAGTCTACTGCTTACCAACCAGAGAATATGGTTTTTGAATGCCAACTTCTAAAAATGGCTTATTATGCAGTTTTATCTTATTCTCACTCCTGCATGGAACATCCTTTCAGGATCATAGGTTTTGGAGAAAAAAGGTGATGTGTGGCTGCTGAATTGATGACTCAAGGATCAAATTCATATTCAGTGTTAGGTATGGAAAAGAATGAACTAAGGGTAATATAGGAGCCCTGAATGCCTGATCCCAGGGTTGATTTGTCAGTAAAGGATGGAAAAAATGTCTTAATTCTGTTTCGGATAGTAGGCTGTGGCTGCTGATGCTCGTTTGTCTTGGTCAAGATTTGTTGAGGAAATAGGATCCAATTTATTCTGTAAGTGGTGGTAATATTGTTAATATCAATAGATTTAGCTATTAGAAGCTAAGGAAAGTAGACACAATGAATTGAAGTTGAAGCTTCCAAACTTCATATGAAATTGCATAGGGATACGGGTGCTCTGCAAAGTGGCTGTGTAAGACAAGCCTTTATAAACTCTCAATTATTTATCACACAAATATCAAATGATCTCAGGTATCTATAAATCCTGATTTTTCTATTAAGCTCAAAGAGTTGCTTTCCATTGTTTTGGGTATTCTATAGGCCTCTCTACCCATCCAGTTTTCTAAACCCACTCTGCTTTACATTACTCCCCTGAGTTATAGTCCTTTTATATAAGCTTCTATACACATGGGGCATAGTGGACCCAAACTGTTTGGGTTTTAATCTCAACTCTGCATTTAATAGCTTTCAACCTTAGTCAGATCACCTGATTTCTCTATGCTTCAGTTTCCTCATCTATGAAATGAGGATAATTATAATTAATACTTATATCTTAAGGCTTTTATAAAGATTCAATTTATACACATACACAGTACTTAGAATAGGCCTCCTAGAACATTTTAAGTGCTATTTACATATTATTTTTGTTATTATTAGCATTATTAATATGAGCCCATCAAATATTAATAATATTAATAATTAATATTATTAACCATTGATATTAATAATATCAATTATTGATATTAATTATAATATAATATCAATTATTAATATTATTATTAATATTTGATAGGCTCATGGAATATCATGAGCCTATCAAAAGAATACATAAACTTGTTTCTAGGATAAGAAGGAAGAGGAAATGGTACAGAGGGTGAAATTGAAGATGGTAGGATAATCCCTAGACAAGACCTAAAATGTCCTTTTTCTAACTCAGGATGAAAGAAAGGAAGGGTAGGTCAAGAAAGGCAATTGAGAGATGAAGAGGAAGTAAAAAGTTACTCTGTAAGTTATAGAGCAAGTTATTTGATCAGGGTGAGAGGGTAATATAGAGTAGGAAAGGATTTCAATAGACCTTTCGATGATGAGAACAATGCAATGATAAAAAATTAAAATAACCCAGGTGAGGTTGGAGCTACTTAGCCATATTTGAAAGATTCTCTTGACAGCCCTTAGTAGTCCTCTAAAATGGAGATAATGGGTGATGAGTTGAGGCAGGGATTTGGAGAGACTTGGCATTGCAACGGAAGATCAAGAGAGCAAGGGAGGGCCGGGTTGTGGCTTAGTGGTAGAGCGCTTGCCAAGCATGCATGAGGCACTGGGTTCGATCTGGCACCACATTAAAAAAAATAAACAAAATAAAGGTATTGTGTTCATCTACAACTAAAAAAACTATTTTTAGAAAAGAGAGAGAGAGAGAGAATAAGGGAAATTGGTGCTACTTATGAGTTCATAACTGAAACAAATGTGTTAATTTTTGTCACTGTGACAAATAACCAACAAAAACAGCCTAGAGGAGGAAAGATTTTTGTTCCTGGCTTCACAAGTTTCAGTTCATTTTTGGCTCTTTCCATTGCTTTGGGCCTGAGGTAGCATGTTGTGGAGGATGGCCCTGATGGAGGAAAACTGCTTAGCTTATGGCAGTCAGGAAGCAGAGAGAGAAGGATCTGGGGGACAAGAAATACCCTTTCAACGCACACCCACAGTGACCCACCTGCTTCAACCAGTTCCCATCTGTAGTTTCCACTGCCTCACAGTAGTCCATTTCCGCTATTAATGGATTAAGCCACTGATAAGGAGATGAGTCCTCTTGATCCAATCACTTCCAAAAGGCTCTACCTCTCAAACTTGCTGCCCTCAGACCAAGCCTTCAACATACTCACCTGTAGATGACACTTTATATCCAAACCATCACAAAATGTAACATGCATACCATATATATATATATATATAATATTATATATAGTAGTTCAGGGCCCCTCTTTGTATAACTTGTATATACACAGCATGGAATATCATGAGCCTATCAAAAGAATAAGGTTAGGTCTACATGTCTTGAAAAGATGTCTATGATAGTATGTTAAAAAAAAGAACCATAAGACAATGATTAGTGTGATTTCATTTTTATAAGCAAAAGTCATAGAAAAATCTTAGAACATGATACCAATTGCTTAATTATGATTACCTAACAATGATGGGAATGGGGATGGGTGGAGAGGTAAAGAAAGGAAATTCACTTTTTATATACACATTATTTAAATGGAACAATATGTTGAGATTATGGGTGATTTTACATTATCCTGGTGTTTTTCTGTATTTCTTGACTTTCTGAAATATACATAGACTGCATTTGTAGACAGAAAAAAATTAATGTTTATAAATATGGTAAATATTAATGCATACAAAATATCACTATTATCTCAATAAGTAGACTTTAAATATTTAGAAAATCAGAGGGAATTATCACAAGGAATATTATTCAACCTTACTAGCAATTAAATTCATATTTGAACAAACTTTACGCACTATGTACACTTGTCAGCCCAGCACAAACAACAATATCAATATGATATAATTATGTGAGGTGCTAATGGTGTGAATGTGGGGCAATAATATTTGAACTTTATTGGTAGCTTTTAAAATAGGTTATATTTCCCCTTGAAAAACAATTAACAAATATAATGGGGCTATCATATTATTTATATGTTTACTGATATAATTTTACTTGCAGAAATATTTTCAAAAAAATAACACCTAAGGAAAACCAAGTCAAACAATATAGGAAACTACTTAAATGCTCTCAAATGAAGGAATTCCAAATCAACTTGCAGGATACTAACCCAATTAGTACTGTGGTAGGATGATAAAAATGACAAGTACAAAGACTTTGTCAATGTAGTACTTTTAATTGGACAAACATGATACAAAACATAAAAATAAAATTTTTATAGTTTACCAATTACAAATATGTAATCTCTCTCTCTCACACATACATCCACATTCACCCGAAAGGGAAATAGAATATATGTTAATGACTTACCTTGATTAATTATTTTTCCCTTTCTTTTCCCTAAAGAATAGGGGATTCATAATTGAGGATATTTTATAGTTTCACTGTTTTATGTAGAGATGTTTTAACTCATTAATGTAATGATGAACTTCTTCAGTAATTTAAATAAATAGTAACAATAATTCATGTTTTGTCTTATTTCCTGGAGTATTGAATGTTCCACTATGATAATAAGGATTTTTTTTAAAGAACATTTTTAATTTCTAGGGCAAGGTAAAAATGCCTTTAATGAAGATATATGGTAATTATGCTTTTCACAAATCAATATGATTTAATTTTAGATTTGCATTTCCAAAGAAGAATCAGTAATCTGATTTTATGTCATTGAACCTTTTATGAGAATAGTTCTCTAAGATGGTTTGTTAGTAATGTTAGGAAAAGCTTTCCATGGTTCTAATAATTCTAAATGCATTGACCACACTTGTTATGTCTTTATTGTGTCTCCTTTTTATTCTCAGATTGAACTTCATTCATTATTTTCAATTTGAAGTGTCTACTATTTCTTTCTACATTCTTTCCCTTTTTGGTTTCCTGGAAACCTCTGAGCTTGGCCTTGTTTGGTGAACTGCATTATTATTGCATCAGAATGTTTAGCACCCTAAGCTCTGTTGCTGAGCATTGATGATAAGAATGTGGTTCACAAAGAATGGTAAATCCTTGTGTTCTTATTCTTTATTTTGACATGCTCTTGTCATTTAACCTGGTACAAGAGTATATGGACCCCAGTCAGTAGGGGATTTCTTCTGGATGAAGGGTCTACCTTCCATTGTTAAGCATGCTATAGAATCAGAATTTTAGAATGTGAGAGCTGAAGGGGCTTTAGTGGTCACGTGGGCCAGTTCTATGAATTAGAAACAAAGATATTGAATAGTTAAATGATTTTTTAAAAACCTCACAAATATTAATAGTAGACTTGAGTCATTCCTTAGTTCTGATACCTTAACCTGAACTTTTAAATAAATCTGACCTCTCTAAAAACAGAACTTTGTAAATCAGCCATTTTTTAGCTCAGATTTGTGGCCACCAAAAATGTAGGTTTCATTTTAAAACCTTTAAGCTACTATCAACCAGATGTACATTGTTTTCAAAAGTTAGCATACCTCCAGACAAACCTGACCTGCTAGTGGTTAAATAGGAAGACTGACTAGTGTGCTTTGATTTTTTTTTTTAAAGAGAGAGAGAGAGAGAGAGAGAGAGAGAGAGAGAGAGAGAATCTTTTAATATTTATTTATTTTAGTTCTCGGCGGACACAACATCTCGGTTTGTATGTGGTGTTGAGGATCGAACCCGGGCCGCACTCATGCCAGGCGAGTGCGCTACCGCTTGAGCCACATCCCCAGCCTGTGCTTTGATATTAATACATTAATGAAGGCCTGAACTGAAAAAGTAGTGTGTGTTCTCTAGTGTCATTGTTTAGAACTGTAGAAATGATTTTAATCTTTTTTCCCCTTTTAATTTGTGATAGTTTTTAGGAAGATGGTTAAAATAATAACATTTAAACATAAAGTTGGTATTTTTATGCAACCTCGATTCTTCCTTCTATTGGTGATAGCAGGTGTATGTACAGTAATGTTGCAAAATATCTGGTTTTGAAATTTTGAGAAGGAGATTTTTTACCAACAGTTAAATAAATACATTTCCCCCCTGTAACCATGGGTATATTTTGAAACAAATAATTAGAAAATAAAATTTCCTTTCTATATCATTTGATGTAAAAATCTTGACAAAACTCCTTGTAACTGAACATTATCATTTAGTAGTTGAGAAATAGCATGTAGTACAGTTTAAGTGGTGGCTGGTGTGCATAAAGTACACCAGAATGAATTATACCAGAATGAATTACACCAGAATGAATTCATGAGCTAGTAACCTTTTAAAAGTTATTAGATACATATTATATTTTAATGTAATTTAGAATAAGTTGAAACACAATCAGCATGCTTTGGAAAGAAGATGTTAAGGAAAAATTTCCTTAATTTCATTTGAGTTTCATTATTTTAAATTTGTTTATAAAATATATTAGTAAATTTCAGATTCAAATTCATTTTGGAACAAGGGCTATAAATATCCTTTGTATTCTGACTGTACTATAAATATGTTTTGAAAATTACCAAAGATATTTGCTTCTAGATTATGATTTGTAATATGATTAAGTATTATAATAATGCAGAATTGATATTGTTATAGAAGGGCATTGTGCTATTTCTGAATGATAATATACCATCTAATAATGAAAGTTATTATGGCAACTTTGTTTGATAATATTACCTGTTTTTCCTTAAATACTTTTTTGTTAAACAGAGGCTCTAGAAATAGTTAATATGACTAGTTATGTTTTAGCACAGCTCACCTTTTGTTTTCTGAATTAGTTTTCAAAGCTTATTGGTTGAGGCCTTGTGTCATAGATATGGTTACATGGATGGAATAAGGACATGTAAATGCTTCAAGAAATAGGCAAATAATATAATTATTAAAAAAAATGAGTATTATAAAAATTATAATACGTAATACATACACAAATGAAACACATTTAACCAATATAACATTTACTGAGGTAAAAGTAGAATGTAGGAATACATAGTTAAAAATTATAACAATTTTAGAGATCGAAACAAAGCTTATTATTTGGATATTAACATGATATAGTAATACTTTATTTAATTTCTTTTTTCACACCTAATGCCATTTTTAGTATTCTTTTAGTATACTAAATTCTTGAATGATTCTTTCTCAAGTGAAATATTAGCAATATTTATATATAGCTTTAAATCCTTGCATTATTTTTTTAGCTATTGTTTTCTCTTTCTTTCTTTTTTTTTTTTTTTTTTTTTGTAGACAACTCCTTGCATCTTTAAGGATCCTGGAGCTATATCGGTTTCACCATCTGGTTTCACATTATGTAGTTTCAGTTACTCTGGTCAATCATGGTCCAAAAATATTAACTGGAAATTTCCAGAAATACACTATGCATATGTTTAAATTAGGCATGATTCTGTGTAGTGTGATGAAACTTGAGCCATCTTGATTCATTTTACTTGGGATGTGAATTATCCTTTTATCTAGAGTATCCACATATAAACAATGTAAACACTCACTAGTCACTTACTAGCAGTCTTGGTTATCAGATTATGTCACAGTATCATGGTGCTCATGTTCAAGTAATCCTTCTTTTATTTAATAATTACCCCAACATGCAAGAATGATGATGCTGGCAATTTGGATATGCCAAAGAGAAGCTGTAAAGTGCTTTCTTTAGGTGAAATGGTAAAAGTTCTCAATAAGAAAAAAAAATGTATGTTGAGATTGCTAGGATCCATCCCCCACCCTGCTCTTCCCAGTCTTCAGTGACTACTGTTCCATTATATGAGATTGACTTTTCAGTTTCTACAAATTAGTGAGAATATGTAACATTTTTCTCCTATATCTGGCTTATTTCACTTAACACAGTGACTTCCATTTTCATCCATGTTGCTACAAATGAAGGATTTCATTGTTCTTGATGGCTGAGTAGCATTTCATTGTGTATTATACTACATTTGCCATATCCATTCATTCATAGCTGGATACTTTGAGGAATTGCAAATCTTGGCTGTTGTGAATAATGCTTCAATAAAGGTGGGAATGAAGATGTTTCTTTTATATAATGACTCTATTTCATTTGTATAATACCCAGCAGTGGGATTGTTGGATTATGTGGTGGTTCTATATTAGTTTTTAAAGGGATATCCATGTTGTTTTCCATAATTGGTATAATAATTTTCATTTCCACCAATAGTGTATGAGAATTCCCCCTTCACTATATCCTTACCAGCATTTGTTATTTTTGAATTTTTTGATGATAGCCATTATAACTGGGGTGAGATGATATCTTATTGTGATTTTGATTGGTCTTTCCCTGATGATTAATAATATTGAGCACTTTTTCATATACCTATCGATCATTTGTATGCTTTCTTTTGAGAAATGTCTATTCAGATTTTTAGCCCATTTTTATTGGATTTTTGTTGTTCACTTTTTTCAAGTTCCTTATAAATTCTTGATATAAAAGGGTTTGGATAAATAGTTTGCAAATAATTTCTTCCATTCTCTAGAATGTTTCTTAATTCTGATGATTATTTCCTTTACTATTCAGACGCTTCTTAGTTTGATATAATCCCATTTGTCTATTTTTATCTTTGTTGTCTGTACTTGCAGGTTCTATCCAAAAAAATTTGGCTTACACCAATGTCTTAAAAAATGTGTTTCCTAGCCAGGTGCAGTGGTACATGCCAGCGGTAATCCCAGCAGTTTAGGAGGCTGAGACAGGAGGATTGAAAGCTCAAAGCCAGTCTCAGCAATGGCAAGGCACTAAGCAACTCAGTGAGACTCTGTCTCTAAATAAAATACATATAGGGCTGGGGATGTGCCTCTGTGGTTGAGTGCCCCTAAATTTAATCTCCAGTACCAAAAACAAAAACAAAAATGTTTTTCCTATTTTATTCTTAGTAATTTTATAGTTTAGGGTCATACTTTAGGTCTTTGGTTCATTTTGAGTTGAATTTTTGTATATGGTGAGGAGTAGGGATCTAGTTTCATTCTTTTGTATATGTATATCCAGTTTCACCAGCATCATTTATTGAAAAGACTATCCTTTCTCCAGTGTATATTCTTGATACCTTTGTAAAAAACAAAACAAAACAAACAACAACAACAAAACAGTTGACTGGGAATGAAATCTACCAAATTATGCTTTGTCCATGTATGATTTTTACTATAATGAATCAGGCATGTATATGTATGTACACACACACACACACACACATATACATAAATTCAATCACAACACACTACTTAAAAGAACAATTTTAAAAAATAATAAAAGCAAGATCAGTACAATAGAACAAGCAGATCTGGGAAGGAAGGAGGTAAGGGAGAAAGGTACTGGGAATAAGATTGATCAAATTATGTGCACGTACAAATATGACATGAATACCTCTATTATGTATATTTACAGTGCACCAATAAAAATATGATGTAAAACAAAGAAATTGGCTATAAGTATACTGATTGATTTCTGGCTTCTCTTTTCAATTGATCTACATGTCAGTTTTTATGCTAATAACATTTTGTTTTGTTTAGTATAGCCTTGTGTAGTATGTTTTGAAGTCAAATATTTTCAGCTATGTTGTTCTTGTTCAAGGTTGCATTGACCAGTCAGGGTCTTTTGTGTTTTCATATGAATTTTAGGATTTTTTTCTGGTCTTCTGAAGAATGTCATTGGTATTTTGTTATGGATTGTATTGAATCTGTAGTTTTCTTTAGGTTGTATGGACATTTTAATAATAATAATTCTTATCCATTAACATGAGAAATCTTTCCATTTTTTGTGTTCTCCATAATTTCTTTCATCTATGTTTTACAATTTTCATTGTAGAAATCTTTCACTTTCTTGGTTAAACTTACTCCTAAATATTTTATTTTTTTAGCTGTTATGAATAGGATTACTTTCTTAACTTCTTTTTCAGCAAGTTCATTATTGAAGTATAAAAATGCTATTGTTTTAAAATATTGATTTCTATACTCTGCAACTTTGCTGAATTCACTTTTCAGTTCTAACAGTTTTTTGATGGATCTAGTTGTTTTCTGTGTGTAAAACTATACCATCTGTAAACTTGAGTAATTGGACTTCCTCTAGAAAGAACAGTTTTTAAAGCATGGCTGTGCTGGCAGAAAAGTAAGGGAAATCCTTGGAGGATAGAAATGACAATACAACATTAATTAGGAGGGGTGAATTACCACTGGAACCAGCATTTGTCCCCATATTTTCTGCTGATCTCTGAAGAACTAAAGTGTGGGTTTTAACAGGCCATGTATAGGGGGTTCAGGACTCGGAGCCCAAGAAAGAGTAGGAGGACAAATCAGAACACTTTCATTGAATTACCATACTAGATGTTTAAAACCTCAGTGAAAAGAACTAGGGAAAACCTACTTTAGAGAGATCTCTCTCTCTCTCTCTCTCTCTCTCTCTCTCTCTCTCTCCCCCTCTCTCTCAAACACACACACACACAGAAGTTTTAGAAACCATACTCAACTTGTACTATTTCCAATGCATTTATATTCTATTACATTCCAAGAAGCTGGTCATATCCCACCCAGTAAATGATCTCAGATCCAAGTTGAATAAATCAGATTTTTCCCTCTTTTATAACCAGAACTCTTTCCTCTTCTTCCCCAATGCTGGGGATTGAACCAAAGGATTCATGCATGCTAGCCGGGTACTCTATTATTAAACTCCATCCCCAACTCTCATTTGTAACTCTTCATTCATGTGATTGCTTATTTAATATCCTCCCTCCTTGCCCTAGTGGACCATAAACTTTAATAGGGTAGGATTTGTTCATCTTTGAATTTTTAGAGACTAGTACAATACCTAGCACATAATAGAGGTTTAACAAATATTTATTAANCCCTCCCTCCCTCTCTTCTTTGATTGGGGATGGAATGGGCAAAAAAAGGTCTCTCTTGAGAATTTTTAACTACAAGCCTTCAAGAAGGTAGATTTTGGGTTTTAGTTTGCACTACTTGTAGTGCTGGAAAAACCCAAGTTGAATATTTTGTTGAAAGTGGTCTAAGGATGGCAGAACTTCTGACTTACAGAAGGAAATGGAAATGTTCTAGAAGAATGCAGTTTAAATTCAGACATTAAGGAATTCCCACAAATAAGACTTAAGGACCATGAATTCACAATAAAGTACTACCCTCCCCCTGCGAACACATGAGGAAATAAGCCATCATGATCAAGAGTTAACAGAAAAAAACAAAACAAAACATACAATAGAATGAATTCCACATAAATTGCAGAATTTGGAATGATCTATTTCAAAATGTAAAATAAGTCTGTTTAATGTATTTAAAGAAATAAAAGAAGCTTTTGAGAATATGGCAAAGGATGATTTGAAATGGAATCAAATAGAACTCATAGAAATGAAAATATAATAGAAAATTCTTAGTGTCTTCCTTGGTCCCTTATATAGAATCCTGGCACTTATACTTATAGCTCCCTCATATTTCTATACGTTTCTAAAGTTTTGCATCATCTCTTTAGTGAGAGCAATATCGATATTTTCAAATCAGTCAGAGAAAGCTTTTCCATAACAGCCCATTAGTCTCTGACCCTGAGATCAGAAGAAAGAAAAAGAGAATAACCACACACAGCCTACATTCAAGAATATATTACTGTTATTTTTTTCCTCAGCAAGGTAGAGCTTTTCCCATTTGATTTTTTTAATTTCTTACTACTTATCTTAATTTTAGCTTTGTATCTTAAATGTTAACTCTCATTGCTTGAACTTTTTTTTATATTAAACAGTTTTAAAATTAGAATGCATAAAAGATTTAATAAATAAATGTACTTCCTGACACATTAAAACTATTTAATAGACTTTATTTTTCAGAGCAGTGTTGGTTTACAGAGAAATTTTGCAAAGTACAGAGTTCCTATATACTTGCCCTGAGTTCTGTGTATTTAACAAATGCATAATGTCAGGTTTTTATCATTACAGTATCATACAGAAAATTTTCACTGTCCTAAAAATCCCATTATTTATTCCTTTCCCTGTCCCTCTGGGTCTCTGGAAACAACTGTTTTTTAAAATTCTCTATGATTTTGTCTTTTCCAGAATGTCATTTACTTGGAATCATACAGTATGTAGTCTTTTTAAAAGTCATTAGACTATTTTTAAAGCAATTTTAGGCTTACAGAAAAAAATAAGCAAAGGGAACAGAGAATTCTTAACAGTACCTCTCAATTTTCCCTGTTATTATCTTGTATCTTGTGGTACTTTGTTATAACTGGTGAACCACTATGGATACATTATTATTAATTAAAGAACATAGTTTACATTAGAGTTCAGACTTTGTGTTGTACTCTCTGGGTTTTGACTAGTATATAATGACATGTACATAACATTACAGTATCATACAGAATAATAATTTTGCTGCCCAGTAATCTCCTGTTTTCTACTTATTTATTATTCTCTCCTTCCCCATAACCCCTTGGCAACTGATTCTTTCTCTCTTTGTCCTCTCCAGAATGTCATATATTTGAAATCATACAGTATGTAGAATCTTCAGATTAGCTTCTTTCACTTAGCAAATGGATGTTATTCAAAAAAATTTTTGCCATTTAAAGCAATGTTTTAAATTTAAGATTCATTCTCATCTTTTCATGATTAATAGTTTATGTCTTTTTATCCTGAAAAGTATCCCATTGTATGGATATAACACATTCACCCACTGAAGCACATCTTTATTGCTTCTAAGTTTTGGCAGTTATCAATAAAGCTACTATAAAAATTCCTGTGCAGGTTTTTGTGTGAGCATAAATTTTCAGCTTATTTGGATCAATAGCTGTGCAATTAATGAATCCCCAGTGAGCTTATACTTAAGTATGTAAGAAATTTCCCCAAACCATTTCCCCAAACCCAACATTCAGATGTTGTGGTCTCAGAGGTAATGTATGATTCATACAGAAGCACAGTATCAGTTTGTCTATATGGCCATCCAGTGTTATATTGAAATAACAGTGCAGAAACAAAGAAGAGCAGAAAAGCAAAAGGAGAGGGCATGAATATATCAATATTGTTTCCTAGCAGGCCAGATAAGTGGCCATCACAGTTCCCTCTGGCTTTGTACCCCAATGCCATCCTGTGTGGAAATGAGAGAAGATAATGCTAGAGTCTGTGCCGTTGAATTTTAAGTGTTCTTTAGATATTTTGGATATAATTCCTTTAGCAGATGTAGGTTTTGCAAGCATTTTCTTACATTCTATAGCTTATTTTTTCATTGTCTGATTCCAAGTATATGAGGGATTATATATATATTACTTGTTATAAATAAAAAATTTCCAGAATATAATTTAAAAATAATACAGAATACCAGAGTTTAAAAGAACTAGTTTGAATCATATGTGATTGCTCTTTTCATAGATCAAAAAAAAAGATAAGAGTATATGCAGTTTTGTGTAGTTCAACCTGATAGAAACCAAGCTCTTTCTCCATTGTTTTCCACAGGTGCACTACTCATCAGTAATAAACCATGATTTTGTGTTTAAGGTGATTCTAGGCAGAAATTTAGCTCATATTGGAATCAAAAGTAGATGTAGATATTATGATCATATAACCTCAATTTAAAAAGGTAACTCTGGTTTTAAGTGCTTTGGTCATCAAGCATTGAAATGGATGTTATTCTAAAATTTTTTTTGCCAGTTAAAGCTATGTTTTAAATGGGAATGCACCTAGAAATGGCACAAACATTTCTGTGTCCTAATTTTTGGTTTGTGAAGTCTGTTCATCCTCTGTAGATGCTCAAGAACCTTTGTTGTAAGATTCTGTTGCTGAAGTTATGTGGGGGACCAATGGGATGGTGAATGCCTTGTACAGACTCTGGTGGACAGCATTGCCTCCCTACTGGAGCCAAAGGACATCCCTCAGATATTTGTAATAATTTTCTCTGGACCTCAAAATGGAAGCACTGAATCAATTTTTGTATTGAGAGTCATAATTCATAGCCATATTTTTAAATGACTATGGTCAATGAGTTATACAGTTAATTTTACTTATTCTGTTGAATAGAAAAAAATATTTAGTTAAATGCAATCACCTTTCTGTATTTTTATTTATTTTTATTTTTTTTTTCTGTATTTTTATGTATACAACTCTTAAGAGTGTGGTATAGACACAAGCTTTTGATCTAGTAGGAAAGAATAGGACTATTCAACAAATATGATAATATAAGGCAGAATAAAACAAATGATGTGAGAAAAGTGCAGAGAAAGCGTAATATTTGTTCAAAATAGAGAATGATTATAGTGGAGGGATCTGGAAAGACTTTGTGGAAAATGTGAAATCTGAGGTGAGGCCTGAGGAATGAGTATGTTTCACTTGGCATAGATGAGGGTGGGTGTTAGAGAAAGAGAATACTGTGGAAAAGGTCCATGTATGGAAAGCTTAGGCCATTTTAGGATACAGAAAGATCAGTAGCATTTATGGATTAATTATATAAAGTTTTGACTTTCAACCAATGTCACAAGGATATGACATTTTAGAAACATGATTTTTGCTGAAGCAAGACTTTGAATCCCGGGCTCCTGTTTGAGAGCTAGTCGTTTAGTGAACGAAAGGTACTCTTAGCTGAGGGTGAAGCACCCACAAGCCAGTGTACCTCTCGCATTCTCAACTTGGCATGGCTTGGGCCTTTGCACTCGTGAGGTCTTAAGAGCTAGGTTGCAGAAGAAAAGAACTTTCTAGTGGTAGTGATTGAAAAAAGCAAATCAGCAAAGACAGTAGTACTTATTAGCAACAACTCTTCAGAGAAATTTGAGTAGAATGCTGAATTTGATATTAGATCAGATCAGTGCTCCTCTGGAATGCCACTGATGAAGACACATTATTTAAAGAGAATGCTGAGTCTTGCTAAGTTAAGAAATGGTAATAAGGATCCTGACATGAGAAATAACATTCTAGACCTGCACTGTCCAATATAAATACAATGCAAATGGTATATTTAAAAATCTTCTAATAGTCACATTAAAAAGGTAAAAAGAGCAAATGAAATTTTTTTTAAAAAAAATATTTTTTAGTTGTAGTTGACACAATACCTTTGTTTATTTATTTATTTATATGTGGTGCTGAGGATCAAACCCAGGGCCTCACATGTGCTAGGCAAGCGCTCTCCAGCTGAGCCACAACCCCAGCCCTGAAAAAGAGCAGATGAAATTTTACTTAACTTGACGTATTCAGAATATTACTATTTTAACGTGTACTCAGTATGAAAATTATTAATGGAATATTATAATTATTTGTATTAAGTCTTTGAAATACAGTCTCTATTTTATATTTATAGCACATTTTGATTTGGCCACATTTCAAGTGCTCCGTAGCCACATGTGTCTAGTGGCTATGGGATAGGGAAATTCCAGAGAACAAAGTGATTTGTATAGTATATAGACATATAGGTATAACTTTTAAAAAAGGAAATGTTTTCACTAAAATTATAATTTTCTAGGATTGTAGAGGAAATAGGCCTGAAGTAAATTTTTAGGAGCTTGAACAATGAAGGAAAGTTCTCATGAATTTTTAACTGTGTGTTTTTAAAGTGAGCCTGACCTGAGTTGTTAGATTAGATCTAAAAAATGTTGGCTACAAAATGAAAATTGAATTAAAAGAATTATGGAAACCACATGTGTAATCTTGGGGAAAAAAAAGAATACTTTCAGTTTCACCTTTTAGATACATCAAGAGGTAGGAAAAGTGTATCATTTTATAATTATTCACAATGTCTATCTAAAATGATGGGAATTTGCACAACTTATTTGACCATTGTGCTGTTACTGGCTTTTTCTTTTGTAAATTGGGAGAGCTGAGAAAAAACAGATTTGGAGAACACATGGCAGGCTGTATTCCTTCATTTTTGTGGCTGTGGAGCTTGATATCCATTTGGTTTGTATTTGCTTCCTGAAGTTATAAATCTCAACAGTTTTGTCTTTGTGCACTGTCTGCTAATGTGATTATTATTTATCCTAGTTAATTTGATGAATAAAGTATTCAGGAAGGGTGTTTAACTCTTTCCTTTCTTTTAATCAAGGGTGTTTAACTCTTTCCTTTCTTTTAATCAAATACATATTTTAGGCCCTATTTCCAATGAAGTGTTTCCCAGTAGAAGCAGACATACGGTAAGTTTTAGGTGTTATTGTTGTTTTTCCCAGGACCAAGATACTCTTGTGAATGAAAAAGAATCTCTTTAACCCAACTAGAAATATGACTGCTTAGGAAATAAGGAAGAAGAATTTGTTGAAAGATATCTTTTTAATTATAAAGTGGTTATTGCAAACATGATTGTTTTCATAGTTAAATGGCTTTTTAGAAAACTCTGGCAGCCCAGAAAAATATAAAGAAGAAATATTACTCATACGATCATAGCTAACCTTTGACTATTATCCTGCATGACATTTTCCCCTCTTATATTCTCCCTACACACATCTCCCTTGTCTAAACACACACACACCTTCTTCCTCCTCCACTGTCTCTATTTTCCTTCCCTGTCCTCCCCCCATACCTTATTTCTTGGTCTTTTTACAATACCAGATTCATATCTACATACATCTTATAGCTCAGTTTGAAGATGTTATGTTATGGGCAAATCCCTATATTAATAACATATATAAATACCTCATTTTTAATAGTATGCGATGTCCATTGAATGAGTCCTTTCTTAGTTTATTTCTAGTTTTATTCAGTATTTTTGTCCTTGTAAACTGTGATGCAGTGTCTATGCATTTGTTTAATTATTTTCTATGGATTTATTCTTATGTGGAATTGCTGAGAGTATAACTATAAAAAGTTTGGTCATGTCTTGCCAAGTTGGCCTTCAGAAAGGATGTTTAATTTATACTTTTAGTCACCGTGTTCCAGAGTATTTTATCTATGTCAGTAGTGTTAGCATTCTTTTTATTTTTGCCAATCTGATAGTTTAAAAACAATGTCAGTGTTTTAATTTATGTGACTTTGGGCATGTTTTTGGACGTTTAGTAGTTGTTTGTATCTTTGTACATTTTTTTTTAACTAAGGTGTTTTTCTTTTTTCTTTTGAAAACCTGTCTTTATATATGTAGGATGTATACTCATCGTCATATATGTTACATATTTAACCATTTCCAAAATGTTGATTCTACTTACTGTTCTCCAATATTAAAATTTGGTAAGATGTCATTTCTCCATCTTATTTTCATATGAATTCATTTATGAGAAATATATGTTGGTTGTTTCAACTTGCTTTGTGTTTCCTGAAATAAGCCATCAAAAGTATTGATGTACTTTCATGTATAAGCCCTGCATCATCTGTAGAGTATGTTTTGAATAAGTAGTGCCAAGGAAATCATCATCTAATTATGTTCTTTCTGAAGTGCCTGCTACTAGCTTTGAAGTTTATTGTTAATCTCTTCTTGCCTACATTTTTTAGGATGTAAGGTTTAGATAAACACAAGTAAAAACATAGAAGAATATATTTTTTTCTTTGATGGAATCTGCTTTTAATATTTAAATTTAATGTTAATTGAGAAGTAGCAAGTGTACTGTTTTTATTTTTATTTTATCCCTGCATTATGTGAAAACACACATAACTTAAGATTCTCCTTCAGAAAAATTTCTTATCCAGTTTCTCAAGCAAAGTCTAGTAGTCAGTGGATGCTTAAAAGAGTATTGACATTTAAATACCTGACTTAAAAAAAAAAACAGGGCTTCCCATAGTACAGAAAGTCTACCTACTATCATAATTTTGGTGTGAATGTAACATGGTAATATTTAGTTTGACTCTGAAAGATAAAACATTAAATCTGTATCTCTGAGAATTGAAAATTAAACAGGGGACATGACAACATTTGTAACTAGTTGGGGGTATATAAATAATAATTTAAAGATTTTGAAGGATGGAAGATAGAAGTTGATATTTGAGCAAATAGGAAAGAACTCTAGTTACAGCTTTAGATATTCATGAGGATGAGTGGTGTGAGATAAGCAGAAGAGATGTATTTGGGTACTAGATGCTATGAAGAATTGGATGAGGATTGGCAACGATGGAGGACAGACCGGC
Organism: Marmota marmota marmota; assembly: GCF_001458135.2. Lineage (NCBI taxonomy): Eukaryota > Metazoa > Chordata > Mammalia > Rodentia > Sciuridae > Marmota > Marmota marmota. Next base: position 38,632,963 of record NW_026000229.1, read on the forward strand.
AGAGAACACCAAAGCAAGGACCAGCAGGGCATCCTGATGTAGAGGTCAAGGACTAACCCCAGGTGGGCAGCTAATATCTTTTCACTGTGGTAGGCCTCACATGGCTATCACATATAGTTTAAGAAAAATAGGTTGAAATGCTGATGTGTGCAGAAGTTAAGAGAAGTACAGCCTATATAAAAGCAAGGCAGAGGTCTTAAATGCTATGGTATTATGATTATTTGCTGGGAGGATGTAAGCTTTTTTGAAAGTGCTTCTATGTTAAAAAATTTATGGGCAAACAATTGGGCTAAGAAAAAGAGATTGTGTGATTGATTGTGATTTCTCTATGGTACCTAACTCACATTGGAAATTCTAAACTTTTTGATTAGTTGACTACAAATGCCTTTAAAGAATGGGTCATATTATAATTTGAACTTTGCATGTAAATATATATAAAGGCATGAACTTATGCAGTTATTGAGAATTTTATATAATTTGGACCTTTTTAAAGTTACATTGTATTTTAATGCTTCTGGGTTTTAGCCATCCATTTTAACCATTTAGGTACATTTCATAATCCTTAACATTTGATATTCTGATTTCTATATTTCTGACCCTTGGTCAAGAAATTTCTAGTGCTAATTTATAGTAAATGGAATGATATCTTAAGGCTTCCATGGTTAAAATGGCTACATATTAATATCCTTGAATCAGAATAAAAACAAAAAAACTTGGTGTTATTTGCAAAGCATAATCATTCCCTTTATTTTTATAGTGCATCATAGTTTGCAAAGTGCTCATTCTCTTGCAATTTAGATTTTTATTTATCTATTTGGCAAATAATAATTGTACATATTTGTGGGGCACAATGTGATGTTTTGATGTATTCATACATTATAGAAAGATTAAATCAAGCTAATTAACTATCCTTCACCTCATTATTTTTTTGTGTGTGTGGTGAGAAAGTTTAAAACCTCTTCTTTTATGTTTCTTGCAGTTTTGATTTGATCATTACGAAAAACTAAAGGGTTGGTGGCATAGCCATCACTGCCTCCGGTATTATAGGTGAGGATACCTAGACACAGGGCTTAAGTGACTCATTCATTAGTTATGTTTCCTGACTTCCAGGAGAGTGCTTTCAACATATGTGGCTTCTGTCATCATTATTTTATTATAGATTCTCCAATAAATGCTATTGAAAGGCAAGACTCTTGATTTTCTTCTTTGTTTGTGCCATTCTATTTCAGGCTCAGCAGAGTTGGTAGTCAAATATTCGAATTCTTTTTCTGAGAAAGGTAATAATATAGCTGTACCTCAAATAAAGGGGTAAGATTCTTAATGCTTACTCTGGCAAATGCTTTAAAAAATTAAGCATGGGTGTAGGTCAACCACCATGTGTTCAGCTTGATTCCTTTGTAGAGATTTATTATAGCAGTTTAGCATGGAAAGAAAAATAGGCAGACAAATCTTTTAATTAGCCTATGATCATGGAGTGTGCCCTATTCATTAAATAGATTTACAAGGGCAAAAAAAAAAAAAAAAGGTTTTTTCAAATCATTTTTATACTGTTTTTGTGGTTTGTATACTTGACTGTTCAGGAGCTACCAGACCATAAAATCCAGCCAGTGAGAACGCTGGAAGTCACAGAGCTCAAAGGTTTATTAAGTGGTGTGAAACTCTATTGTTTTGTGCATGTGTTAAATAATTGCTGTCAGTGCAAGACTGTTAAAAATTCCCCGCTAGTAATAACACGAATAGCACTTTATGGCTTCAAAAGGAGATAAAAGAAATCTCTTAGTCAGCACTTTGACAATATCACAGCATATGTCAGTTTGGTTATTGTGAGGACTTTACTTTTGGCAGATGCTCTCCCTTCTGACAGAAGAGCTTTAATTACCATATAAATTAAGCTGGGAAATGAGCGGAGGGCATGCAGCCTGGCCCCTTCTGCTTGCAACCAGGTTTCAAGGGCTGCAGTGTCAAGTAGGCATGTGGGCTGGTGCAGAGATGGTTTCGCCTCCCCTTCTCCTCTTTTTTTCCATTCAGATCCATTAGAGGAACATTAAGCGGCTTAGCTGCTGTGCAAACACAAGGATCTTTTTTCCTTCTTTTCTTTCTTTCTTTTATTTTTTTACCCAGGATTTTCTCTTCAGCAGCATTCCACGAATTATCCTAATCCATCCTGCTTTAATTCAAAGGCACTAATTATGTTACAGCATACATTCTTACACACTAAATTATAAGTATGCCTACTTTAATCAGTTGTAACTAGTCCTTAAATTGAGGGTTTAGTACTTACTTTTATATGATAACAGGCTTTGCTGGGTTACATGACAGGATTAAACCCTTCATTTAGGATGTGGAGACAAAGACAAAGATCCATTATTTTTTTCCTTAAAAAGCTCTCTATTTTCTTCTAGCCAGAGTGTAAATCAAAACTTTGTAATAGTTTTATAAAATTTGTAAAAAGGTGTCTCATGCTTAGGTAGTTTTGGGATATGGATTGAAAAGTACAATTTGTAGGAACATAATGATTGAGTTGCATAATGATGTATAGTTGCAAAGCAATTCAAACATAAAATACTTCATTTGGTATTTAAATAACCCTGAGCTCAGATAATTTAGGGATTAACATGAGGTGGTTTCTGAAGATTGCACAGTTAGTTGGTGGCACAGTTGGTACTAGCACAAGTCTTATCTCCCTGTATGAGTCTCTTTCATTTTTCACTTCATGCTGCTCATTGACTGCAGGTTCCCCTGGCTATTATTGTACATACTTATAAAGTTCCTTATAAAATTATATTTTCCTATCAGTAGTCTTCTTATTTTATTAGACTTTGTGGAAAATCAACACAATTTGCAGCACATAAAGAACATCCACTTGTGAGCATTCTGCCAAATGTTATAATTAACTGACAGCCTAAATCAGGACATTGTTGTTTGTTTTTTCCTTCTTTGGCAAGTAATTACTATTCTGCCTTCTTAAAATAAATTCTCTCTCTTCTCCATGCTCACTCTCCCTTCTTTTCCTCTTATCCTCTCCCTCCCTCCCCAAAGAATTTTAAACCTCTTGAAAGAATTGTAAAGAAGGTGGGCAGATGACTATTCCCTATCCCCTGGAGAGGGCCAGCCAGATAGGAGAGAATTATAGATACATTCTCTTCAAAGTAGAGTTAGAAAAGAATCAAATTGATGGAGACATATCCTAACTTCCAGACCAGCTCTCTTCTTTCCCATGGAAAACTAGGGCATCCATCACATGCCTCTGCAGCATTATCTTAGGTGAGACTCCCTGGAAAGGACCTTACTTTGCCAAAGTCAAAGACCCATCTGGAACTTAACTTCTTGAAGAAGGACAAGCACCTTCAGCCTTGGTGGTCTCAGCCACCACCACTGGGTTGCTGTGGGTTGCCTAGAGGTGACTGGCTAAGGGCAAGAAGGGGCTGAAATGAGTGTGCTCCCAGGCATGTTGCCTTCTTGTCTAATAAAAGACTAGTCAGCAGCCAAGACCTTCAGTGGAGTTGCTTCGACTGGCACCTTTTCCAGTTTGCTCATGGCATTCTGTCTGTAGCTGCTTCCCTGTTGCTGACACTCCGAGTAGGAGCAGTTGCATCTCCATTCACTTAAAGACCAAGGCTAGACCCTTCACATCTCACACCTTGCTGTCTAGTTGAAAATAAAAACTTGACCAGACCCTGTTAATTATGCATATATAACGCAAATAAGTAATCACTGTTCTGGGAGAAGAGTGACAGAAATTTTGCCCCAGTGAGGACCCTTGGAAGGAAAAGATTACAAGAATCCCAAAGAGGTACTTACTTTAGAGAAAGAAGTTTGAACTAGTGACCTGTTAAAGTCTTTCTTGGGAGGGAGGGCTTGGGACTGACCCTGGGTCCCTGCTCAGTAGTGATTCTTTGGCAGAATGTGTGAGTTAAGGGAAAAGAGCAGTGTCCTAGGGTTTCAAGTGTGAGGCACCATGTTGTGAAATTCACGTGGAGTTCATGTCAATGGTGACATGACAAATGGCAACTCTGTGGTTTTACAGGGGCTATGGAAGCTATAAATGTAGACTTATCTTGTATTCCTGGGGCAGGTAAAAAATTCTGGGGACCACATGGGAGGTAGGGACCAACTTGACAAGTGATTGACACATGTTTCTCTAGACCATTGTATTTATCAGAGAGGGAAAAGGAGATTGAGTGTCAAGAGCAGGCGGTGCTATTGAGCAAGATCCTGCAAAGCAGGTTGGAGGCAAAGGAGAGATTTGAGTTGCTAAGGACAAACGGTGCATAGTTTCAGATTTTATTTGGGACTCAGCCTATTTTTAGCTACCTGAAACTGAGGTGATATTGTGCAAATAAAGTGAGTAAACAGGCAGAATTGCCTTCTCCATATCCCATACAACAACAATATTCCATATAAACCAAATGCCCATTACTCTAGACTTTCCTTTAAATCGAATGCTGCCACTCAGGTCTTGGGAAATTTGCTGATTGTTTGTGAATGCCTCAAGGTCATAGTCTGGACCTTTAAAAAGAACTTAGAAAACCTTAACATCATTGAATGAAAAAATTATGTACATTCTATCCAATCTGCAGAGATAATTGACTTTTATCATCGTGGGCTAGGACTTGAGTAGTATTATAGGGTACCATTTATTTATTTTTAGTTAGACACAGCCTTTGCTCACAGGGCTTTTAAAAATTATTTAAATTCAGTTATATACTTAGTCAAAACCACTATACCAGACCAAATTCCATAACATGAAAAGTCTTAAGAGTCATTTTTGGTGAGTCCTTTTGTGTGTGAGTAAAAAAATTTTGAGTCAGTGGCCTTTGTCAAGGCATTTTTAAGTGTTCTATGTGAACAATTTCATTCTCAACACCTTTTGTGGGGAGAGGCAGAAGGGATTTCACATGCACTTAGAAGATATTTATGACAAAAAAGAATGAAAATAATTTTATCTTAGTTCTATACTCTAATGCTGGAATATGATACATTACCAAAAAGAGAGGAATACCAGTTTATAAGTATTTGGGTAAGATATTCTCTGGTGGCTATATACCAAAACATTACATGTAGAAATTATAGGAAGAACTTTTATTAAAATATTTCATAAACTTGTTTTCATTGTTAAAGTGAAGGACCTGTGTTTTGAATTTTGTAGTGCCCATACTTTGGCAAAGCCATAGTCAAGAGGGAAAAATGGTTTGGAGATGAAACAGTGCGGAGGTGCCACCTAGTGGTTGCAACAGCATGGCTGGGCAGTATTCTCGCTAGTTGAAATTGGATACCAGTGGTACATTGCAAGCAGAGTCAGGGTTTCCTGGAGAATCTCTGTAAGAAATAAGTGTTGAATTCAATTACCATATTGTTGTCCTTGCTGGGACAACATTTTTACCTTTATTTCATGGTCACTAAAGTTATCCTGCTCCAAATTTATTTGAAAGTAATTTTATTTGGACAGTTTTTGTTACCCATTTTGCTAATATTTTTAGCTAATTATGTCAGCCAAAATTATATAAGCTTGAAAATTATAGCTTAGTCATAACTTATCATTTTTACTGAAATGTTCTTATATGTAATATATGGAAATATGAAGAATATCTGGAGGATATCATGGTCCTAACCAAAGCCTAGATGATGGACAGCTTCAATGAAATTTCATTAAAGCTTTTCTTATTCTTTTAGGATTAATAGGATGATGTATAAGAAAAAGATCAATGGGAAACATTGTATTTTATAAAGAATTTTTTTTTCAGTTGAGATATACTCCCCAAACATGAACCTCATCATAGAAATGGCCACAGATGGCTGATTACAATAGTTTCTTTCCTTTATTCTTTTTAAAAAAAAATATTTATTTTTTAGGTGTAGATGGACACAAGACAATGCCTTTATTTTTATGTGGTGCTGAGGATCAAACCCGGGGCCCCACCCATGCTAGGTGAGCACTCTACCTCTGAGCCACAATCCCAGCCCCTCCTTTATTCTTATTTCAAACTGCATATAATCCAAAATTGTGACAAAGTATTGAGGTTTTCCAAAACAAACTATAGTGATAGAGATGATAGAGTATGTTCAAAATTCCCAGAGGTCATTGTATACTTTATCTCATCTGTGATAAGAAATCTTTGAAGTTTTCTTTGCCATCAAAGACTGTATATGTATGTGAGACAAGAGTGGGGTGGAGGTGGGGCATTTCATTTTTACGAAAGAAATTTCACAGAAACATAAAACAATCTCCCCAGAAATATTTTTCCTAGTATTGTTTTGGTATCATTTTGGGTAATATGTATCTTAAAAACCAACATTTGATAAAATTAACATTTTTATTCCATATGAATAATTTTTCATCATACAAGTTTTAATGGAGGAAATTAAATAAAACATTATAGAAAGGTCAGGATGGGCTCTTCAGAACATTCAGACTTTAGCTAGAAACTTTCCTTAATGATGTTCCCTGAATTTGCAAAGAGAACCCAGATAGCACAGCAGTCATTTAGATTTTAAAATGTCTACTGCATATTCAACTGTACTGGGTGGTAATTGCTGAGAGGAATAAAAAAACAAACAAAAAAAATAAAACAACAAAGTATGATGCAGTCTGGGTTCTCCAGGTTCTTAGAAGACATAGTATTGAGGCAATGATGGAGTCAAATTGCCTGTGTTTCAGTCTCTGCTCTGCCCTTTACTAGCAGTATGACCTTGGATCAATTACTTTACCTCTCTATGCCTCAATTTCCTCTGTGAGAGGGCATAGCAGTAACTGGCGTTTGCAGTGTTGAATGCACAGTGCTTGAAATATACTGCCTGGCTATATGGTGGGGACTCAACCCATGTCAGCAATTTCATCCTCAACCTGTGGTGGGGAAGCCAAAGCTTGGCCACCACACACAAGAGGACAGTTTAACCCCACATTTTATCAAATAATAAATTAATAACACTTATTGAAGGAGTTAATAAAAGAGAAACTAGGGTGGGCTGGGATATTTTGGAAAGGAAGGAACAAGGAATAGATCTGATTTTGAACATTTCAAAATAAATTTTAATGTTAAACCAGTTTTCCCTATTTGATTTTCAGTTGAGGAGAATAACTCATCATGTCTCTTGGTGCTATTTCCTTCTGTAGGGTTAGGAACAAAGGATAAACCCTCCCTTTGTGCATCACTCATTTTCCATTCATTCTGGTACCTATTTATGGACTATGCCAAGTATCATTTGAGTGAGTGAGGCAGGCAAGAGTCATAGCTGTAGTTTTTATTCTCCAGGCTTTTAATAATGTGCCACGTGCTTCAGTGTCCTTTCTAGATTCCTCATGTTCAGTTTATTTTTTATTTTCTGTTGTAATAATACAATTATGATGAAAATTTCTAGCACACACATCTGTCTCTTTGACAATATCGCACTGTCTTAATCATTGTGTCTTTATATTAAAATTTAAAATAAGTCATATGAGTTCTGCCATTTTCCTTTCTTTTTTTCTTTTGGTGCTGGGGTTTCACTTAATCACTGAGCTCCTAACCTTATTTTTCTTTTTTCAAAATCATTTTAATTATTCTAGATCTTTGGTCTTTTCATATAAATTTTAGAATTAGTTTGCATATGTCTACAGAAAATCATGCTGGGATTTTGACTGGTATTGCATCAATCTATATGTTAACTTCATTATGTTGAATTTTTCAGTTCATAAACCTGGTATACACACCTCTACTTAGTCTTCTTTGATTTCTGTTGGCAGCATTTTCTTCAGCATTTAGGTTCTGTATATGCTTTTGGGGATTTATACTTATGGGGATTTTAAAAAAATTTCAAAACTGCTGTAAATGGAGTGTTTTTGGTTTCTAACTGTATTTTGCTAAAATATATAAAAATATGATTAATTCTGTGTGTTGATCTTTATCCTGTTAACTTTTAAAATCACTTATTAGTGGTAAGAGAGTTTTGCCACTGATTCTTTGGGATTTTTTTCATAGCCAGTCATGCTATCTGTAAGTAAGAATGACTTTATTTATGAATTTTATTTATTTCCCTTGCTTTTTCCTTGCACTAGCTAGAACTTCCAGTATAATGTTAAATATGTGAGAATGGACATTTTTGCCTTGTTTCTAGGGGGAAAGACTTCAATCTTGTACTATTCAAAAGAATGTTAGAAATAGGTTTTATCATGCAGTTCCCTTTCATTCGATTTTCTGCTGGGAGGTTGTGGGGTTTTTTTGAAATCATGTGTAGATGTTGAATTTTGTGCCTTTCTACATCAGTTGATGATTTTTGTCCCTTTAAGCTGCTGATCTTGTAGATTACATTGGTTAGTTTTTAAATATTGAGACAGTCTCCCATTTCCACGACAAACTCTATTTGGTTGTGTTTTCTTGTCAAATTTTGAAATTACAGCAGGAAATGCATAATAAAGGATCAGCTAGCAAAGAGCTTATAGACTTATGTCTGGTGTATTTTGGAAAACAGTTGACTTTCAGCTGTTGATCACTCCATTAGCTTCTGCTGACCTACTTCCCAAGAACCCACTTAGGTCCAACCATCCCTCTCCTGCCAATATATACTTTCCCTCCATCTCTTATTTCTACTTATATTTAATTTCGCTCTCTCTCCCTGCTTTGTAGTGGACTGTAAACTTCTACATATTGGATTCACCTCCAGGCATTTCCTTCTTCTATTTAGGCTTTAATTTAGAGCAGGAAAGTTTGGGGATAATTTGTATTTTAAGAAACAAATGATAAACATATTTGTGATTAAAGTGTTCTAAATTTAAGTGATATTAAATAAGAGTTTCTATAATTTTTATCCTTTTATAAGGCCAGACAAGAAAATATATAGATGTCTTGATGTATGTAGTCTCCTAAGATATGATTTTAAATTGCAATTTATTTTGGAAGGTAATGGAAACAAACCAGAGAGTAATATAAATGTTTGCTTGTGGTTGGCATAATTTGCCTGCTTCTCTGGGGGCTAAATTCCAAGGAATTTGTTTCTGGTATTCTCGAGTCTGCAGAGATCCCTGTGAAAGCAAGCCCTCATCCTGGGATCGTCAGCCTCATGGGCACTCTACTCACCCCCTTCCTGGGGAGCAATGAGAATGCTGTGGGTTGTGGCATGAGCTCAGCGTTGCTGCTTTCTGTTAAAACATAGTCCTAGTTCTTTGAGAAGGCCATTAATAGATGTCAAGTGCACGTTATAGGTTTTCATCCTCAAGCAATGCTAAGAGCAAATGTGTGGGGTTTTATATTTCTAGCTGCCACCAATTTTTTTCCAAAGTAAAATATGTAGGCTTTGGTTTTCAGCAGCCCACATTTCTTTTAATAAAAACAGTTGGAACAAAATGTGTTTTATAAGCATATAAAAATGTCAGTCCATAATGATTTTAGTGCTGCATATTTAAGAATTTTTGCTAATACTGAAGATATTGGTATCTGTAAAGAAAGTCAATTATGGAAAGTAAATTACTATCATTTATATAGAAGAAAAGGTGGTTGGAAACTATGTTGAGACCCTTTTATTTCAGCTTCTATATAATTTGCATGTTTTTCATCTTTTAGTTAATAAAATTTTGCCTAAAAGGTATTAGATTTTTGTACTTGAAATGGTCCCAACATTTCAAAATCCTGTTTTTGTGTGGAGTCACAATTTATTATGTGATAAAGTTCCTGCCTTGTGTGGATTTGCTAGAGAAAGCATCTCTGTAGCTGCTGGTGACAAAATCAGTTGTGTTTCCTTCTGAACAGCTTACTTGCTATCATCAGATTGATACATTGAGCTCCTTTTTGCTCTGTCTTCTGGGAAGCTCAAAAACATTTTCTGTCCATCTCTAACAAGGTTTCTTTATAAGACCTTAGCCAGTGTATTTTGCATGCTGACTGTATATCTGGAATCATCTTCATCTTCATCTTATTTTTCTAACCTTTATTTTTCTTCTGACTCAATTTTTTTACTTATCTCTCTTTCCCTATATAAGCTGCTTTAAATCTATATTGGAATAATATAGTTATAATCAGATTTTAAAAAATCTAATTTATTGTTTTTATTATTCCATATATATAATATTACATTTCTGTAGCACTTTTGTACTTCTTCTTAATAATTTATAATTGCATATGTACTCTTAAATGAGAAAATCCCATGCATAAAAATTTCCAATTCTCATTATGACAGGCTTTAAGAAATCTATTACTAAAGATTTGTAAATCTTTATAATTTTTAAATTTATTTTTATAATCATTAAATCATATAATTATAAATTTTTATAATCATCCAGTATTACTTTTATCCTTTGAAAAATTATTGAAAGACTCATTTCCTTCTATTTCAAAGGATAAAAGTAATACTGGATGATTATAAAAATTTCAAACATTACAGAACTATATAATGTAGAAAATAAGGTCCTCTATAATTCTTAAATATCCTCCATAATTAGAAAAAACACCCTAAACTCAAAAGTCAAAAAATTATTAACCATTTGATATACAGCCTAATGACACGATTTTTAAGTTATATTGTAACCGATTGGCAGTGGGAATGATTTATATTTTCTTCTGTAATCTTGGCTACATAACTTTTTCTCCTTTATATTCTGTGCTGTGATTATATGTGATAAACACACACACACATACACGTATGTATGTATACACATATACATATATATATACTGTATACATTTGACATTACACACACATATGTATGTATATGTGTATATGTGTATACATATATGTGTGTGTGTGTGTGTGTGTGTGTGTGTGTAATGTCAAATGTTTACAGTTCTGAAAGACTGGGAAAGACAACTCAATATTCTTAGAATGCTTTGTAGGAAGGGATCATATAGAGGGTATAGAGAGCCATAGCTCACAGCCTGATCTTGGCATCAGTATTAGATAGGCCTGTTCTCAAGTCCTGTTTGCTGAGTAACTCTGGGCAAGTTACCTTTCCTCCATAAGGCCTGACTTTTTGGGGGCTAGAAATAATTGCTTAAAATTATTGTTGTCATGAGCAAATGAGAGATTTTATATAAAGCATTTATCATAGAGTCTAGTATGTAGTAAACACTAAATAAATGTTAGCTGTTGTGTTATTTTGGTTAATAATGGGTTGCTATTTATAGAAAAAATCTAAATATTCATGGTGCAAACAAGACAGAAGTTTCTTTCTTTGCCATATGAATTGCTAGAAAGAAGATCAAGGACTGACTGTGGTTTTATGGTTACCAAGGACCAGGTTTTCTTGTACTTTGATGTTCACAAGTCTACCATCTCATGGTTAAGATGGTTGTTGTAGCCCTGACCATTTCAGTCATATTCCAACCAGGGAGAAAGTCTTGACCGAGAAGTTGCAAGTTATATGACTACTAACATCCTATTGGCCAAGACTTATTCATATAGCCACCCTTAACAGCAAGGGAAGCTATGTGGCTATATGGCCAACTAAAAATTCTTATTTTTAGCTAAGTGGCTATATAGACAACTAAAAATTCTAATACCATGTTGGAAGAGAACATACATGGGGAGGCACCTTGAAGTGTGTGTCACAGAAGCTATAGCTTGTTTTTGAGGGTAAGGCAGGTGTTCTGCATATGTTCTCCTAAGAACTGGTTCTTGCTCTATTATCTAGACATTTATCAGATACCTTTGTAAACTTGTTTGTTTTTCAGTTTTGCTAATATATCAGGCATAGTGGCGCAGGCCTGTAACTTCTGTGACTTAGGAGGCTGAGACAGGAGGATTAGAAGTTTGAGGCCATTCTCAGCGTTGTCAAGACTCAACTTACAGAGACTCTATCTAAAAATGAAAAAAAAAAAAATAAAAAGGACCGGGAGTTTAGCTCAGTAGTAAAGGACCCCTGGGTTCAAACCCAAGTAATCTCCCCCCAACAACAACAACAAAAAAGTTTTATTCTTTGGGATATCTATTGCCCTATGTTTATGAACTTTTATTGAAAGACTCATTTCCTTCTGTTCTAGATTACTTTAAAAAAATGCTTCCAGACCTTCTAAGATCTAGAACTTGGGGCTTTATTCTTTCCATTTTCCTAGTTTTATCACTGCATATTTTGAGAGGTACAATTTATTTATTGAAACTAGTAAAGTTCTGTGGGAGTTAGTTCAAGAGTTTCCCTACTTCAGATTAATGTCATATAGACTTCAGTTACATGATTATAAATACTGAAAGACTTAGACTTAAAGAAGCTGAAAGTTTATTATCTTAAATAATATCTTTGGCATCTTGTGGATGCTTAAAATATTGGTTAATATGTGTCTGTGACAAATGGAAAATTATATATATAAGGAAATATTTGTGATGATGATGTTGTTTTTTCCCCTCTCAATAGATTAATGTTACTTAGCATTGATAAATTATGGTTTAGCCTAAATATTCCTTGCAGACCATGATAAAGAGTCCTGCCCGTGCAGGTTATCTTTAGGCAGAGTTCCATGCCATAACAGACATTGCACAAACCTTATTTTTAAATTAAAATCCCTTGTAAGACCTAATAGAATTAATCTGTTAATTTTATAATAAATTATAAAAACAAGTTAAAAAATAAATAAATAAATAAATAAATAAAAATCCTTTGTTGCCCCCTGTGTCTATTCTGTGACCATAATTTGGGTGTTAATCTGGGCAGACGTTTTTTCCTCATGTCAGTTTGCCAGGACAACAAGCCCAACAAATAAATGTAAAAAGCTTTGCAATGTTTTCCCAGATCTGATTGGTTTCTAAAGCTATATTTAAAATATTTGGGGTTCTTGGTTACTTAACCTTTAGCCTTTAGACTTGTAGCTACTGCCATAATTGTGCTGAACTTTTTCCATCTTTCCTAAAACTTCAATGTAAATTGTCAAAACACAGAACTAATATTTCATGGAAAGCAATGTTACTGGTTTAAATTCACATAAAGAAAAGACTGAGTCTTATATACTAAACAGCTTAGTGAACTTGGCTGAAGAATGAACTTGTTAATATAGATAGCTGAACACACAGACAAGATACACCCTTGTTTTCAACATCTCATTTGAGACCTTTGTAGTTGGAACTTTTCCCTGATTAAAATAAAAAAAAAATCATGACAATAAAGCGGTATACCCCAAATTAAAGTACCTAAAAGCCTTTTGATTGCCTATCAGTGAATCAAGTCTCCACTGTTTAATTTTAGCAGATTTGTGGCTTGGTGTGATCAGATTATACAGCGAGGTAACTCAGGCCATGTGATTTCAGAATCTTTCATTTATGGATGGGACATTTTCCTGAATAAGCTTAGAATTCTGATGCAGTCATTTACTTTAGGTAGTGGTAACATAAAGCTGCATTAAAAAAGAAAAACCCCACACCCTTGATAAGAATGGGGAGTGGAATTTTATTTTTAGAAAGTAAAATTTGGTAAATATTATATTTATTTTCTGGTATTCATTATTTAAAATATTTTGTAGTATTTTTGTAAAGTGCATTTCACTATTACTCTAAATATGAATGCTTCTGCATTTCAAACAAAATATTCACAATATTTACTTTTCCAATGAGATATTTTACTTTCATGACTATTTTTAAAGCATGTGCTCATTTTGGTGGAGCTGTTCTTGTGGTGTTTAAACCATATTTGCATATTTTTCTTTCCTTATGAATGTCTTGTTTCTGACTTAAAAAACTATCAAAAGCTTTTTTGTAGTTGTTGGATAGTATGTAGATAGAATCCAAACATGGAAATGAGTATATTTATTAACTAAATTTATTTGTTAAGTACAATTTAAATTGTTTTTGTAAGCTTTTAAAATTATTGACTGCTGAGCTCTAGTAGCAAAACATTTTAACTACTTTTAACATTTTTTATATTTTATTTCATTAAGTTCTTTTACTATAGATACAGATATTATTCATGAACACCTTTATAATAAATTAGAATGTAGGGGTGTGGGTATGTTTATATGCATTATATATTAAATGTATCATATGGTAGAATGAAAATCTCCCTTATTAGTAATTATACTTTGTAAACACATTTCTTAATAACGTCTAGACCTCTATTATATTGTGCAGTATGCCACATTTAACATTTTTCTGTCATTGAACATTTAGATTTAGATTGTCTGCTATTAGGAATAATGCTGTAACAAACATCCTTGTATACTTATCTTTTGTGTTTCCAATTATTTTCTTAAATAAATTTCTAGGTAGAGAATTACTGCCTTAAAGGGGTATGAAAAAAATTTAAATACTCTTGATACATAAAGAGCTATGTTCATTCGTGTATTCAAAAGTGTTTTCTAAGCAGCAATATTATATCATGCCCTTGGGATCCAATAAGGGCATGATATAAATAAGACCTAGTTTTTGCTCTCCACTCACAGTCTAGCTAGGGGACAGTCACATGTACGAAAAGGCTCAAGTTCTTCAGAAAGTTTGTATTGATTTACATATCACTAACACTGTCAACATATGCAAGTATTTTTGGAATGTGTATATATGTGTTCTTTTGGAATTAGTGCATCATGGAATACTTTTAGGAAATAAAAATATTTTTATTGGTTATTGCATATCATGAATTACATACCTAATAATTTTTAACATTATTGATCTAGCAAAACTTTGTTAGGTTCAGTGTCCTCATTTTTGCAGGAAGGCATTTATAGACACTTTTAACATGTTCTTATTTCCATAATTTTATGAGACTTTCTCAGCATGTTCTCCAATATTTAGATAGTTTCTGCAATTGATAAATAGAAGTCCTATGACATTTGGGACAATTAATGAAGAACTCATATTTATTAAAACTATCTTACTATTGCTTTGTTCTCTTATTCAAAGACAGAAAGATAATTATTTTATATGTATTCTTTATAAATGTGGAAAAGTCATATAAGAATGGAATCTATCCACAGTAGTGAAAACTCATGGTAATGTTATTATATTTAATTTATGGATTCTTCAGCACCTGTTGCCTTAATATTCAGGACAGAAATAGCAGATTTTCCAGATTTTAGGACAGTAGGTTGATTGACTGCAACTATGTAAGTAGTACGTTAAGTATCTGGCAGTCAAAAATAATTATTTGTCATAAGAATGCAATAAGGACACTTTGGAGGGGAAAACTGCCACATATTTAGTGTTGTCTGAGAGTTGGGAGGGAAATGAGACTCTCATGGAGCATCGAGCTGCATTCTCAAGTCAGAACACACAGTCTTTGGCAATAATTATTCTATTCACTGCTCAATAGATTTCCCACATGTAAAGGCTGCCAAGCTCTTCTGGCTTCTAATTTAGGACCTAAAGGGATTTTCTTACTGGGTTCAAAAATGATTTTGAGCAACTGTATGACCTTCCCCATTCATTAAAAAATGTCCACAGACTGACATTGTATGGACTGTGGCAAGATAAATTATGTGACTGAACTGTTTTCCAGAGTGTGCTTTTTCAGGATATATACCACATGTTTTTCTTGTCCATTAGATTTTCTCAAGACTTTCTTTATGACTGATTGTATGATCTTCTTGCTTAAATGAGCAAGCAAACTATTCTTAGTAAATATGTAGGAGAGATGGTATAACATCTACCATTGTGCACTTTTAAGTTTTATCCATTTGTAATTCATTTAATCATGATGAAATACATAATTTTATTTGTCAAATGAAATAAATGAAGTAGGTTGCTTATTACATCATGAAAATTCTGAAGATGTGTTATTGTTATTTTGATTCCTGGTTTACTACATCCTTACATTTTATGTTTGAGTTTGTATTTGATAAGAGTATTTGGTTTTGATATTATTTTGAGATTTAGTTTTTCAGTATGTATTATATTGTCAAAATCTATCTGTATTTTTGCAGGTGTCAGTAATGCACTCTTTTTAAGGGATGTGTAACATTCCATAGTGGGGAGTTGACCGAATTTATATCCACATTTTCCAAAATAGCATTTGGATTATTTTCAGATTTTTGTTATGAATACTGTTAGCCATGAATATTCTTGCACATGTTATCTTCTATACATGTATAAGATTTCCTCCAGTATCTACCTAGGAGTGTAATTTCTGGGTTATAGAGGATCTGAATGTTACAAGTTAATGTTATACTGCCTTTCAAAGTAGTTACATCAGTTTATATATTCCAAGTGGCAATACCTAAGAAATATTGATTAGCCATATTCTCTCTAAACACTTAATATTATCCAACTTTTACATTTGCTAATTATGTGACTGGGTTTATAATGGTCTTCGTTTTCAATTCTTCTATTACTAATGAGATTGAATTTAATTCAAATTCTTATTGCCATATATTTTCCTTTTTTTTTTCTTCTTCTCAGTACTGGGAGTTGAAACCAGGAGCACTCTACTATTGAGCTACCTCCCTACCCTAGCTTGCTTTCTTTTTTCTTATTTTGAGACAGGGTCTCACTAAGCTATATTCCTTTTTTTAAAAAATGCCTATTCATGACTTTTGCCAAGTTTAAATAATTGATGGAGTTTTGGTAATAATTTGTTATAGGAGCTCTTTATATATTTTTTGATACTAAACCTTTGGTGATTATAGGGATGGGAGAAATCCTGTTCTACTTTGTAGCTCGTGTTTTTACTTTTTCTAAAGCGACATTTCAGTGATTACACGTTCTTGCTTTAAAAAGAGTCAAGTTTGTCAATATTTTATTTTATAGTGAGCACTTTTATTTCTCTCTCTTTTACAGTCTTCTCCATCAAGGTCAGAAAGAATTTTTTAAAAACTTAACTAAAATTTTTAAATTTTAATTTCTGATATTTTAAAGTCCTTGATCCATATGGAACTAACCTTAGTATGATGTGAACTAGAGCTTCAAAAATTTTCAATTTTAGCACAGAAATTCACCACCTCTGTCATATAATCAAGTTATATCTGTGTGTGGAATTTATTTTTCTTGGCTGTCTTCTATTTCATGGGTCAGTGTACCTATTCCTGTCCAGATTTATTTTGTTTCAATTAGTTGACTTCATCCTGATAGCTGATAGGACACAATTTCTTTCCTTTCTCTCTCTCTCTCTCTCTCTCTCTCTCTTTTCTTCAGAAGTACTTTGTTCTTTCATGTGAATTTTTAAATCACCTTCTCGTTTCATGAAAACCTTCTTAGAATTTTTTTTTGGATTATGTTCACTTTTCAGGTCATTATGAAGAGAATGTCCTCTTCATGGTATTAGGTCTTCTAATTATGACTCTGGTATATCTCTCAATTTATTTAATGTTTTCTAAGGGTTTTAAAAATTTCCCTGTTTGAATCTTATATCTCTTTTTAAAAATATTTCTTCCTGGCTACTTCATATTTTTGGTGCTCTTATAAATCATAAGTTTTAAATTATGTAGACTAGGTAGTTATTGCTGGTGTATAGACATGTGATTAATTCTTGAACATTAATCTGGAATCTATCACCTTGCTAGACTTGCCTTTTTAAAGACAATAATTATTGGTAGGTTCTTTTGGACTTCTTGTATGTACATTCATAGTTGTCATTTTTGTTTCTTCATTTTCATTCCTTTTGATATCCCCCCCTTTTAATGTTTAGGAACTCCATGATAATGGAGAGGTGCTGATAATGGGCATTCATTTTATGTTTTTGATTTTAAAGGTTGTGTTTTTAATGTTTTTCCATGAGGTGTGATGTTATAGTGTGTTTTTTTTTAATTAAGTCAGATGAAGGATATTCTGTCTATATTCCTAATTTTCTAAAAGTTTTTATCAGAAATTTATTAAAAATTTTATCAAATGCTTTTCTAAATCTAAACAATACTCTTTGAAGATATTATATATATATGATAAAATATATATTAAAAAACAAATTAATGATAATATGATTGAAGGATAGAAGTTATCACAAATTAAATAGAGAGAAATACTTGATAGTTGTAAGTTGTTAATGTTCTAGTTCTTGTGTCAAGTGATAGGTCATGAAGTTGTATTATATTGTCTAAAACATACTAGTATATACATAAAAACATATACAAAAGTGGCTCTTGCATGGACCACTAAGGAGATATAAGCATAGTATTTTGAACAAATAATTATGATTAATCTAATTCTGTGGTTTAAAAAATATTTCATATTTGCTTTTAGGAGACTGTGTTGCATTTATTCCTAGATTGATAAAAAGAGTTTTTAAGAAATGCCCATATTTGTTCTTAGTTGTTATTGATTAAGCCCCTTTCTAATTTTAGAGACCTTTGGGAAGTTTTGGTTGTAAGACTTGATGTCATTACTTATATGTGCCTTAAGGGCTTGCACATCCTAGGAGTGAAAAGTTCCATGATTATTGCATGCTCTCACTTAATGGCTCTCACTTTTTGGTTGACACTGTGCAGAATGTTCTGTAGTGTATAAAAAGCTTGGTTGCTCCTTTCTTTTGGTAATTTAGGCCATACATGCTATAAATTTTCATCCTACCCTGTTCTATCCATCTCATCCCATTCCCTCATGCAGGAGGATCACAAGTTCAAAGCCAGCCTCAGCAACACAGTGAGGCCCTGAGCAAATTAGCAGAGAACCTGTCTCAAAATAAAAATACAAAGGACTGGGGATGTATCTCAGTAGTTGAGTCCCCCTGGCGTCAGTCCCCAGTACCAAAATAAAAAAATAAAAAATAAAAGAATCATGGTGCCAAAATATTCTTACCTCTTACTTCTTAAGCAGAGACTTTTCTATTCTGTCTTCACTGTTTCTTGAAGAGAGGGAGACAGATGGTACTCTCAGCCAAGCCCTTTCTAAGGACAGCCCACAGATGGAAGTATTTGGGATGATAATGATGCTGAGAACAATAATGATCACAACAATTGCCTCTGTAGGGAAACCTCTGTGACAGCACTGTGCGCATGCCTTACCTCAGCATCTCACTGGATTCTTGCCTAATTCCCCAAATAGTTCTTCATGTTGATACTAGCAAGCTGAGGCTTAGAGAGGTTTAATACCTAGCCCAGTGTTGTACAATTGGTGATTGGCAAAACAGGAGGTACTTGCTGGTCTTGACTACAAACCCACAGTTGCATCCACTTCCTTATCCAGATGCTATTACCTGGAGAATCTATCTCCCTCTAATTTTTGGATGCAGGAAAGTATGCAGAGCCCATACCTGGTGGGACCTAGTGGGAATGTGACTTTAGTTAGATTCTCTGTGTTGTTTATGAAAGCTAGCTACCTGCCAAGGCAAGAGGGGTTCTGGAAACTTTGGGGACTATTTGGTTATTTTCCACTGAAAATTAAATCTAAAATGATTTAATGCTGGGAATGGTAGGTTTGAAAGATTTTGTGTTATTCATTTTGGATAGGGAATATTTAGATATGTGGCATTCATGACTGTATTTTGGATTTTTAAGTTAGAAAACAAGGATTATAAAAACCTTTGGAAAATATCTGTAGCATGCTGAAATTAAGTGAGAGCTTAATAAAAATATGCATTAATGCAGGAATCTACTGCCCTCACAGTAAGCACAAGAGATCTCTGTTGAACTTTGGGAAAAATAAACTTTCTCTCTTGGTTTTTATGGGGGTGGCACTAAAATTTGGTGGTTGTGCCCAGGAGTGGGATAGTAGCATAGAATGAAAACAGTCTACAGGAACCTTCAGGTTCTTTAAAACACAACCAAATTAAACATTAACATGGTCTTTATAGAATGAATCCCTGATTCCTTCATTCTACACAGTCAGTTTTTAAAAAGTTCAACTTAAAAAGATAATTGACTTTTCTATTTTTACCAAGTATTTAAGGATAAAAGGATAATTTTTTTTGTTTAAAGTTTTTTCTTCTCCAGCACATCACAAAAAAAGTGACAGAAGTTTTAAAGAATTGTTAAATTTTATTTTTTCCCATATTCTATCTTAATTCAGTTAATATAAAATGCTCAACAAGCAATTTCCCTTCATCTTTCAGCTTGATGAACAAGTATTTTCATTGCAAATGAAGTATGTCCTGTAAATGATTAAACATTAATAAAAACAAGAATCAACCTGATTTGTTTCAACACCTTTATTTCTCTGCAGGAGGTGACATTCTTTTTCTGTTTTTCAAGTGCCATTTTTTTCAGACTTCCTTTGGCTGGAGGGGTATATATTTAGTTTGGTTTTGAATTCAGTGAAGACTATGATTGAAATCAAAATGAAAAATAATGTCATGCTTTTCATATTCTGTTTATAAAAATCTTGTACATTTAGAAGTTTTTGACTCTAGAGTTTCTGTGGCATTCAGTGTTTAGAATTGTAGTTTCTGGTGACATTTGAATAACATGCAGTATAACCTGGCAACCCTATTAGATTTTCCATTTAAGCACTGTTTGAAAGATATAAATTTACCAAAAGCTGACAGATAATTTTGCATGTGAAAGAAATTAGGTTCAACATTCCAGGGTGACCTTTTCTTCAGTATTCTTTAGGATACCATTAAGAAAGTAGTAATCACAAATCTTTGGCTTACATCTAATATGTGATGTGATTTTTGTTACTTCTACCTAACATGGCAGTAAATTTTTTGACATTTTTTATTTGTCAACTCATTTGGCAGTTTGTTCCTTGAGTTACTGTTTCCGTTCACCAAACAAGATAATCACTATTGGAATAGATCTGCCCACTCAAATTCTGATTGTCACAAAGTAGGTGCTAAGCAAATAATATCTGAATGGATTAATGCTGGATGTTGAATGAGGAAATGATTGACTTCTCTGCATATCTATTTCAGTGGTGTATTATTTAGTGTTTAAGGTGAGCTTCTCCCTTCATGTCATGGCTGTTCATTCAGTGTTTAAAAAATTATCTTCACCTGGACTATTATTTAAAATTCCAGTCTTTAAATGTTACCTCCAGATTTAGATAAAAGTAAAATTATAGCGTTGGCTATAAGAGAACAGGGAAAAAAATCTTAATTTCTGGGTTTTAGGAGGGATTGGAAAAAAGATTTTCCTGGAAGGAGCATGATTCCACTCTAATATGAGAACTAAATTTAGTGATTCTAGTTGCATAAAGCTTTGGCAGCTACTCATGCGTGGATCCAATATCCCTTGTTGATTTTTATATATGTGCTTTACTATATTGACTTTGCTAACAAAAATGCTGATTGTTAATTTATGGATGCCAAGCAGTTATAGAACCAATTTTATGTAGTACACTGAAAACTAGACTGAAAATGCTTTAGTTATTTAATTTGTTTTTTATATTCTCTCATGTAATTGCACATGTACTTATAAAAATTTCATTGATTTTATTATTTTTATATTTCAGAATTTTTCAAGCTTTAGTTCAAAATTTATGCTCTGTACCAGTGAAATTACAAGTCCTTTGAAAGATAATCCTAAGTAATCTATTATAATGAGAATATTTTATTGCTTTTTTTAATAATGTGCTTTTTTGTTTTGAGATGGTGTATCGTATGATAGGAAATGTTCATTCTCAATCTCTAAATGTATGACCAATGAATTAGATATGCAGAGAGCAGAGAGGCTAAAAGGTTCCTCTGTAAATCAATATTGTTTATTTTTGACAGTAGATCTTTCCCATATAGCGAGTGGTACTATAGAAGAGTCCCTGCAATAACATTATAATTAGATATGCAACTTTAGTTTTATCCTATTGTTTTTAAGTTTATAAATTTCTTCCATAGTTATTTGAGATAAAGTCAAATGTTGAAACTCAGCATGTAATTAAGCTAACTTTGAGATTTTGAGTATCATTTAGGATGTGATTTGCTTAATGAAACTGTAAGTAAGTAAGTAAATAAATAAACAGAACTATTTTTTTCTCTTAGTTAATAGAACATCTTCTAGTTACTTAACGGTCTGTTCTTGGCACTTAAAATAGGTAGTGAAGTTGTTTGTTGATTTAGTATCTCCAAAATCAGTAACTAGAGTGTGGCTATTTGGTTTTTCTAGAAGCAGTGCTGAGAAGGGCACCAAGGAGCATCTCTCCCTGTCTACCATGTAGGACTCTTATAATTATTATTAACAATAATGCTTATATTTTCTATATTTATTGTTACTATCTTTATCTGATTTGCTAAAAAATGGAAGCAAAAAGGATTGCTTAAGATATTGTGGCTAATTCTGGGAAAAGTTATAAAGAATAACTCATATTCTACTCCTAGCCTACAGCAAGCTGGTATCATAGTGCAGCAAGCTGGTATCATAGTGCAGCAGACGTATTTATTATTTTTAAATGGATGGTCAATCAGTGTATGTGAGGAAAAAGTGAGAGGAGGAGTTGTATCTGTTAAGAACTAGTGTGGTAAACAAGAAAGGGTGTGAGTTTAGATCCAGCTGACCTTGTCCTCCAGTTCATGTTCTCTGGCTCTATTGCCAGGCAAGGCTACCTTCTGGGTTCTAATGTGTCAATAAAAGGAATTAAGTCGATGAGTTGATTAAATAGTATAGATGAAAGTACCTAATATGATGTCTGATGTTTATAGCAAGAAACACAATATAGGCTAATTTTCTTAAGTACTCACAAGTCAGAATGTAAAATATTGGTTGAAAAATAAAAATTTGAACTTGAAGGCAAGGAAAACTTTTATCTCTAGTATTTTTCCTTTATATCTCTTATTTCTTTAGTATTGCTATATTAGGAAATGAATTGACAGATTTTTCTGAAGAACAAGTTGCTTCTGCAATGTGGGTCTGCTCCAAATAAGAGGGGACTTTACTAAAGAGGGGAGGAAGAAGCATGGGATGAAAAAGATTCACTAAATCAAAATTCTCATGAAATGCTTCTTACAGTTAGGACTATTTTGAATTTTTATGACATGGTTCATTAGAAGATCATCAAAAATTCCAGCTCTGAGATCAATTATCCACTTTTCTCTTTTTTTATTGCCATCATCTTGATTTAGGCTACCATTATAATCCTATGTTCACTTTAATTGGCTGGCAACTATTTCCTACCTATCTACTGTAGACCTACCTTCAACCCATTTGTCATTCTACATAAATTCTGATCATGTTATTCCCTGCTTCCCATTGCTTTAATAAAGTCTCAAATACTTGACATGGCTGTTGCTTGGTACCTGCCAAACCTCATCCCTTTCTGTTTACATCACCAAACTCATCCTCCACACCTGCTCCTTTTCCCATCTGTCTTTTAGTTTTTCTAACAGGCATTGCGCCTCTTGCTTCAGGTCTTTGCTAGAACTGATTGCCCTTTCCCTTTCCTTTACACTTGGTTAACTTTTACTCACTTTGGGGAAGTTTTGCTGCTCCCTATGCTAGATTGGGTCTCCCTCGTCCTTTTCTCTCACATTTCTTCCTAGAACTGATCACAGGGAGTAACAGTGAGTTTTATTTTTGTGATCCTCTATTTTCCTAACAGACTGGAGCTCCATTAGAACAGTGGCTGGGTCTGTTTCAGCTCTCAGTTGCTAAGCACAGTCTTGGAAATAGAGTAGGGACATATTGGATTTTTTTTTTTTTTTTTTGAATGAAGAGTTGCAAAGGATCCCACAATTTTCTCTGGAACAGCTTTGCTTCCTGTTTCATTCTTGGGGCTACCTAAAGATGGATGCAGATCTGTGTTCATAGTAAGCTACACATGTTCCACCACAATGACTAGGCACCAAGCCTTTATTCTGCTATTTACACTTAAAAAAATTTTTTAACTTTGCTTAAATTTGGTATTCTTCATGATATTTTAGTGAATGCTGTCATGTCATGTTAAAAAATAACCAGAATTTTAATTTATTTAACAAATTACTTTTCTTGTCAAGTCATTGAATTACAAGAAGTGACAACCTTTAAATATTATTATTCAAATAAGTTTTTTAAGGGAGGAGTGTTTTGGGGGACTGGAGGGAGGGAGAGTCAAGCAATTCAGATTTCTCCTAAAGTCTCTCCCTATTTATTGTTTTGTCTTGAACTTCAAGGCTATCTCTTTGCAGTACTGTGTGTCTTGTGATGAGAGTGAGAGAAAGCTGAGATGAGGAGTAAAGGTGAAACTGAAAAATGGAACTCTCTAAGAGCTTGTTTCAAATGCATATGTTCATTTCCTTATAATAAGTGCTTCTTGGCTATTTTGTGGTGGTATATGTTCCTACTTTAAAATGGACATCTTCTATTTTGATAGAAAATTCATGGAATGCCTGGAATTCTGCTTAGAAAAAGGGATTCTGCATCCTGCTGTGACGCAACAAAGTACTTGCTTTTTGTTAGTTGTGGTAAAGTGGAAAGGCATCCTAGGATGGACTCAGAAGTTCAATATTGTACCCCTAAGAAAACATGAGAATAGTTAGATGTACAGCAGCTAAAAATAAGAGAGACTGTATATATTTATTTTAAAAAATTATTATCCATTCATTTTTTTAATATTTATTTTTTAGTTATAGGTGGACACAATGCCTTTATTTTGCTCTATGTGATGCTGAGGATCTAACCCAGTACCCTCACGAATGCTAGGCTAGTGCTCTACCTCTGAGCCTCAACCTCAGCCCTCAATTCACTTTTAAATTGTAATTTAACTTGCCATTTTGGCTTTGTGTTTTATTTTGAAATTACTTACTTTATAAAGCATTGTTTATGAACATTTATTTTCACTTTGAATAAATTGAACTAATTGGTAGTTTAATATAATTATTGCCTCTGTGACATTTCTGTAGTTCTTATATATGAATACCAGAGCTACTGGACTAAAAAAATATAATCATTCGTGCAAATAACATTGAAAACATAATAACAATAACTTTGTTTAGAAACTTTTTTCTTTTTTTTTTTTAAATATACACATGACAGGGCCTGGGGTTGTGGCTCAGTGATAGAGTGCTCACCTTGCATGTACAAGACCCTGGGTTTGATCCTCAGCACCACATAAAAATAAATAAATAAAATAAAGGTATTGTGTCCAACTACAACTAAAAAATTATTTTAAAAAGATATACATGACAGTAGAGTATATTTTGACATATTATACATACATGGAGTATAACTTATTCTAATTAGGATCCCATTCTTGTGATTGTATATGATGTGGAGTTTCATTGGTCTTTTCTTCATATATGAACGTAGGAAAGTAATATCCAATTTATTGTACTGCCTTTTCTATTTCCATCCCCCATCCCTTCCCTTTATTCCCCTATGTCTAATCCAATAAACTTCTATTCTTCCCTCCCCCTCCCTTATTATGTGTTAGCATCCACATATCACAGCAAATATTCAGTCTTTGTTTTTTTGGGATTGGCTAATTTTACTTAGTATGATAGTCTCCAGTTCCTTTCACTTACTGGTGTTATGCTCGAATTCGGGACCCCCAAAAGACCACCAGAGACCCAGATCTATGTAAGCAGCAAAGAGGTGTTTGTTGCGAGTTAGCTCGGTCCTGCGCGCACACACAGCAACTGGTGACTCTGAGAGGCCCCGAGCCCAGGGTTTGCAGCAGTTTTATACATTCTTGGAAGGCAGGGACCCCACATACATCATAGCATCTCTTAGCAAATCATCACACACAGCGGGAAAATCAAACAACAACTCTAAAACATGATTAGCGTATCAAGTGGTGGGAAAGAATCTGGAAAGGATTATTGATTAGTTCAAGGGGTTGACACACTTAAAATGATTGGTTTAAAACGTGAGGGTGTCGCAAGGGGGGTACATGCCAAGCTTCAGGGCTTCTAGTTTAGATATTGGTCACCACACCTAGGTGGGGGCCATCTGTAATTTCAGATATTTTGATATCTTGGCCTATCTTAAGCGATCACCATCTGTGGCTTTTCCAAGAACTGTTTCCACAGAGCTTTTCTGTGGTATTTTCCTGACTTTAGGACTGCAGTAGGTCAGGGGTTACATTTCAGAGCAAAATGAGGTCCCAAGTAGAATGAGGTTGCTTAAGTCTTTCACTGGCAAATGCCATAATTTCATTCTTCTTCTTCTTCTTTTTTTTTTTTTTTTTGAAGATGGTAGGAGCCAGGCTTCTCACTGTTGAAGTGGGAGGTAACAGATAAGCAAGGGCAGGAGGTAAGAATGATCCACATCATGGTGGATTAGAGTTGGATGCAGTAATATAACTCATATTTAGCTAAATATACACAGAGATGGTTACGTATTGAGATATTTATAGATACATGTACTTACATGAGTTAGTAGACACATGTGTATCTCCTTGCTGAAGCTGAAAGGGTCTAGAATAAAAGAGAGCCCAAGAGCAATGAGCACACCTAGTAACTAGATCTTGGCTTTTTTCTTTGTCAGTATGTTAGGCAAGCAGTCTACCACTAAGCCACATCCCAAGCCCCAGATCTTGCTTTCTAATACCATTCTCCAATAAAAGGAACCAGGGCTACTCCTTTGGAAAATGGCTGATTCCAGGAGGACTGAGGGAAAGAACAAGATGGGCCTGGAGCTTTGGATAGCACTAGCAGGAAGTATTCAATAAAGAAAGGGGTCTGGAAAGTCTCTATACCTGTTGCTCAGTTTTGCTGTGAACCTAAAACTACTCTAAAATATAATTTATAAATTTAAAAAGTAGGAGGCAGACACTATTTTAGAAAGTTTAAATATTTAGGTCTTCATATTGTAAGGGAGCAAGCCAAGAGGACAAAAGTAAAACTGACACACCTCACAAGTTTTCTTTCCTTCATTATTCACTTTTTCTATAAATGGTGCCTCACCATCCCAGCCCCACCTTTTTTAGGTAAGTCAGAAGTTTAGGAGTCCTCTCAATCAGTGCTTCCTAAAGTGTAGTAAGAGAGCCATCAGGATCAGAATTACCAGGGATTCTTTTTTAAAATTTTAGGTTCTAGCATCTTTACACCTGGAGAGGTCAGCGTGGGTAATTTAACAAATATATACAAAGTATACATATACACTGAGCTATACCCTGTCCCTATTCATTCTTCTTTATGGCTGAGTAATATTCCACTGTGTATATATACCACATTTTCTTTATCCATTCATTGTTGAAGGGCACCTGGGTTGGTTCCATAGCTTAGCTATTGTGAATTGAGCTGCTATAAACATTGATGTGGCTGTGTCACTATAGTATGCTCATTTTAAGTCCTTTGGGTATAAACCAAGGAATGGGATAACTGGGTCAAATGGTGGTTCCATTCCAAGTTTTTTAAGGAATCTCCATACTGCTTTCTGTAGAGTTGCATAAATTATGCTAGTCTTTACAAGTCTTGACTATGTCATTCTGCCATATGTGTTAACTGTTTCAGTAACTGGGCTGATTGAATTTCTAGTCATACAGAGGTTCATCTTATTTTAATTTTCATTATATTTTATCATTTTCACTATGAGAAAACATGATTGACAGATCCACAAAGTTGATTAGTGTGGGTTTTTTAAAAAAATCCCAGTAATGCTTTTAATTTAATTTATTTTCTTACAAATATGCAAAGAGGTAATCACCAATAAGTAACAATATTAAAAAAATTGGTGCATAATAATAATTAAACACAATAATGGGTTTCATTGAGACGTATTCACATATGCATGTAATATAATTTGATTAGTTTCATTTCCCAGTATTCCCCTTGCTCTCCCCTCCTCCTTCCCGCTGGTCCCCTTGCTCTATGTTAATGATGTCCTTTCTATTTTCAGGAGACCCCTTTTTTCTATTTTCCAGATTAATGTGGAGTTTCTTGCTTCACTGTTTATTCCCTTCATGATTAACCAGAGACTCCAAATTGCTGATATTCAGTTTTTAAGTTTACTGGAGCTAATAAGTATGTAAAATTCTTTTAAGCCCTTCATTTTCCATATTGTGCATATAAAATCTCTTGGGAAATACAAGAATTCAAGGGGGAAAAAAAGAAAATTAGATATTTTTCTTGCATAATCATTATCTTATAAGCTCCATAGAGACAAAAGCAACCATTGTACTCTGAAGGAGTTTTTTTTAGAGCAACTTTTATTTAGCTCTCTGGACAGAGTAGTCCAGAAGAAAAATCTGTTCTAATTAATAGCTTCCCCCCTCCCCACACTTTACTTGGTATAACAATTTTTTTTTAGAGAGAGAGAGAGAGAGAGAGAGAGAGAGAGAGAGAATTTTTAATATTTATTTTTTAGTTATCGACGGACACAACATCTTTGTTTGTATGTGGTGCTGAGGATCGAACCTGGGCCACACGAATGCCAGGCGAGCGCACTACCGCTTGAGCCACATCCCCAACCCGGTATAACAATTTATTGAAACTTTACTCTTGCTGGCTGTCATGGCTAGTATCAGTAGTCCCAGCTACTGTGGTGGCTGAGGCAGGAAGATTCCTTGAGCCAAGTGTTCAAGGTTAGCCTGGGCAACATAGTGAGACCCCATCTCAAAAACCAAAACCAAAACCAAAACCAAAACCATTTATTCTGCTTTTACTAATACACAAAACAAAATTATCAATTACTTCCATAATAACAAAAATTTTGAAATCTAAGTATGTAGATTAGTGGAAAAGACTGCTCTGTCTGGTGTCAGCAGGCTAGAGAGCAATTAATTGATTTCATCATCATAATCTTAATCTCTGACTTTGGAGAAACAACCGTGAGGGGTTTCAGTTTTCTCATTACAGCCTTAGACCATTTTTTCATCAAATCACGTGATACTTTGCTTGACTACTTCATGTCTAAATGACAAGCAAATAAAGAGAATTATTTTTACTTATTAAGTGATATTTTATCTTAACATATCTCCTGTGAAAAAGTAGAGGATAAGTTGGAAATTAATTGACGAAGGAGTTTGGACTTTCCCCTTAATTGAGTTCTTTATTGAGCTCATTCAGGCATTGATTTAGAATCCAATAAGCAGTAAAGGAGCCCGTCTTTTCTCCTCATTTCCTTGTTTTATAATGTGGAATGAGAATCAGAATAAGGGAGAATATGTAGAAAAATGTTCATCCTGTATTGTAGAAGGGTACAAATGTAACAGGAATCCAAAGGATGTAGTGATGAACTCTCCTTGGATGCAGTTGGAGTTGTGCTAGTTAGTGATGATGTTGGTGGCAGTGGTGACAGAAGGGGCAGGCTTAATAGAAGATATGATTTCCAATAATGATTCTGGGAATTTTTATTGCACACCTTCTATATATGAACTTTTGTCTCTGTTAGAGAGCCACTAACAAGACAACGTTTCTGCTCCCATGGAGCTTATGTTTTAGCGGGAAGAAATAGCTACATTTAAAATGCAGGTATTATTATAGGTAGAAAGAAGGGAGGTCATTTAAGGCCATCCCTGTTCAGTATTCCCTTGGATGGGTCTTTTATGCTTTGTGGAAAGTCAAAAACACACAAGAGTAGCTTAGCCTGATTGGAGGAAGGACATTTCTCTCTGAGAACAGAAGGGAGAAAGGGAAACTGGGAATTGATACTTGATCCCTGGAAATTTACATATTGATGGGGGAGGGGGAGAAAGAGAGAGAGAAATGAAGAGGGGAATGCTCTTATCTAGAGGCTTTTGTTTTTTCATCAAGCTGCAGGTGAGGCCCTGAGATTGGAGTTAGGGGTGTGTGTTGGGGTGGTTGAAGGGAGAAGAGCAGGTAGGATATAGTTGTCTGAGATGTGAATACCTGCTTAAAAGTACAGCAAGATTTCTATGCACTATTGAGTGTTCATTTGGGGTGGTCATCATGCTTAGGTAATTTTTTTCTACAAATGTTCAGTTCCTTGGCTACAGATTGATTGCTGGGATTTTAAAACAGTTTTATAGGTCTAAGGAGTTGCCAATAAATTTGATGAGTGCATGGATTCTTGACCTATTCTATACAGATCTGATGGAACCTAAGTGTTTGTCTAAAAATCCTATAAAGTGTGTGTTCATTCAGCCAAAATTAAAACTGATTTCTTAATTCTAATTCTTTTTATGCATAAAGACTTTTGCAAGTTCAAAATGTCTCACCCTCTTTTTAAATTGATGTATCAAACCATTAGCCTGCTTTTTATAAATGGAATAAATTGTACCAGGTGAAAGAGTTATTACTGAAATTTTTAGTTTTTGAAGACTAATGTAATTTTAGTAATGTAGAAAAAAACCCTGCTTTCTGCCAGTTCTGTCTAAACATGAAGACCCTTCCTCCACCTACTCTCACCTATTATTTTCAGGACTGCACTGCTCTCTGCATTTGTTTCTTTTAGCAGTCCTATAATATTTTCATTCAAAAGCTTTTAGTTACCATTAGGAATGGATCCAAAATCAGAACCGAAATTAATAGACAATACTTTTGAACAGTGCTTAGTTACATTCCATTGTTCAATATCTATCTCTATGAAATTCTTTTCTTGACAGTGAAGCAGAGTTTAAATAGAGCATAGGATCACTGCGTGAGGCGCCCTAAGAAACACTTTTAAAATCTAGCTATCCCTTTGAAACTTTTGTCTATTTCCTTTTTTAATTCTCCCCTTGGATAGTGTTTTATCCTGGAAATTAATTCTATAGCCCCTTTTGTTTTAAAAGTACCTTACTTTATTTAAAAGTACCTTACTTTTCTTAGCACATCATACATTGTTATTTCTGCCCAAGTTACCATCAGTGAAGATGTTTTAATCCATTTTCATTTCCAACCTTACAAGTTTGTATTATGAGTGTGCCAAATACAGTTTCTTTTGCTTTGAGTTGAATGTAACTTCAGCTACCACAGTGGCCAAAGGGAATTTTCATTCCCTTCCCTTTACTCCATGTTGGAATTAAATTGAATTGGATAGTGAGTTTGTGATTATTTTTCCTTTGTTTGAATACAAATAAGCAGATGTAGAGATTATTTTTATCTATTTAATATGTTAAAAATTGTATATATTTTTATATATTATATTCTCTGGAGAGTACATTTCCTCCCTCATGTTACCGATTATTTGTGGTATACTTAGAAATTCAAGTATTAGTGGATCTATAGGTTTTGTTGAAAAACTATGCACAGATGTAAGTGAATATAAGGCAATGGAACCTAAGTGTTTGTCTAATGTGCTCTACTCATTTTCCAGTGGGGAAGAGTCAGGTTAAACGTAGTCCTTATTGTGTAGTAGTTAGGGGATTTGCAAACCATAGTGTTGACCTGTAAGGACTTTTTATTTTGCACATCATGAATCTTTCAAGTTTGGGGCAGACTTAATTTTATCAAAAAAAATTTTAAATAAGAGAGCTTGCTAGAGTTTAGCAAGGCTGTTTTTTAGATTACATTTTAAATGTGCCTTTTGTGTTTTTGCTGGATAAGTTTTTTTGCCAGTCAGAAATTGTTCAGAGTGCATGAGACATAATTTGGCTGGGTGCTGATTTATGGTCTTTTATTTGATGACACCAGCTTTATTTATTTTTATTTGCAATCAGCGGGGAATTTTTTTTTTTTTTTGCTTTCCTAAGTGCTGTTTAATAGGATTCACACTTGCATTCTATTATCAATTAATAGACTTTCTACTAAAGTCCATTAATTAAGAGTTAATTAAAGTCCATTAATTAAATCCAGTAAGAAGCATTCATTTTATTATAGTTTTCCTTATGACTTATGAATCTTTCTTAATCTTAACCTTTAGTGTTGAATAGTGATGTAAACCTCTCCATCCACTCGAGACAGAAGGAAGTGGGTTTAACTTCTCAGCACTGTTTAGTTTGGCAATTGGAGAAGACCTCTCTGTTCATGTACCCACCTCATTATTCTTCATCGAGCAATACTATTTGTTTGAAAAAGAATTGCAGGGTGTGTGACTATATTTCCTTAATTTCTAGAACATCTATTACTTTGAAACATCTTACCTGGTAAATCTTTCTTTTTCATTTTTGGGTTGATACTGGATCCCTTATCATGATTCAGTTTTTAGAGAACCTTTTTAGATGTTCAATTTTCAACTTTTCTTAATTTAATATCATAGCTGAACTTTAGAACTTTATATTTATTATACATTTCCTTAATAATTTTAGGACTTGATTAGATTTATTCTGGACATGGTACAACTAGACTCCTGTTAATCAGTGTAATTTAATTAACATTTTATTTTTTTTCTTTGTCATTTTTTTATTAGTTGTTCAAAACATTACAAAGTTCTTGACATATCATATTTCATACATTTAACTCAAGCGGATTATGAACTCCCATTTTTACCCTATATACATATTGCAGATTCACATCGGTTACACATCCACTTTTTTACCTACTGCCATACGAGTGTATGTTGTATTCTGCTGCCTTTCCTATCCTCTACTACACCCCCTCCCCTCCCCTCCCCTCCCTTCCCTTCCCATCTTCTCTCCCTACCCCATCTACTGTAATTCATTTCTCTCTCTTGTTCTTTTCCCCTTTCCCCTCACTTCCTCTTATATGTAATTTTGTATAACAATGAGGGTCTCCTTCCTTTACCATGCAATTTCCCTTCTCCCTCTCTTTCCCTTCCCCCCTCATCCCTGTTTAGTGGTGATCTTCTTCTCATGCTCTTCCTCTCTATTCTGATCTTGTTTGCTCTCCTTATATCAAAGAAGACATTTGGCATTTATTTTTTAGGGATTGGCTAGCTTCACTTAGCATAATCTGCTCTAGTGCCATCCATTTCCCTGCAAATTCCATGATTTTGTCATTTTTTAGTGCAGACTAATACTCCATTGTGTATAAATGCCACATTTTTTAAATCAATTTATCTATTGAAGGGCATCTAGGTTGGTTCCACAGTCT
>NW_026000229.1:38668813-38701780 GCF_001458135.2 Marmota marmota marmota
GGTGTCCTGTATGCATCTACAATTTGTACATCCATTTCCTTTTTTATGTCTGGAAAGTTTTCTATAATTATTTCATTCAACAGCTTGTTCACTCCCTTGGTTTGAACCTCTATGCCTTCCTCTATCCCGATGACTCTTAAGTTTGGTTTTTTTTTGTTATCCCATATCTCTTGGATGTTTTTCTCGTGATTTTTTTACCAGCCTTCCTGAGTTGGCTAGACTCTTTTCAAGATGATATATTTTGTCTTCATTATCTGACATTCTGGCTTCTACTTGCTCCACTCTGTTTGTGATACTCTCATTTGAGTTTTTAATTTGGTTTATAGTTTCCTTCATTTCTAAAATTATTGTTTGAGTTTTTTAATAATCTCTATCTCCTGATAAAGATGCTTATTTGCTTCTTTTATTTGCTTGTGTATTTCATTTTCAACGAGTTCTTTCATTGTTTAATTTGCTGTCTCATATCCTCTTTAAGATTCCATTCCATCTGTCTAAGGTATTCTTTGAGTTCTTTATTTGGCCATTTTTCTGATGCCTCTAGGTCCTCCTATATATTTAGGCTGTCCTGCATTGTTTGTACTCCTTTTCTTCCTTGCTTTTTCATGCTGCTTATGTTGCTTCTTGCTCTGTTTGACTGCTAAGTTACTGTTTACTCCTATAAATTTATTTGGTTTTGTGTGTCTCTTGGGTCTCTATTTTGTGATGGGAGACTATGACTAGAGATGATGAGTTTTGTTGCACTTTAGTGTAGATTCATTCGTTTCATAAACTGTGTACGGATTCTGATGGCATATAGCGGTCTGCGGTTTGGTCTTGGGACTTATATTTAGGTTGAATGATGTGATGATATTGAGGTTGGTATCTCTTGGCAACCTTGGAAGGTTGCTCTACTGATGAGGGATATTAACAGGAGAATGGTCTGGAGTATTTGGGGGAAGTTAAGGTCTTGGTAGCACTATATAACGTCCCGGAACATAGACCTATACATAATTAGTAAATTACACATAAACAGCGTCGTATTGCTTGGGAGGAAAGGTATTAGAAGGGAAGGGAAGAAGTCACTAAAGAGAATGAGATTAAACAGAATTCAAGGAAAGGAGAATAAGGAAATTGAAAAGAAATGAAAAGACAAAAGAAAAAAATAGAAAATAAAAAAAGAAAAAATTTAAAAAAATCATCAAAAAAAGTGAAAATAAAAAATAAAAAAAATACAAAAAATATTTTAAAAAATTAAAAAAGAAAAAAAATAAAATTAAAAATTAAAAAAAAATTTAAAAATGCAGTCTTAGAGTTCGATTAACTTCTCTTTAGTAGGTGGAGCTGTGCCCAAGCTTCTCCTCTCAGTGCGTGGGAACCAATCACTGTGCAGCAGCTCCTCCTGAGACTGGGCGGGTCTCCACTCCTGAGTGCCTCCGGCCGTTTCTTGTGTCTAGTCACCTCGCCACTGGCCCCATTCACAGGTGACGCTCACCACAATACTGGTTACGCGCCAGTTCTGCTGCTCACGGGAGCCCTATTTTCTTGAACAACTGGGTACTCTCTCCGTGCTTGCCAGTCCCTCAGCCCCTAAGGTTGTGGAGCTTGGGGCTGAGAGCCCTCAGTGTATTTTGCTTGCCCTCCGGTAGCCACGCCCCCGGGAGCTTGTGCAAGAGACCTCAGTTGTCAGCACTGGTGGGAGCGGTAGCCAGGGGTCCCACGCCACTCCTGAATCCCTCGGTCTGACTATCGCGCTCACAGGAGAGCTGGGAGGGGCCCTTGAGGTTTCCCTGCTGTTTGGAGGGGGGGCTAGGGGGTTATACACCTGCCGCCACTTGTTTCAATGAAGTTATCTCCTCTGCCGCATTCTGGTGACGTCAGTTCTCTACCATGTTGGTATCCCATGTGAATGGCAGCATTTCGTTCCCTTTGCCGGGTGATCAAAGCAACGGGTGGGTCCTGACCGGCCCTGCCAAGCCCCGTCTCAATCCTGTTGCCACTGCCTATGAAGGCTCGGTTGGTATTTACTTCCACAGGATTTGGCGGGACCAGGACCGACAAGCAGTTTATGCGGGTTCGTTTAGCACTGAGCCAGAGCAGTTTGTCTGCGAGACGCAGGCGAACGGGAGCCTGAATTTGGCCGTTATTGGCTCGGTGTGTGTTCTGAGAGGAGCAGGCTATTCGCCCCAGATCCACATTAGCTCAGCAATGCCTAGTGATCTTGAGCAAACAGCATTTAGATGATTTAAGACTCCCTATGCCCACACAGCTGGAGAGGTCAGAGACTTGATACCTCCGTGCCCGCTGCCATGTTGGATCTCCATGTCTGTTTCATTCTACTATCTTTCCTATCCCCACAACCCCTCCCCTCCTCTCCCATCACTTCCCTCTACCTAATCTAAGGTAATACTGTTCTTCCCTAGTGCCCCCACTTTATTGTGAATTAGCATCCACATATTAGAGAAAATATTTGGCCTTTAGTTTTGTGGGACTGAGTTATTTCGCTTAGCATGATATTCTCCAACTCCAACCATTGACTGGCAAATGCCATAATTTTACTCTGCTTTAAAGCTGAGTAATAGTCCATTGAGTATGTATGCCACATTTTCTTTATTCATTCATCTATTGAGGAACACCTAGGTTTGTTCCATAGTCTAGCCATTGTGAATTGAACTGCTATAATATTGATGTGGCTGTGTCACTATAGTATGCTGATTTTAAGTCCTTTAGGTATAAACTGAGGAGTGGGATAGCTGGGCCAAATGGTGGTTCCCAGTTTTCTGAGGAATCTCCATACTGCTTTCCACAGTGGTTCCACCAATTTGCAGTCCCACCAGCAATGTATGAGTATACCTTTTCCCCCCATATCCTTGTCAACATTTATTGTTGCCTGTATTCTTGATGATTGCCATTCTAACAGGAGTGAGATGAAATCTTAGAGTAGTTTTGATTTGCATTTCTCTAATTGATAGAGATGTTGATCATTTTTTCATATATTTGTTGATCAATTGTATTTCTTCTTCTGTGAAGTGTCTGTTCAGTTCCTTAGCCCATGTATTGTTGGGTTATTTATTTATTTTTTTGGCATTAAGTTTTTTGAATTCTTTTTGTATTCTAGACATTAATGCTTTATTGAAGGTTCATGTGGTAAAGATTTTCTCCCAAAGGCTCTCTCCTCACTTTATTGTTTTCTTTGCTGAGAAGAAGCTTTTTAATTTGAATCCATCCCAGTTATTATTGATTTTACTTCTTGTGCTTTAGGAGTCTTATTAAGGAAGTCAGATCCTAGGCCAATGTGGTGAAGATTTGGGCTTAATTTTTCTTTTATTAGGCGCAGAGTCTCTGTTCTATTGCCTAAGTCTTTGATCCACTTTGAGTTGATTTTTGTGCAGAGTGACAGATAAGAGGTTTAGTTTTATTTTGCTACATATCATTTCCAGTTTTGCCAGCACCATTTATTGAATAGACCGTCTTTTCTCCAGGGAATGTTTTTGGCACCTTTGTCTAACATGACATAACCAAATTCATGTGGGTTTGTCTCTGTGTCCTCTATTCTGTACCATTGATGTACAGGTCTACTTTTGTGCCAATTCCATGCTGTCTTTATTACTATAGCTCTGTAGTATAGTTTAATGTCTGGTATTGTGATGCCTCCTGCTTCACTTTTCTTGCTAAGAATTGCTTTGGCTATTCTGGGTCTCTTATTTTTCCAAATAAATTTTATGATTGCATTTTCTAATTCTATGAAAAATGTCATTGGGATTTTAATAGGAATTGCATTAAATCTGTATAACACTTTGGTAGTATGGCTATTTTGACAATATTAATTCTGCCTATCCAGGAGCATGGTCCATCTTCTGAGGTTTTCTCTAATTTCTTTCTTTAGTTTTCATTGTAGAGGTCTTTCACCTCTTTTGTTAGGCTTATTCCCAGGTATTTTATTTTTTGTGAGGCTATTGTGAATGGAGTAGTTTTCCTAATTTCTCTTTCAGTGGATTGTTCTCTGATGTATAGGAATGCATTTGATTTATGGGTGTTGATTTTATATCCTGCTACTTTACTGAATTCATTTATTAGTTCTAGAAGTTTTGTGGTGGAATTTTTTGCATCTCCTAGATATAGAATCATGTCATCAACAAATAGGGATAGTTTGAGTTCTTCTTTACCTATTTGTATCCCTTTAATTTCTTTCATCTATCTAATTGTTCTGGCTAGAATTTCAAGGATGATGTTGAATAGAAGTGGTAAAAGAGGACATCCTTGTCTTATTCCAGTTTTTAGCAGGAATGCTTTCATTTTTTCTCCATTTTGCATGATGCTGGCCTTGGGTTTAGCATATAGAGCTTTTACAATATTGAGGTATGTTCCTACTATCCCTAGTTTTTCTAGTGTTTTGGATATGAAGGTGTATTATATTTTGTCAAATGCTTTGTCTTCATCTATTGAGATGATCATAGATTCTTGTTTTTAAGTCTATTCATATGATGTATTACATTTATTGACTTCCTTATGTTGAACGTACTCTGTATCCCTGGGATGAATCCCACTTGATCATGGTGCACTATCTTTTAAATATGTTTTTGTATGTGATTTGCCAGAATTTCATTGAGAATTTTTGCATTAGGGATAATGGTCTGAAGTTTCTTTCCTTGATGTATCTTTGTCTGGTTTTTGTATCAGTGTGATATTAACCTCATAGAGTAAGGTTCTTTACTTTTCTATTTCATGGAATACTTTGAGGAGTATTGGTATTAATTCTTTTTTTGAAAATCTTACAGAACTTGGCTGCAAATCCATCTGGACCTGGGCTTTTCTTGATTGGTAGGCTTTTGATAATGCTTTCTGTTTCATTCTTGAAATTGATCTATATCTATTTAAATCATGTATGACCTCCTCATTTAGTTTGGGTAGGTCATATGTCTCTAGAAATTTGATGATTTTTTTTCAATATTTTCTGTCTTATTAGAGTGTAAATTTTTAAAATAGTTTCTAATTATCTCCTGTGTTTCAGATGTGTTTGTTGTGATATTTCCTTCTTTATCTTGTATTTTAGTAATTTGAGTTTTCTCTTTGTTAGCATGGCCAGGGGTTTATCTATTTTATTTATTTTTCTTCAAAGAACCAACTTTTTGTTTTGTCAATTTTTTCTTTTCTTTTTTTTAATACCTCTATTTATTTATTTATTTTTATCTGGTGCTGAGGATCAAACCCAGGGCCTTGCATGCTAGGCAAGTGCTCTAATGATGAGCCACAATCCCAGCCCTTGTCATTTTTTCATTGTTTCTTTTGCTTCAATTTCATAGATTTAAGCTCTGATTTTAATTATTTCCTGTCTTCTACTGCTTTTGGTGTTGATTTGTTCTTCTTTTTCTAGGGCTTTAAGATTTAGTATTAGATCATTTATTTGTTGACTTTTATTCTTTTAATGAATGCACTCAATGCAATAGACTTTCCTCTTAGTATTGCCTTCATAGTGTCCCAGAGACTTTGATATGTTGTATCACTGTTCTGATTTACCTCTAAGAGTTTTTTTTATTTTAATCTTGATTCCTTCTACTGTCCATTCATCATTCAATTATGTATTATTTAGTCTCCATTTATTACAGTAGCTTCTGTTTTTTATTTTATCATTGATTCCTAATTTCATTCCATTGTGGTCTGATAGAATGCAAGGTATTATCTCTGCTTTTTTGTGTTTACTATGAGTTGCTTTGTGGCATAAGATATGGTCTATTTTAGAGAAGGAGCCATGTGCTGCTGAGAAGAAAGTATATTTGCTTGTTGATGGATGAAATACTCTATATCTGTTAAGTCTAAATTATTGAGTGTATTATTTAGTTCTATAGTTTCCTTAGTTTTTGTTTGAAAGATCTGTCCAGTAGTAGGAGAGGTGTATTAAATCACCGAATATTATTGTATTGTGGTCTATTTGACTGTTGAAATTGAGAAGATTTGTTTGATGTACATAGATGCTCCATTGTTTGTGGCATATATATTTATAATTATTATGTCCTGTTTATATATACTTCCCTTAAGAAGTATGAAATGTCCTTCTTTGTCTCTTCTGATTAACTTTGTTTTGAAGTCTACTTTATCTGAAATGAGAATGGAAACCCTTGCTTGTTTACACAATCCATATGAATGATAAGTTTTTTTCCCATCCTTTAACCTTCAGCTTGTGGATGTATTGCATATTGATGGGTCTTGCTTTTTAAACCAATCTGCCAATCTCTGTCTTGTGATTGATGCGTTTAGGCTATTAACATTTAATGTTATTATTGAGATATGATTTGTATTCCCTGTCATTTTGATTTGTTTCTGCTTTTTGATTTATCTTAGTTTATCATTTGGTTGAATATCACTTTAGTGTAGACCCTCCCTTTGCTGGTTTTCATTTTTTTTTCACTTCATCTTCATGTAATATTTTGTTGAGAATGCTCTGTAGTGTAGACTTTCTAGTTGTGAATTCTTTTAATTTTTTTCTGATCATGAAATGTTTTAATTTCATTTTCAAATCTGAAACTTAATTTTACTGGATATAAAATTCTTGGTTGGCATCCATTTTCTCAGAGCTTGAGATATGTTATTCCAAGACCTCCTAGCTTTGAGGGTCTGGGCTGAGAAATCAGTTGAGATCCGAATTGGTTTCCCCCATATATAATTTGATTTTTTTTCTCTCACAGCCTTTAAGATTTTATCTTTATTCGGTATGTTAGTCATTCTCATTATAATGTGTCGTGGTGAGGGTCTGCTGTAATTTTATACTTTTGGGGGTCCTATAAGCCTCTTGTATTTGGTTTTCTATTCTATTCTTTAGGTTTGGGAAATTTTCTGCTATTATATCATTGAAAAGATTTTGCATTCCTTTGGTTTGTATCTCTGATCCTTCATCTATTCTGATAACTCTTAAATTTGGTCTTTTTATGTTATCCCATAATTCTTGGATGTTCTGTTCATGGTTTCTTATCATCTTCTCCCTATGTTCAACTCTACTTTCAAGGTTATATATTTTGTCTTCATTGTCTGAGATTCTGTCTTCCAAGTGGTCTAATGTGTTGGTGATGCTTTGTATTGAATTTATAATTTGGTTTATTGATTCCTTCATTTTGAGAATTTCTCCTTTTCTTTCACAATCTCTAACTCTTTATTGATGTGGTCTTTCACTTCCTGTATTTTTTCTTTGATTTCACCCTTTATACTATCCTTTATTTCACATATCAGTTCAACTATGTACAATCTGAACTCCTTCTTGGACATTTCTTATACTGTGTTATTGGTGGCTTCTGTTGTTGAAGCATCTTGGTTTATTTGGGGTGTTTTATTCCCTTGTGTTTTCATGTTGTTAGTGTGTTTTCGCATCTAAATGTATGGATCTAAGTCAGGATAAATTCTACCCTGTAGACCTATTGTGTCCCTGAATGTTTCCAGCACTCTGCCTTTACTGGTAAGACAAATATCAATGAACACATTATATAACCTTAAACCTAATAACTTCCACTAAAGTTTGTACTGCTTTCTTGCATTGAACCAAAATGATGAGTTCAATATCTATCTATAGTACAAACAGAATATTTGTTAAAATGATTTATGATTTCAAATGGTGGATGAGAGAACAGTGGTAGTGTAGTATGCAGTATTCATGAGGGAGGAAGATAGGAGCTAGAAGTAAAAATTCACGGGAAGAAGGAAGAGTAGCAGACAGAGATTGGCTGTTGGTTGAAGAAAAGTTGGAAAGAAAATAGATGAGAGAGGAAGAATATGAACAAAGGGAAAAAATAAAGACATAAGAATACAACAAAAATGCAAAATACCAGTCATATATTATTGTTCTACACATACTGATGCATAAAAAACATTCTGTTCCAAATATGGTAGAAAGATTAGTGAATCAAAGATAACATAAATTAAGTCTTGCTGGAAAGTCAAACTGTCTCTGTCAGTGTTCAACAGTTTCTCAGCCCTGTCTCTGACATCTCTTATGATCACCAAACCTAGATCAGCCCTTGCCAACCCATCTCTGTCCCACAGATCTGGGCTTCAGATACCTCACTGGCCACACTGCAGTTCCAAGATCTCAATGCTGCTCCTACTTGCAGAGAGTCCACCAGGGATACACTCATGCAAAGCAGCAACCCTGAGATGCAGCAGGAGCAGGAGAATGGCCATCAGCACTCTCAGCAGGAAGACTCCAGGCTCCTCCAAACCTGCAGGCACCCCCACACAGGTCCAGCTAGAGTCCCCAGACAGAGGCTCTTGTGATGGTAAACCCACTAGCACCCAGGCCCCCTGCCCTGGCTGGTGTTCCAAAATGGGTGCAGCCACATGCAACCAAACCTGGAGTCTCCCCCGAAGCAGTCCTCTAGGCTGTGGTAGCAGTGGTAGTGGTAGTGGTTGTTGGCAACAGGCAGCGGGTCATCAGTAGTGGTGACTGCAGAGGCAGCTACACCTGCAGCTGTGGGGGCATTTTCTCTAGGCGATTTCCAGGGGTCAGCAGCAGTGTCAGCTTCAGTTGCATCTAAGGCAGTAGTTTTTTCTGTGGCAGTAGCACCCAGAAAGAAGACCTCCAGGCTATCTCAGGCTGGCAACGGGGAAATCGGAGACAGTAGCAATGGCAGTAGTGGTGCAGGTGGCAGTTGATTGAGAGAAGACTTCCAGTTCAGCAGCAGCCACCATGAAGGTAGTGACAGAATTCACTACCAAGGTAAGGGAGGCCTTGCCTCGAGGTCTCTGACTTCTGCTGCAGCCCAGAAAGAAACCTCTAGGAGATCTCAGGCTGGCAGCAGAGGAATCAGAGGCAGCAATCTCAAGTGCTTTTAATTCATTATTTTTTTGAATACTCACAACTATAAGAGGTAGTCTCATTTTTCAAATGAGAATATTGAAGCTTAGGGAAATTAATTTGCCCAAATTCACACACCTGATGTATGGCAGATACTGTTCTTTTCACTCATTAGAACTTGGACAAGTTGTAATGTTTATCCCTTTTTATTTATTGACAAATATAAAAATTTGTTTTGCTTTTATTGTGAGAAAAGTTATCCATGTTGCAGAATTCATTAGAATAATGAAATAGAGATTGTTTCTATTGCCAGCTAGGATAGATGGCAATAGAAACAATTGCCTAATGCTGAGTTCACAAAATCTGACTATTCCAATAACTTAAGAAAACAACAAAGATAACACACAAACACACAGAAATACCTTTCCAAATCTGTGATGGCTCTCTGACCTTAAGGGTCCATGGAAAGAGAGAGAGCCACTGGAATTCTTTATTCTCATTACTCAGATGAAGACCCTAAGGCCCAGGGAGGTGATTTCTTGAAGTCATTTAGAAAAATGGTGTTGCAGAGTTTTTTTTTTAATCATTTAAACTTCCTTCAGTTATCAAAAATTCTCATTGTTCTGCTTAGTAAGGCAAGGAGGTAAATTAGTGCATTTTAGAAAACTTTCACCAAAAGTTTAGACAAAAAGCATTTCTTGCTTTAGACTTTTGCTTTCAGTCATAAGGAAAGTAGGACTTAATATTTTGGATATTTGAAAATGACTTAAGATATATAGAAAGAGTTGCAGGAGGGAAGGAGGGAAATAACAGGATAATACCATGGAGCCAGCATGTAATTAAGTGGCAAATCATGTGGTACCATTTTATCAAATGACAGCTATGTCCCAAAAAAGATTTTCCTGCAATATCAGTAGTTATTATGTTGTAAAATTTTCATGCCCAAGTATGAAATGCTGATTCTATATACCCCTTTTAGGAATTTACAGCTGGTATTAATTTATTAAAGTCTCTGAAAATCTCTGTAGTAGAGAAACATGTTCAATATAGTTTAAGCCAGAGTATCCAAATTTTATTTGAAATGGAATCTCTGAAAATATTCTAGAGAAGTTCTATGTAAATTCAGAGTAAAAATAAAATGCTGATAGGGATTCAGAGGGTTAGGCGGCTGAGTGGTAGATCAGCATGCCTGAGCAGAGCTTATGAAGGACTTGGTATTAGAACCAGGTCTTTCAGAATGGGTAAGGTATGAATACACAGAGAGGAACAGGGATGAGCAAAAGTGTGGAATTAGGAATGAGCACCAGTCCTGACACTCAGTTTGTGCTCAGTAAATTTGTTTAATGTGTGAATATGTGAGTGAAAACATGGTTTTTGTGGAAGTAGTAGGCATTGGCTTGCTTAGAATGAGGATGTTGGAAGAGGTAGAAATAAAGTTGAAGACCCATCAGATTATAGGGTGCCAAGATGAATATTTAGGACTTGATCCAATGGGGAACTCTTTTTGGTTTTAGGCAGACGATGACACAGTAGAAATAGTGTTTGGGAACAATAACCTGAGAGTGGTGTGGAGCCAGGCAAGGGAAGGAAAAGACCAAAAATACAGTGAAGAGCAAAGAGCCTAAGAAAGTGATGCTAACCTCTGTGGGTAGAAAGTAGGTCACATACAGGTTTTTGTACATACCTAAGTCAAAGCACTAATGAGGTCTTTTTAAATATAAGAAATAAGGTAGACTATTCCACCTCAGTCATCTCTGATATTTTGAAAAACAGTGGGATAGTGAAATATTTATTATTAGACTAGGTAGAAAAAAATATTCTTAGAGACAGGAAACTTGCTGAAAGGAAACAGCATGTTCTACTCAGAAACTTGTAATGCCTTTTATATTAAAATGTATCTGTCCCTTATTATGTTTGCAGAAGTTGGAATTCCAGATAAATTCCTCAGTCAGGACATGTCACTAGCTTGAGTTCCTGGAGTGGTACTGATGCTGGCTTTTCAAGTGTTTTTGTTGTCTTCATATTGAAGAACAGTTTATATGAATAAGCATGTAATTTCTCATTACACATCTTATTTATGCCCCAAACTCCAACTCTTCCTACATCCCTCTTCTTAAGGAAAGTAGACTAAAATAGTACTCAGTCAAATGTTTAGATGCTTACTTCATTCTGCATTTGAGTTATTGGTTGTTTTCCATTTGCTCTGTTTATGTACCTTCATTTGCTCTTAGGCTAGACAAAGATTCATTTTCCTTTTGGATGAAATACTTCCTAGAACAGTTATAAAAATCAACTGAAATAAAACACTTCCCATAACTATGAAATTCCAGTAGCATTCTTTTTTTTTTTTTTTTAATAATGACATCCAAATAAGACATATTATATTTAAGGTCATTATTACCTTGAATGCTCAGATTCATTTAAAAAGTCATCTTTGAATGCTTTATTCTGTATTTCATTTGTTCTCTTTACCTTTATAATTCAGTTTTTAACGTATGTTTCCTAGGGAATTTTCCAGTAGGCCTTAAACCATCTACTACATTCCACAGTCCACCCTTCCCATATCTCTTTGCTTTTGGAAAGCACATATATTAGTATTTTGTTTACATGAT
Organism: Marmota marmota marmota; assembly: GCF_001458135.2. Lineage (NCBI taxonomy): Eukaryota > Metazoa > Chordata > Mammalia > Rodentia > Sciuridae > Marmota > Marmota marmota. The sequence goes on from NW_026000229.1 coordinate 38,680,181, forward strand.
TAGTATTTTGTGTTTGTTTAGCTTACTTCATCTGGGTTCTCAATTGTTATACTTGACTTTTTGCAAGAGGCAAGGTTTGAAGACTATCTGCCTCAGTTTTTCTCAACTGTGGCAGATAAGAATCTCCAGGAGAGCTTTAAAAAATTCACGTTTTAGCTGGGTCAAATGGTGGTTCCATTCCCAGCTTTCTAAGGAATCTCTATACTGCTTTCCAAATTGGCTGAACCAATTTGCAGTCCCACCAGCAGTGTACAAGTGTACCCTTTTCCCCACATCCTTGCCAGCACTTGTTATTGTTTGACTTCATAATGGCTGCCATTCTTACTGGAGTGAGATGGTATCTTAGGGTGGTTTTGATTTGCATTTCTCTGACTGCTAGAGATGGTGAGCATTTTTTCATGTACTTGTTGATTGATTGTATGTCCTCCTCTGAGAAGTGTCTGTTCAGGTCCTTTGCCCATTTGTTGATTGGGTTATTTGTTTTCTTATTGTTTAATTTTTTGAGTTCTTTGTATACTCTGGATATTAGGGCTCTATCTGAAGTGTGAGGGGTAAATATTTGTTCCCAGGATGTAGGCTCCCTATTTACCTCTCTTATTGTTTCTCTTGCTGAGAAAAAACTTTTTAGTTTGAGTATGTCCCATTTGTTGATTCTTGATTTTAACTCTTGTGCTATAGGTGTCCTATTAAGGAATTTGGAGCCCGACCCCACAAGATGGAGATTAGGGCCAACTTTTTCTTCTATTAGACGCAAAATTTCTGGTTTGATTCCTAGCTCCTTGATCCATTTTGAGTTAACTTTTGTGCAAGGTGAGAGAAAGGGATTCAGTTTCATTTTGTTACATATGGATTTCCAGTTCTCTCAGCACCATTTGTTGAAGATGCTATCCTTTCTCCATTGCATGCTTTTGGCACCTTTGTCTATACCCAAAAGACCAAAAAAGAGCTTTTGGGTATAGACAAAAGCTACATCAATGTGTTCATAGCAGCACAATTCACAATAGCTAGACTGTGGAACCAACCTAGATGCCCTTCAATAGATGAATGGATAAAAAAAATGTGGCATTTATACACAATGGAATATTATTCAGCACTAAAAAACAACAAAATCATGGCATTTGCAGGGAAATGGATGGCATTAGAGCAGATTATGCTAAGTGAAGCTAGCCAATCCCTAAAAAACAAATGCAGAATGTCTTCTTTGATATAAGGGGGGCGACTCAAAACAGAGCACTGAGGAAGAGCATGAGAAGAAGATTACCATTAAATAGGGATGAGAGGTGTGTGGGAATGGGAGAGAGAAGGGGAATTGCAAGGAAGATGGTAGGAGACCCTCATTGTTATGCAAAATTACATATAAGATGGTGTGAGAGGGGGGAAGGAAAAAGAGAGAGAGAGAAACATGTCACAGTAGATTGGGTAGAAAGAGGGGAGGGGAGGGGAGGGGGGGATAGGAAGAGCAGCACAATACAATAGACACTGGTATGGCCCTATGTATAAACGTGGCTGTATAACCAATGTGATCCTGCAACCTGTACACGTGGAAAAATAAGATTAAGATTACGTACCCCATTTGAATCAAATGTATGATATGTCAAGATCATTGTAATGTTTTGAGCAACTAATAAAAAAAATTTAAAAAAATTCAAGTTTTCTTAGGTTATGATTTAATTTGTGGAAATAACAGTCTATATAAAATTCAAATTATGAAAGCACTATATGAACATGTGGTAAATGTTTTATATTAGGTTGGAACTAAAATTAAAAGTGTCTTAGAAATTCAGCTGCCAGTACAATCTCATATTTCTCTCTTGTTTTTTGGTAACAATTTTATAGCAGATTCTTCTTGTGTGCATTTACTATTGTGACTTTTCTTTCTTTCATTCTTTTTTTTTTTTTTTTGGTGCTGAGTTTTGAACACAGGGACTCATGCATACTAAGCACATGTTCTACCACTGAGCTATGCCTCTACCCCCTCGTGACTTACTCTTGATGAATTCAAAGCATACTGACAATAAGTTAACTTTTGGATTCCAGACTTTATAGTCATTCAGTGTTTTAAACTATTATACTAGTTCAAAATCTGTATGTCCTTATGTAGTAAACATTGTTAGAATATTAAATATAGATGAAGTATCTGTCTTAAGAAATTTTTTTTAATGTCTTTTCCATCCTTGGTACATAATGTGTGTTCAGTCTTGACATGATATTTTTTTTTAACAGCTGTTCTGAAATTTTAACTATAAATTATTGTTCCATGGCCTGAGACTGTTAGAAAACACGTAAATTCTAGAAACACACCAGCAGAGTCTTGGGTTGGAAGGTGTGTAAAGGGGTGGCAAGAGTCTCTTCTGAACACAGATTTGTTGTGTCCAGGGCTGGAAGGCCAAAAGTGGACACTTGAGCCCTACCTACCAGAAGACAAAGCAACATATTCAGTATGGAATAAACTCCAAATTATATATCCACAGGGCTTTTGCTCTCATGCCTCTTATATCAGCTTTGTTCTGAAAATCTGCTTTTAAAAAAATTTATAGTTGTAGGTGGACAGAATGTCTTTATTTTGTTTATTTTTATGTGGTGCTAGGGATTAAACCCAGTGCCTCACACATGCTAGGCAAGTGCTTTTTTACTGAGCTACAGCCCCAGCCCTGAATATCTTCTTTTGAATATTGCTGCCTGATAGTGATTTGGCTCACTGGTGCCTGAATGAGAAATGTAATTATAACATTTTACATGAACAACTTGAAAAATTGAATTGAATAATTTCATTTTCTCACCTTTTGAGGGCAGAGACCCTGAAAAGGAGTTTCCTGAACAATGAGAAACTAACTATAAAATAGTTTTATCTTCAGTTATAAATTTAAAAACTTTCTGTATTAAATTCATTTTTCATTACGTACTTATATCATAGTGGAAATATTCTTCTCAGCTTCTGAATTTGAAACTATTCATGAATTCTTTGAGGTCATAAAACAAATTGAGGTCAGTTAAAACAAACGTTTCTCTTCTTGTTTGGATCTCAGATGCACACCTGAAAAAAATCTTCTTGGCATCTTTGACTGATAAATGGGACAAGAAGGGGATATAAAATATGCTGGTTCAGCAGGATGCCTTGACTGGTGGGGACATTAGAGGGTCCATGGTGACCTGTCCCCAGGAAACCAGAGGGCTGGTGTTTCCAATCATTAATCACCTCAGGAATAGTCGTTTTAAACTCTCAAACCTAATTGGTACAGACTTGGCACACTCTGCCAGGTGGCTGGAGGTTAATGCATTTTCCTGTAGTGAGGGGAAGTGTTCAGGACACTCACAGGCATTTGGTTGTGATGAGCATAAAATTCTAGAAGGAAGTGTGTTTGGAGGGGCTGAGTACATAGGGAAATTTCAGAAATTAAGTTTTATTTTTAAAAACTCAATACCAGAGTCTGATGAGAAATCTAAAGGTGTACAAGATGTCCCACAGACCATTTCAGTTGATAGTTTTAGCTAAGAAAATTACTGTCACCAAGGTTTGTTACTCATAAATCTCATGATATTAGATTCTTTGTAAGCTTATAAACCATATAGCTACATTTTGCCTCCTCAAATGTTATTTTAATTTATGGTTGGCACACTTCCTTAGCTTTGCAGAATTTTCCAATTACACTGAAAATAAATAAACAAACAAACAAGCAAAGAAACAAAAATAAACAGACAAAAAAATAAAAAGAAAGAAAAGACAACCAAAAATCCCACAAACAAACAAAGAACAAAAAACAAACCAAAACCAAACAAGCTAATAAACAAAAACCCCCAAACTAACACAAAAACTGGGAAGGTTGAAAAATTTGATACTGAGTTTTGAAACTGAGATCCAATTTAAGTAACTTGGCTTATGAAAGAATATTTATGCTGAAGAGTAAACTGCAAAACACTTTTGTTGACCATGTGGCAAGTTACAGGCAAATACAAACAAACAAGCAAGCAAACAAAAGGCCCCATACAAATAAAGAACCAGACTTGATGTTCCCATATATTTGACTAATGTCTATTGATTCTTATGAAAAGAAACATATCATTTAGATTTTTCTAGATATATTTATATGTTCCAGAATAAATTGAAATAAATTTGATATTGAGAAATGTTATTCAGTCTCTCATGAATAGTTAGCAGGCTTGTTTCTGACTAAAGAAAGGCTATATTATTCATCTGGATTCATCCTTTTTTTTCCCATGAACTTTTCTCAGTCCACCCTTTTTGGGTGCCTCAGGATTTGATAATTCTCAAATTAACATAGTTGGACAGTTCCACATGGGAGCATCATGAGAACTGGGCCCAGTAAAGATTTGTATGCACAAATATTTTTCAGAATTACTCTCAACACATAAAAATTCAGTTTTTATCTTCTCTAACAACTTGAGTTTTGAAACCTGTAAGAAGAAAACAAAATTCTTGTGTTATACCATTTCATGGTTGTTTACTCATCTTTTAAATATTTTCATATTATATGTGTGTGTGTGTGTGTGTATATGTATATATTATATACATGTATATAATCACTGTTGAAATAAAATAGCAGTTACTTTGTATCTTCCTCCTTATTTTCCTTCTCTCTTTCTAACTTTATAAGAATGTAGATCTGTTCTAACACTACCTAAAATGGTGCTTTTATGCCAGAATTTCATCTCAGGTGCAAAGAATTATACTGCCACAGAATTTTTCTCTGAAGACAGTATCTAAATATGAATTTATTGATTCAAATTTATGGCTACCACCTAAAAACGAATTTCTTTGAAGATGAAATCAATTGTGTAAAGAAACTGTGCCTGTTAGAGAACTTTTATTTTCTCTCTAAAATTCCTGGGGAAAAATTATAGCAGAAAATTATGAGATATGCTCAATGAAGGATGAAAAATACAATGACAATAAACAGCCAATTTATATACTTCACCAAAGGAATCAATTTATATGTAATTTTTAACTTTAGATTCAATTACTGCATCTTGAAATTTTGTTAGGATCCTTATATCTACTCAGCAAAATAGAAATCATTTTGAAAAACTTACTCCATATTTCCCTTAAAATATGGGTTTTGGATTTTCTTAAGTTTTCTTACTTTTACTGAGATATTTTCCCTTAAGACATGAAAAATGGCTTTCTAACTTTGAACTTGCAATCTGAGTCACAGCAGGGCAGAATATAAAGCAGCTGAAAACACATGTGTGCATTCCTTCCCCATGCAGAATTCTTTATTCTGCAGATTCCTGTCACTAAAGAATTTGGCTAAATACAAAGACCCTCAGGTAGAAACAGGCTGTAAAGAGCCACCCAGTTGGTGAGTGAGCTGGAGCCAGCCAAAAACTTGTACCAGTAATCTTGGAAAGGCCAGTAGTTAACGCCTCCAGCTCAGGCTAGGAAATTGTTTCTTGGACTACGAGCAGATTGAAAATAGTAAGATAAATAGAGGAGTGGGGATATGTGTTAAGATCTTCTGTCCTGTTAAAATTAGCAAGGATGCTTAGTGTTTTATTCATTATAATGAAGAGATCAGCAGCTGAGGCATTCGTCTTTGCAACATGAATATTTGCAATATTATTTAATGATGATATAATAATGTGAGTCATTGATAGTATCTAACTCAGTTCAATTTCATTAACTCGACAAGTATAACATTAAAATTGGAGACTTTATAGCAAAATATCAAATGTGAGGTCAAAAAATGAAGGTGAATTTCAAGGTCCCAGCCCACATCCTATTCCTATGATTGTAATTTGCACTTTTATAGTACCCTTGAATCAAGGACTGCTCAATAATTTTATGAATATATCTAATATTGTGAAGCTTATAGGCTGTAGTAAATTTATACTAGCATTTGGGCCATCTGTTCAGAGTTCTGGAGTTTTCCTATTTTATGTTTGTTGATTGCTACTAAGGCCCCCAGAGATGAGTGGTGAGGCTTGCATTTTAATCCTACATATTTTTGTTATAACATAGGAAGGAGAATTGGCCCTAAATCATGGTAATGGTAAAGTAGCAGAGAGTAGAAGCTATGACTCATAGTTCATTTGCTGAACCTCTGAAACAACATTTCATCAGGTAAACCAGGAAAACGACTTTTATTGGAAAGTCAAATAGAACACCAAGTTGGTTTTATATCATTTTTATACATCATATTTTATGGTATGAGGTCACAGTTCTTATTTGCTTTCAAATACCATAAACCATGTCATGTTAATTATAGTCAGTTTTGAGGTTATTTTTTTTTTTTTGCCTATGTATACATACATACTATGTATGATGTGTTGAGAGGCAGATGACAGATATCCAGGGCAGCTGTGTGAGCTAATGCATTGGCAAAGCTGATGGTCGCCAGTCACCTTTTCTGACTTTGAATAAAGGCCTATGATGGCTCCTAAGTGGCCTGAACTTTACTTTTGTGTTCTGGTGGTATGTGATGTGCGGACAACTCAACCTGTTTTACTGTGGAGAGCCATTCTTGCTTTTCACTCTCTGCAGAATGATGGGAATTTTTTGTTTGTTTGTTTTTTTGTTTTGTTTTTTTCAGTTTGAATTTGGAACAGATAATTTTGTATATCTGATGTTATCCTCCTTCTATATTACATTCTATGGCTAAGAAAGCATGTTTGTATTCAAAGGTTATTAATTCATAGATCTTTGTATTAACTAATCATTTCTGTTCATGAGCTGTTTGGGGTTAAGAAACTTCAGTAAAATTATATATAATTTAGTGTTTTTTGCACACCAATGGATAACATCCAAATTGTTATGGTTCCATGTATCCTTCATTAATACTTTATGAATTCTTTGAGTATTCCTTGTCATGGGGATTGAGTGGCTGTGGAGACCTATTCTTCTTCTAAGCATTTAGTTCCTGTCATTACCAGCTGAATTTATAGAAGCCTGATATCATTTAGTATCTCAGTTTAGTAAGTTTACCTGTCAAATTTGACCTGAGATAAAAATGAATTCCATATGGGGAAAGGAAGGCCCAACACATGAGTAGGAAATGGAGAAACTAGGAATCTAAATATATGCTAAGATCTAGTTCCACCCATCCTACATGTTCTAACCTCACAGTGGAACTTAGTACACAAATTTTGTGGAGAATGACTATATAACATTGCTCTAAGAACAGAAGTAAAGGGGATCCAAATCAAGAAGTGCTTTGAGAAACTTCAGATTCCCAGTGAATGGTTAAAACTGTGGTCAAGGCTTTAGAACTCTGTAGAACGCAAGTTTCACGTTTTTTATCTGCTTCCATGGGCACTGGGGCAAGGCACTTAAACTCACTGAGAAAATTTCTCCTCTGTTTACTGTTCCTTGGATCATCCATATGTTTCCTTCCAACTCTAAGTATTCTCTGGTTCTATTATATTACTACAGGTCCTGAAAATGACACAGCCAGATGAGACCTCATTTAATGTTATTAGGCCTCATGGGAGCAGAGGAGAAAACCCTTAATTATTCCCAGAACAAATTATGTCCTTGGAGGCTCCTGTGGCTATTATATTCCAACAATAACAACAACAACAGCAATAACAACAACAACCACCACCACCCTCCAATAGTTTAAGGATGAGTCTTCAAGTTGCCATTAATAATACTGGTGTTTCTCAAGTGATAGTTCTCTCCCCATTTTAATGTTTTTGTCTTTCATTCTTATATTTCTAACATCTATTAATTTCTTAATTATTTTTCAAATATTTCTTACTTGGGGCCTAAGTATATTTTAGTATATAACATGTATATATGTGAAGTTAACACTTAAGTATTCACTAACTTATTATTTTACATGACAAATATTTATTTATTCAATCAACAGATATTTACTGGGCATCTCATCTTTGTTGGGTAACCTACCAAATTCTAGGATTACAATCATGAAACATAAGCTTGGCTGTTGCCCAAATGACACTTGTAGTTAATAGGATTATAGTACTCCGTGTGTTGTTTTAATTTTGAGATGAATTTGAAAAGACTGTTAAATAATTAAGTTGCTTTTTATATATTTGTAATTTTTTCATTTTTTTTCAATGGTGAATAAGTAAGAATTGATGTGAAAAAATGGTCCCTATACTTCCCTGCACACCCTGGGTATCTAGAGTATGCCATTGAATATTGAGTCCTTTACAGTGTGTTTTTGTTGGGAAGGTTTCTTTCCACATATCACTATATACTTTTCCTTTGGAGGAAAAAACCTGAAAATTATAGGACTCATCAGAAACCCTAGCATGTTCACTTGTGTTGCAAAATCCCAATAAATACAGTATACAGACTACAACCTTTTAAAAGATAAAATTACAGAGTTTTTTTTTTGTTGTTTTGTTTTGTTTAATTGTAGAGTTTTGTATCCCAGCTTCTAATTCATTTTTGTTTTTACTGCTTTAATTACATTTAACTGAAATTGTTTGTTGGGTTACAGACCAAGCTTGTGGTCTCTTAGCTTTCTTTTCACTTGCTGGCAGTGGCTTGTAAGGGAGACTTAAGACAACCATGTTAAAAACATTTTAAAAAATGGTGTCAGAGGAATAAGAAAAATGCTTTTTTTCTGGTTCATCACTTCTAGTGCTCAGTCATTCCTCTTGCATTCCTCTGGACCCCCACAGGCAGATTTGGCAATGACCTCTGTGGCTGCAGCTTCAGAAGAAAGCAAAATGATGTACTTTGGTCTTGGTGTCAGTTGGGAACCAAAAGAATTTGGTAAATTTTTAAGCCTATTTTTAAGCCATTTGCCCTTCCCCCCCTTGGCTTTCTTTTTTTCTTTCCAGTATGTCTTCTTATTTCACAATATTCCAAACTTCATATAGTACGTTTAAAATCTAAAAGTATATTCTGTGTTTTTCTCAGCATGTAACAATGAGCTTTAATTAACCTGCCATTAGCTTATGTAATTTTTTTTCTCCTTATTTCTAAAAAATTAGAAATAAGGATAAAAAAAAAGAATTGAGAAGATTAAGGTTTCTGTTGAAATGGAGCAAATTTGCTAGTCAAAAATCACACATATACACACAATTAGTTAACTAGTATAATATCTTAATTTCTCTTTCTTTTTTCTTGTCCTCTCTTTCAGTCCTCCTTATGGCCTACTTAGCCATATTTTCATTTTAAGTTTTTTTTCACCTATTGTAAGGTCTGTATGGCAACAAACTAAGAAGTTACTTTGTCTTTTACATGTGTATTATCAAAATACAAGTGAAATGGTTGTAACTATCCAGATGTTTTTATGCATTTTAAAATTCTTTTTTCATTTTGAATATGTGGAAACATTAAAATACTTACAATATTGTTCAGGTAATTTATATCAAGAGAGAGGAATATATTCCTGACCAAGATGGGAAATTGCTATGTATTTCCGTAGGCTCTTTATTCTTTATTTTCTTAATATAGAAAAAAAAAAAAAGCTCTGTTCCTCACCAATGGCAAAAACATCTAAAATCACCAAGTACTCACTAATCCCCCTGCCTAGCCACATATTTCCTTTTATGCTCTTCCAATTGTATTTCTGATTCTCCATTGTTCCTCCACTATTTCTCTTCAGAGTTGCACTCTTGGAAGGCAGATTTGTTTAACATGCTCTGCTGTGATGGGATTTAAACATGCTTAAAGGGAAATATGGAATTCAGTTATTAATAAGAATTTTTCTCTCCTTTGATGCTCATCTCTGGTCATATTGGTAACAAATGTTCTCCTTTAGGTCTTTGTAGAATTTTAAAACATTTTTTGGGAAAATATTAGCATATATTTTAAACACTTCTTATGAATCAGTCTTATTGAGGACTGAAAAAAGGATGAAGGATCAAGAGTATTATTTCCAGATTCTGTGATTTGCATGTTTAAGCTCAAGGGAACCTTTTCTTTTTACTAGCTTTTTTTTTTTTTAATTCACTGTAGAACATTTTTCCTACCATAGATGCAAAACACCTACAAATAAATGAAATTTTTGCAACTCTCTGCTATTCCCCTTAGTGTGGAAATATTCCAGTTTTGGCTTCAATAAAACCATATCTTCTTTTGCTCTAACAGTGCTTGCTAATAATATAAAGACAAAACCAATAGTGGATATTTGTCTTTTCCCTCTTCCTTGTTTGAAAAATTTCTAACTTAGTTACTTTTAGCAGGATTCAGAACTTGCCTCTCATCATAGAGTCTAGGATGCTCCATTATTCAGTTTCCTATTGCCTTTGGCACAGGGCATGTGCTGAACCCAGCCGATCAGGTATGCCCACTCTAAACTCAAGGAGAAGCAGGTAGAATGGAGAACCCACTCAGTGTCCCAGTGATGACAAGAACATTTCTTTACATCACAGCAGTGATGACAGTTTCAGCAGTTACCCTGTCTTATTGACGTAGTGTTGGTGCAGTTAACTCTGCCAGCTAGCTGAGTGGTCCAGCAGAAGCAACAGCCTTGAATTTTTGGCATAGTTTTTGTTGTGATTAGGTAGACTCCTGTTTGCTCCTGGTTGTTTTCAAATACCTTTTTCTACCCTTCTCAAAGATTGTGGGAATATCCAACATTGTTTCAATTCCATTTCTGCTTAAAGTGGCCAGTGTCCATTTTGTTGTTTATTCTTTGCACCTTAGAATTCTGATTGATATGGAATTTGACACCGTAAATAGAATTGCAGAGAAATGGAACCAGAAAAGTGGGATTGGTTGTCTAGCTTAGTTACAGCTGAAAGTAGTGAAAAATCCAGCTGTGCAAGGGATGAGTTTCTGGCATACCATGACATTAGGTGGCAAATCAGCAAATAAATCATCTGTGAACTTCTAGAATGAAGTGCTCATTGAAGGGAAGGCTTTTAGGAATCATTCAGGGCTTCCATAAAACAATCATGAAGGGATGAGGATGTGAAGCACTGGAGTGACATGGTGGCTGCTTCTCACAGTACCAGATGGCTGTAAAAAAGGAAATATAAACTCAAATAACTAAAAATTTCTATCTAAGCATGAATTGAAAAATAGAGACTTTCTATGACTGCATAAAAAGAATCTTTTGTATAATTTAGGATAGAAAAGGCTGCCAAGTGCAGTTATGCATGTTGCCAAATTATGGTGTCAGTAAGATTCATATCAGGTCCCTTATGTTCAAGTTTGTGCACTTAGAAAAATAATTGAGCCTGAAAACTAGAATGAGGGGTTATGGTAGGATTTGGTGAACCCAAAATATCCCAGAGTCCATCAAGTTACCCTTGCCAGCAGAAGCAGCACTTGCCCCTCTTTGATGAAATTACTCCTGTCTTGATGGAAATTTCTATTTCTTGGTAGAGTTGCATCATTAAAGTCCATTCTCTTTATGCTTCTTATGCTCCATTTCCAGATATATAACTAAACTTAGATTCCAGCATGCTTTAAAATGACAGAGTCAAAGCTAGGAGGAGATACCATATGTTGATAAAAAGTTGCAAGACTTTGCCAATTAATATTGACCAAAAAATGGGGAATATGTGTGAGAATGGAATTTGAAGGTTCTGGGTCAAGTAAAGAAAAAACACAATTTTATATGGATTGAATTTATTGTTATGGAGTACTTAACTGGATGTTCTGTGTTCAATATACTAGCACAAATAGATGGCATGGATTCTAATTGTTTGTTTGATTTAACCAAAATTTGAATCATCCCCCAAATGAGATACTAAATATACCTTTGCATATTATAGGAACAAAGAATCTAAACATTAAGGATAAGAATATTGCAAGGATATATTATGGGTATAGAGAGCCATATTCCATCTGTATGCCTTGAGTGGGTTCTGATAGAGATTCACTAAAACAAAAACTTGAAAGATTAAGTTATGAGAGGCCATTAGCATTCTTTGAGGGATAAAAGAACTGTTCTTCACTAGCCAATGATGCTGATGTTAGATGCTACAGTTGAAATGAAGCTTCTTGATGTTATTTGGCATTTTAGGAGGATGGGATAATGAAATTTAAGTAACAGCACCTTTCTCTCAGAAGACTGGGTGGCATAGCTGCCATAATAGGCAGAAGGATGGATGTTTCAGTGGGAATAACCAGCAGGGATCCTTGGAAATGGCTCCCAATAATGGGATCTCTGTGACTGAAACAGGTAGGCACTATTTCATTTTTATTAAAAAAAAAATTCCAAACCAAACAAAACTCAAAAACCAAAAACCCAAACCAACTCTGTCTTGATGGAAACTCATTGCAGTGCCAATGGGTTACTCTGTTGTTAAGAGTTTAAGAGTGGGGCTGGGGATGTAGCTCAGCTGGTAGAGTGCTTGCCTTGCATGCACAAGGCCCTGGTTTTAAATCCCCAGGATTTAAAAAAAAAAAGTTTAATAAGAGTTTTCATCTCTTGTGTAGTCTATATGACAACAAACTAGTGTTAATTGAAGATGCTGCATCCAGCATCTAACCTTTTGATATCTATAACTTAAATATGAAATGTTGTGTTAAAATAGATTGGAATGACAGTGACAATGTTTTTAGTTTTGAAACAGAATATTATTTGAATTCATATATTTTTTAAATTATAAGTATATTTAAAGATGTTTCCACTTTACTGGTTTCACAGTTATATATTCCTCATTTTAATATACTAAGTTAGTTATACTATAGCAATACATTATGGATTAATAGACTCATGGCAATCTATAAATGCAAAATTTTCAGGTTAGTCATGAAAAAATCTCTTGGATTAATTAATTAACTAGAAAATTCAGTTCAAAAATGCATTTTTATAATTTCGAAAACTAGATTAAGTTAATCAATTGTCATGACATTTTAAAAGGATAGCCTATGTGGGGAAGATTTTGGACATTAAAAATGGCAATTATAGTACAGGAGTTTACATCCAGCAAATGGAAGCATATATCTGAGTCTATTTCAGTTTTCATTTGTGCTTTTGATTTAAGCTATCACCCTTAAGTTAATTTTTATTACCTGATTTTGGGAAAATTGTGTTTCTACTCCATATACTTGAGGTTAAAACATTAATTTGAAATTTGATTAAAAGTAAACAAAGCCTGTTCATTATTTTGTTGGACTTGTAGAGACAGTTGTTTTCTGTATTACCCAATCAAAAATTACAAAGATTTGAAGCTCAATCTCCCTTTTCTCAGCCAGTATATTTTGGCATATTCAATTATGTAATGTTTCCAATAACTACTGTATTAAATATCTGTTGCACTTGTCTGTCTTTGTGCAATCCCTAAGTGTACAATATACACTTATATTAAATACGTGACTCAACCCCTGTCTTGTGCACAGGCCTGAGCTCATCCTGGCTCATCATGGAAATCAAAAGAAAAAACATTAACATGACATGATTAAAAAATGTTTATATGAAAGGTACAGATCCTATTTTTTATTTGAAGTCTTTATTTACTAATAAAGAATCTTTTAAGAAGACCTTTATCCTATAAATTCTTATGAAAAGAAATGGTTTTCTTCAATGTTTGTCTTTCTGTATAAATATGCAGCAGGTTTCCACAATTAAACCTAACCACAATAAAAAAAACTGAATATTATTCTGTTTTCATAGTAGACCAGATTAAACCTTTGTTCCTGACTTGTAGTGAATATCACAGTGATAGGTCCATAATTCAATTGGCCTTGGGATTTTTGTAAATCCAAAGGATTTTTTTTCCTTGGACAGTTGGCATGGAGTTTGCAGAGGTGTCTTTTTAACATCACCTTATCCTGAGGTGGGTTGAGTCATTGCCTGTAGAAAGTGACATGGAGAGTACCAGAAATACCTGTCCTTTCAACCAATTTGTTTATCTATTTAGCCTTGCTGTAATCTGAAATTCCGCATGTTGGGGAATTCTTTAGGGGTTAAAGCATTATCTGTTCTGCCTGAATCATAAGCAAAGTTTCATTAATTGATTAAATCATTATGTTTCAAAGTCATGAGGATTCCAAAGCAGGCCTTGGAGGGAACAGGACTCAGGGGAGAGAAAAGAGGTTGGGCCATGTCCTGGGACCACTAGTCAGTAAGGGAATTGACTAAGACCACTGAGTTTATAGAGGTATAATATCACTGAAGATGGTGGAAGAGCACCCAAAGAAGGCTCTGTGTAGTTGATAAAACTTAGCCATGTGTCCATCTTTTCCAAGACTCTGTGCCATGTATGGGACACAGAGATCAGGAGGACCTGATGCCATCCTTGAGAAACTTAATATCTAAGCAGTGAAGGTAGATGAATAAGGTGCTGTGATAGTGTAACTTGAGGTTCCAGATTTGAGGGACACAGTGGCTGGTTGTCACCAACTGGAGAGGGTCTCTTGTTCATACATTCACCTCAGGTTTATTAGGTGAAAAGAGGCTTTCAGTATAGACCACTCTTGGGTGTGGAATAAAGTGTATGGTTCCATGCTGCTGTCAGGGTGCTCACCCTGGACAATGAAGCTTCACCTACACTTTCAGCATCTGTGTTAAGACAGTTATGAGTATTAAAATGTCCTGGCTTTGTATTTTGGCTTCACCTTTTTAAATTAAGGGCCTTGCACTAGTTCTCTTTTCAGTGTAGGAAGTGATTTTCCAGCCCCCCCCTCTTGGGTAGGTGGGAGAATTGAAGGGAATAATGTGTGTCGACCTTCTTGATACATGGCAGAATGGACAGCCCTGTCCATTCCAGGACCTAACCCAGTGTACCTGACTAATGGCATGGGCTTGTTTGGACACTTGTCTAATATAGAACTTGTTGACAAGGAGGGAAGTAGAGGATTTGTCTCTTTTTGTTTTATAGCCTTTTGCAGTATGTGAAAGGAAAATATTTAAATGTATCATGAGATAATATGCATTAAGCTATTTAGATACTTCTGAATTTGTTTCTAATTCACGGGTGGCTTTTTTCAGTTTGATACCTAGAGAATTTAACTCCCATAATTTGGATTAAACATAACTTGAAACTTGTTATTTGAAGTATATTCGTATTCTCAACAGTAGCATGATTTCACTTCGAGATGGGCAAATGGAAAAGGACAGTTCACTGAGCAGCAATATTAATAGGGAGCTTCATGTTTATGTACTGACGTCAGGCTTTTTGTGCTGTACAGAATGTACAGGGGCAATTAGATGGTTTCAGATACATGTCTAGACAGGGCAAAGCTTCAGGAGCACTTGCTTAGCCCTGGGAAATACTATAGGTCACTAATTTGTGACCAGAAAGAGCTTTCCTTGATTAATGAATTAAATGTGGTAGATTTATGGTGCTAGGTTTACACCAAATAGGAAAGTTAGATCTGATGAAATTTGACAGGACTAACAGTTTGTAGAACTCGAGTAAGACTAACGCTGCCCAGCATTGCCTGATTTGAAGTACTAAAAGGGATCCAAATGACTTTCTGCCATGCAGTCATGGGGCCTAGATTTCATTCTTAGAATTACCTTTTTGGGCTATATCATTCTGATTCAAAAGGGCTCCGGTAAAAAGTGAGATTTTTCCTTGAAAGAGTTATACATTGACCTGGATTACTTAGTTTTAGGGAGAATAATGAGGAAACATCTTTATAGATAAGTTTTTTTAAAATATATTTTTTAGTTGTAGGTGGACACAATACCCACAATACCTTTTATTTTATTTTTATGTGGTGCTGAGGATCAAACCCAGTGCCTCATGCTTGCTAGGCAAGCGCTCTAACACTGAGCCACAACCCCAACCATATAGATAAATTTTGATGTGAGGGTAATAGAATATTTTTTGGTTTGGAATTGAGTATACCCAACTCAATTCCAAACTCAGGAGAGTGTGCTCAGGTGGAGAGGGCTGTGGGGACAGATGCCTTAGGGAAGGGATCAGAGAAAGGAGGGTAAAAGGGACTTCATATCTGTGTGCATGAAGCACCATGTCCCTGTGCACCATGGTACTCACAAAAACTCTGACATTGATTATTTTGGGCAAAGGCAAGAGTTTCTAGAAACCAGCCCCATTCTGGTGAGTTTCCAGTCACTAAAGTACTTTCTGGTACTGAAGACTTAATAGTGTCTGCTTGAAGTGTGGTGATAGAGATTCATATTTCAGCCTTTTCCTTGTGCTTGCTCTCTGTTGGCATCTAATGGCCTCTGTAGCCTCCAGCCCCCCAAATCTTCTAGAGGATAATGGAAATTTACTCATTGCAAATTCTAAGATTATTTGTAAAGCTCCTTTCCTGGTACCCCAGAGAGAATCTCAAAGGGGCCAATTGTACTTGGAAAGTACAGATTTCAATCTGTAACTCCCTGAGACCTTGCCTGGTCATTTCTATTTCTGGCTTCAGGTGAAGCCTTGTGCTTGTAGCCTGGTTTTGTGAAAATTCCACTGGCTCAGTGCTAGCAGCTTTACACATGTATCTCTTGCTCATTGCAAATTGTTACTTGTTAGTGTTTTTACAACTAGTTGTTAGGAGTCCGCTAGTTGCTAGTATTTCTGTTTTGCCAATTATAAGTCTGAGGCTTTGTGAGGTCAAGTAATTTGACTAATATCAAGCAGCTGAGGAGTGAGAGGGCTGCCATTCAGTAGCAGCTTCCTTCTGCTACTCTATGCTAATGTTAAGGGTATTCCCTCTGTCTATGGGACTCACTACTCTTTTCAAAAAGATAGTGTGTAAACCTAAGGACCTGGAGTGCTTTCCCAAAAGGCCATGGGAATACTACTGGCCATGGGAAAACAACATGGAGAAAGGATGCTGGAGACACATCTAAGATGTGGAGGAGTGTCACATCTGCATAGCTGGCCTTGCCTCATTCTGATTTCTCAGCAGCACTTAATGTGTGCTTGGACTCCACTTCCTTCAGACTTAAGGCTTAGCCTTGCATGCTGGCTCCTGCCTCAGAATGAGAGCAGGCCTCCTGTTTTTGCAGTGGACACACCTTAGAGACTGGACAACCTGTGGTTACCTCTTTTACATCTCATTCTAGTCATTCTTTTTCTGTTTATCTTGACACACCAACCTAAGTTATGACCTTGACTGTCTCCCCATGGTTCCATTTCATATTCTCATTCCAACTATGCTGCTTCTGGATACCCTGGAAAAATGTCCTTCCAGAGCTCCAAATGATTTTCTTCTTTGATCCTAGCCTATTGCTCTGTCACTGAGGTTCCAACAATGCCAGTAGGAACAAGAAATCAAGCCAAGAGCCCAAGGATGCTGACGCATCACTCTGCTTCCAACACCCTTGGAGATGTTAGGCATGGCTCCACAGTCCTTGCATCCAGCCAGTGCCACCATGTGAGCCTTGTTGACCAGTATGGGTGCAGCCATTGGCTCTGTACTCCCAGACCCACCCTGAACAGCTCAAGCTGCCACCCTCAAAGCCCTGCCAGGACTTGGAAATTGTCACTTATTGTGACAGTCTTAGTTTGGAACAGCAGAGCCTAAGTCAAAAAAGTTTACTTGCTACCACTTAAATGGCTAAAGCAACAATGAAGAAAAACAAGTGGGGCAAAGAAAAAGGCAAAACAAATATGAGAGCTGAATTATTGATAGGTGCATTATTGTTATTGATATACCTGCTGGCAAGTATAGCTGATTGATTTTGTGAGACATCTTCAGAGAGACACTATAAAAGTAACTGCATTTTTGGGCAGTACTTCCAGGGGGAGGAAGGGAAAGAAATTTATTCACTGGTTCCCTTTTCCTTGACCAAAGTCTTGCCCCATGGATCATTAATTCTTCTGTACTGATTATCACACACTAGTGGCTAGCTGACCATATCACACCCACCAATAATGCATACCTTAGCAGCAATAGAAAAGTTCTGGGTGGGAGGTAAGAGGGGTGTGCTGTGCTATGGGTGACATAGGGTCTGAGACAGTGGCTTTAGTATACCTTGGTTCACAGCATTGAGAGTAGGACAAGCCATGTTAGATCTGCCCAGCATAGCAGCAAGAAAGTACACAGATCTGGGTGATGGAAAAAAACTGAGTCTGGTCATTGTTGGAGCATTTTAATAGTAGTATAGTTTGGCTCCTGGATTTATTCTTGCTGTGAGGAAACTTCTTGGGAATACTAAGAAGAACTCAGTTTCCTCTTCCAGTTTCTAGGGTTGAGCATTACTCTGAGAGTCTCTTGTGTGGATAGAATACAGCTGAGTCTTTTCTCTGATTGGAGAAGAGGCACCCATATAATGTTATAATAGAGAGATGTGTCATCTCACAACAAGAGGCAGAGGAGCTGTTCTTGGAGCAACTGATGTATGTGGCACTGATCATCTCTTAGGGGCCTTCACCCATGCAAATGATTTTTATAAATGATACTAGCCAGTACACCAACAACAAAGTGAGTATCGGGATTAATTGATATGAAATAACATATTAGATATACTTCCATGGGGTGAGGTGTGGTGGGGAGGTCCCTGTGACCATACTAACTGCTCTTGCCTCTTAATGCAAATCGACATACCTTATCTCTTGGCCAAGCTTGCTTTTCTGGGAATATGGGTTAGGGGTGCCAGGCTCCCTCCATTGCTTAGCTGGAGCCTAAGCCTAATTTTACCAAAGGAGGTGATAGACATGTGACAAAAGGCCCATTCCGGTGACTTGCTCAGAACAAAGAAGATCTTGCTGTTTCTACTACTAGAAAACAGCCACTGCTGGCAATCCTTAAATGGTAATTGTTGCACAAAATGGAAAACTTCAAGTTCCTTTTCACAGTACCCTGTTAGAATCAAAATACTAAAGTTGGTCTAGCTCTCCTCTGCACACAGCCGCAGCCTCTGAATTGTCATTAACAAAAGGCAAATTCCTGGCCCCTGTTGAAATTGCAGAATTGGGAATCCTACTTCCTGCTTCTCACTCCTCCCATCCATGCCCATCCTTACCTTACATACTGGGGGTCCTGCTGGCTGCCTTTCCCTCTCATCCTTGTAGATAGAAACAGAAATCATGGATTCTTGATGCCATGGATCCAGCCTGGCATCTGGGCTGGAGGAAAAGAACCACCACAGAATTCTCAGGGGCACAGTATTCTCCCACCAGGCAAACCTATTAGCCAAATTCCTCCCTCCACCTGGCCCAGGCAAGGGTTGTTTCTGGTTCTGCAGAGTCGCTTTGACATGCTGGGTGCATAAAAGTGAGCTTTCAATACCACAACAATATTTATAGCCTCAATTCAAGAGTCCTTGCCTTGACCTATTTTGCACTCAGTGGTATTCTTTCTTCAGATCCTCCCAGCTTCTGACCTAGGGACTGACTCATTTTCCTGTTTACAGTCTTGCCTCTACCCTCACTCCTAATGTTTTGCATAGTTTCTCTGGCAATGACCTTTGGTTTCCTTTTGACTAGAGTTCAGGTTCTCTTCTGGCCAGATAGCCTCTGACTGTTCTGGTTAAAAATATGGCAGAGATCATCCATGTCTCCTGAGATCCTTTGTCCCTGATGTTACCTCCTAAGAGCAGTGCACCTGCCAGACTTGCCTTTATTGATGGGGTGGCCTTAGGATAAGAGAAGAAGGTGGAAGAATAAGTAGGTAGATGAGGCAGAGAGAGAGCTCGAAGTAAAAGAATAAGCCCATTCCTTCTATGAATCCTTAGTGTCATTGGTGCAGACATTAAAATGAACATTAACTATTTTACCTCCATGGTTTTTAGATTTGTTTAAAAGAGCCTCGAAAGTGACATGAACCTCTTTTGTCTGTATGAGCTTATTGACATTTTGACTGAGCATTGCTGTTCTGTAGTTTAACTGAAATATTTTTATTCTACCCATGAGTG
The DNA here is from genome assembly GCF_001458135.2 of Marmota marmota marmota. Lineage (NCBI taxonomy): Eukaryota > Metazoa > Chordata > Mammalia > Rodentia > Sciuridae > Marmota > Marmota marmota. The sequence goes on from NW_026000229.1 coordinate 38,699,839, forward strand.
AATATTTTCTGACAAGTAATTCTACTTTTGTATCTCAATTAACAATTCAATGAGGGGACCCATGCTCACAGTAGGCCCTGATCCACTGTTCCACCAATGGGGCAGACACCCACCAGAGCCTAGCCTTTGGCATATGACTGCCCCTTCCGTCCAGCATACTACTGCGGGAATCAAGCCTAGCTCAGATCTGTCCACACTGACTTGCGCAGGACCCAAGTCCAGGGTAGGTCTGAGTTTGCCAACCCCCTACCTGGGAGCCTAAGCCTAACCCACTTCCATCTTGGGACACTGCAGTCATCACCATAGCCTTCCTCACACATAGCCCCTAACTTTTTGACAACAGACAGAGCCTACAAGTAGCTGCATCTCAGAGCAGGCATCCCAAAGGGAATATGAGATCCTCTCTTGCAGCCTCATCTCTGTAAGACATTGCTTCCATCTTGGGCCACCTTAACTATTATCTCAAATTACCTCGGCTATTGCTGCCACCAACGTTGGATACAGTAGCATACACTTAGGGACACCAGCAAGGTCTGGAAGCCCAGCGTCAAGGTGAGGTACAGACAATCTTCATGGGTACTACAAGAATTGGATTAACAAAAAAAAGACCCAACAGTATGCTGCCTCCAAGAGACTCATCTCATAGGAAAAGACATCCATAGACTGAAGGTGAAGGGTTGGGAAAAATCATACCACTCACATGGACTGCAGAAGCAAGCAGAGGTTTCCATCCTCATGTCAACTAAAGTAGACTTCAAACTAAAGTTAATCACAAAGGATAAAGAAGGACACTACATACTGCTCAAGGGAACCATACACCAACAAGTCTAAACAATTATAAATATATATGCCCCAAACAATGGAGCGTCTACGTTCATCAAACAAACTCTTCTCAAGTTCAAGAGTCAAATAAACCACAACACAATAATTTTGGGTGACTTTAACACACATCTTTCATCACTACATAGATCTTCCAAATAATAGCTGAACAAAGAATCTATAGAACTCAATAATACAATAAATAACTTAGACTAAATTGACATATATAGAATATTTCATCCTTCAATGAGAGAATATACTTTTTTTCTTAGTAGCACATGGATCCTTCTCTAAAATAGACCATATACTATGCCACAAAGCAGCTATTAGCAAATACAAAAAAGTAGAGGTACTACCCTGCATTCTATCAGATCATAATGGAATGAAATTAGAAATCAATGATAAAATAAGGAATAAAATCCACTCCAACACCTGGAAACTAAATAATATGCTACTGATTGAATAATGGGTTACAGAAGACATCAAGGAGGAGATCAAAAAGTTTTTAGACGTAAATGAGAACACAGATACAACATATTGAAATCTCTGGGACACTATGAAAGCAGTTCTAAGAGGAAATTCCATTGCAAACTTCATTCCTTAAAAGAAGAAAAAGTCAACAAATAAATGATTTAACACTACATCTCAAAGCCCTATAAAAAAGAAGAACAAATCAACACCAAAAGAAACAGAAGACAAGAACAGGCCCAGCAGCCTGCTGAGGGGCAGAGCCGCCCCCTCCCCCCGCGCCTGCAAGGTAGGCGGAAATGTGACCACCCACAGAACAGGCGCAGTGGCCTGCTGAGGGGCAGAGCCGCCCCCTCCCCCTGCGCCTGCAAGGTAGGCGGAACTGTGACCACCGGCAGAACAGGCCCAGTGGCCCGCGGAGGGGCAGAGCTGCCAACCACGCCTGCAAGGTAGGCGGACCTCCGACCCCCTGGCAGAACAGGCCCAGCGGCCTGCTGAGGGGCAGAGCCGCCCCCCGCGCCTGCAAGGTAGGCGGACCTGCGACCACCAACGGAACAGGCCAGACCTGCAACCGACAGGCAGAACAGGCCCAGCGGCCTGCAGAAGGGTAGAGCCGCCCTCCCCCCGCGCCTGCAAGGTAGGCGGACCTGCGACC
>NW_026000229.1:38707796-38723612 GCF_001458135.2 Marmota marmota marmota
AGATGCAAAAATTCTCATTAAAATTCTGGCAAATTGAATACAAAAACATATCAAAAAGATCATGTACCACAATCAAGTTGTATTCAACCCAGGGATGCAAGGTTGTTTCAACATATGGAAATAATTAAATGTAATTCATCACATCAATAGACTTGAAGATAAGAATCATATGATCATCTCAATAGATGCAGAAAAAGTACTTGACAAAATACAGCACCCCTTTATGTTCAAAACACTAGAAAAACTTGGGATAACAGAAACATATCTCAACATGATAAAGGGTATCTATGCTAAGCCCCAGGCCAACGTCATTCTAAATGGAGAAAATAATTGAAGGCATTCTCTCTAAAAACTGGAACAAGACAAGGATGCCCTCTTTCACCACTTCTATTTAACATAGTTCTTGAAACACTGGCCAGAGCAATTAGATGGACAAAAGAATTTAAAGGGATACACATAGGAAAAGAAGAATTCAAATTGGCTCTATTTGCTGATGATATGATTCTATACCTGGAAGACCCTAAAGGTTCCACCAGAAAACTCCCTAGAACTAATAAATGAATTTATCAAAGTAGCAAGATATAAAACCAACACCCATAAATCAAAGGCATTTCTGTGTATCAGTGACAAATCCTCAGAAAGGGAAATGAGGAAAACTACCCCATCCTCAATAGCCTCAAAAAATAAAATAAAATAAAATACTTGGAAATCAACAAAAGAAGTTAAAGATCTATATAATGAAAATTACAGAACCCTAAAGAAAGAAGTCAAAGAAAACCTTAGAAAATGGAAAGATCTACCTTGCTCTTGGATAGACAAAATTAATATTATCAAAATGACCATACTTCCAAAAGCACTATACAGATTTAATGTAATTCTGATCAAAATTCCAATGACATTCTCATAGAAATAGAAAAAGCAATCATAAAATTCTTCTGCAAAAATAAGAGACCCAGAATAGCTAAAGCAATCCTTAGGAGGAAGTGTGAAGCAGGTGGCATCACTTTACCAGACCTTACACTATACTACAAAGCAATAGTAACAAAAACAGCATGATATTGGCACCAAAACAGACTGGTAGACCCATGGTACAGAATAGAGGACACAGAGACTAACCCACGAAACTACAATTATCTTATATTAGACAAAGGTACCAAGAATATGCATTGGAGAAAAGATAGCATCTTTAACAAATGGTGCTGGGAAAACTGGAAATCTATATGCAACAAAATGAAATTTAACCCCTATCTCTCACCATGCACAAAACTCAACTAAAAATGGATCAAGGACTTAAGAATAAAACCAGAGACCCTACTTTTTTTAATAGAAGAAAAAGTAGGCCCTAATCTCCACCATGTGGGATTAGGCCTCAACTTCTTTAAAAAGACTCCTTTGGCACAAGAATTAAAATCAATAATCAATAAATGGGATGGACTCAAACTAAAAGGCTTCTTTGCAGCAAAAGAAACAATCTGTGAGTTGAATAGAGAGCCTACATCTTGGGGGCAAATTTTTACTCCTCACACATCAAATAGAGCACTAATCTCTAAGGTATATAAAGAATTCAAAAAGTTAAACACCAAAAAAACCCCCCCAAAACCCAAAATCCAAATAACCCAATCAATAAATGGGCCAGGGACCTGAAGAGACATTTCTCAGATGATGATATACAATCATCTTACTCCAGTCAGAATGGCAGCTATTATGAAGACAAACAACAATAAGTTTTGACAAGGATGTGGGGATTACAAATTGGTGCAGCCAATATGGAAAGCAGTATGGAGATTTCTTGTAAAATTGGGAATGAAACCACCATTTAACCCAACTGTCCCTCTCCTCAGTCTATACTCAAAGGACTTAAAAACAGCATACTACAGGGACACAGCCACATCAATATTTATAGCATAACAATTCACAATAGTTAAACTCTGGAACCAACCTAGATGCCCTTCAATAGATGAATGGCTGAAAAAAAAACATGGCATATATACACAATGGAATATTACTCAGCAATAAAAGAGAATAAAATCATGGCATTTTAAGGTAATTGGATGGAGTTAGAGAAGATAATGCTAAGTGAAGTTAGCCAATCCCCAAAAAACAAATGCCAAATGTTTTCTTTGATATAAGGAGGCTGATTCATAGTGGGATAGGGAGCAGGAGCATGGGAAGAATAGATGAATTCTAGATAGGGCAGAGGGGTTGGAGGGGAAGGGAGGGGGCATGAAGTTAGAAATGATGGTGGAAAGTGATGATCATTATTATCCAAAGTACAGGTATGAAGACACGAATTGCTATGAATATACTTTGTATACAACCAGAGATATGAAAATTGTGCTCTATATGTGTAATAAGAATTGTAATGTATTCTGCTGTCATATATAAATAATAAAATTCAGTGAGTACTCAGATTTAATGAGATTGATGAAATTCAGAAACACCTTGATTCCTAATCCTTTAGTCAACTGTAGAACTTCATTAAGTGGCAGGTTGCTTTCTGATGGTTATGTATTTCATAGCAAGTAGTTTAAAAATATGGCAGAATTTGGGGGGTATTTTCTGTCCTGCTCATGCTTTATTCTTTGGTAAATCATTTGTATCCATGGTCCTGCCAGAAACCAACTTTTTGCTATGTGATCCTCACCAGGTGCTACTGGGTCAATGGTAGATACTTGAATCTGACTCAGTAGGTCAATTAATTTTGTTATTGACCTGTGAAGTTTTCTTGTTGAAAATATGAACTAAAGGACATAGTGTCCATAGTCAGTATAGATCAGCTAAGTTTGTGAGAGAACAGAAATAATTGATAACCAGTGAGTTAAGAGACCTCAGGGAACCACCATTTGACTCAGTTATCCCACTCCTTGGTATATACCCAAAGGACTTAAAATCAGTATACTACAGTGATGCAGCCACATCAATGTTTATAGCATCTCAATTCACATTATCTATGCTATGGAACCAACCTAAATGCCCTTCAACAGATGAATGGATAAAGAAAATGTGGTATATATACACAACAGAATATTACTCAGCCATAAAAGGAATGGCTTTGTGCCTTTAGCTGGTAAATGGATGGATCCATAGACTGTCATGTTGAGAGAAATAAGTCAATTCCCCAAAACCAAAGGCCAAATGTTCTCTCTGATATTTGGATGCTAACACACAATCTGGGGGTGGGGGGGAGAATAGACGTTTAGTGGACTAGACAAAGGTAAATGAGGGGAAGGGAGGGGAGATGGGAATGGGAAAGATAGTAGAATGAATCGGATATAACTTTCCTATGTTCATATATGAATACATGATCATTGTAACTTCACATCATGTTCAACCACAAGAATGAGATCATAATTAGAATGTTGTATTCCATGTATGTATGTCAAAATACACTGTACTGTCATGTGTATATAAAAAAGAAAAAAAGAATGTTATTAATAGATACACTTGAACAATTGTAAAAGTGAGGATATCTTGTTAAATATATTTAGATATATATCAAACATTAGTGAATAAATATTATTTATTTTTTCCTAAGAGGATGCACCAATTAATTGGAAAAGTTGTCTGATGATGAATATTGTACCTTCTTATAATCAAAAATTAAAACTAAGGAAATAAAAGAGAGAGAGACCACAGGAATCCAGAAAGAGAGTGATGGAACACATGACTTCCGTTCCTGGTGGCTTATCAGTTCTAGACTCCCAAAGCTGGTTGATATTTTATTTCCTGTTTGTTGGTGTCCATGAAATGACTTCTTACATCTTACAATAGCCCTCACCCATCACCTCTTTTTTTTTTGAGATAAGGGTTTCTGTTTTTTATAGTCAAGAGTCTTGACTAAAATAAACTGCTACTTAGGTGTTGCCAGTGGTGGTTTCAAGTGAGAGTTGTAAACTTGTATCTTGGTAGTTAAGCAAAGGGTGGAATGATTTCTAGTTGTTTATTTTGAAATTGAACTAGGTGTCACTGAAAACTACTTACATCTATGCTCTCATTGTTCATTTAGGACATATAACTTTCCACTCTTTATAGGGTGGGTCTTCAGAAATTCTGTTTAGGGAAAAAAAATCCAAAATAAGCTTACATCAAAGACCAAGATTGCCTCTGCTGGTTTATAATGGTGAACTTTCTCATTGTTTGCACTAGAGACATAATTTTGATTGCCCTGTCAACAAATGCATTGCCCAAATTGAGTTTTTATGGCTGGGAAACTCCTGTCACACAGAATCATGATGCCAGGGAGGCAGGGACCAAAGTGAGGTGAACCAGTCTGTGTTCTCTCTCCAACAGTTAAAAGTCGCCTCCTCATCTGATTTAGTGCCTGTACCAAACTGGCATACACAGAGGGAACCCTGAAAACGGAGCTGTAGCTGTCAAGTTTTTGTTTTGCAGTGAGCCGAAGGAGAGGACAAGTGTAAGCTTGCCCAAAACACAAAGCTTGTGTGGATAACTGAAATATCCTGTAGAAAGCCTTTTAAAAAAAAGAATAGACAGAATAAATAATAGAGACAATAGACAGATAAATGAACACCAGTTGAGAAGAGGGCATTGGGAGATGGAAGAGAGAGAATACATTTATAGTGAGAGGCAGTTCAGCCTAGTGGGAGGCATTCAGCCCAAGTTCACCATTTAGTAGATTTTCTGACCTTGGACAGGTTTTTTACTTGGTGACTCAAGTTTGTTGCAAAGGTTAAAGGAATCAGTACACATAACATGAACACAGCAATGTCTAGCCTAGAGTAGGTGCCTAATAAATGGTAGTTATAATTATCCTGTACAACATCAACTCTCTACCAATAATCCCAGCAAGGTAGATGAGAACACACACCACAAGCGCATAATACATTTACTCTTTAGCTATGAACTGTGTTTGTATTGGTCAAAACAAGAAGGAAGATTCCTAAAAGGACCACTAGATAAAGATGCGGGGAGAAGGCCTTTCATATAAAGGGAGAAAACAGATTGATCTCTTACCTAGAAAAACTAAAACTATTGAAATGTATGAAAGACAGGAATGATAAGAATAATAACTTGTTTATAAACTATTGGGAAATTAGAGCTGGCATGAAAAATGAATATTTGAGGCAAATACTTAAACAGATGGTTACTTGACTGTGCTTGCACAGTGAGTGGTTCAATTATGGAGCTCATTAGCTCTGGAGTGTCAGGAGCAATCCAGATGGAGCTGTGTTACAGTCCTTAACTGTAGAGAGTGGTTAGGGATGTTTGTGATAGAGCCCTAGTTTAGTCCAATTCAGCATTTGTAAATGACATCTATTGATAGAGTACTTTACAAAACACTACAAGCATCATTTACTGTGATTTTACTGTGGGAAAAGTTCTGCTGGGAATCAAGATATGAAAGATGGATTTTACTAAAATTTCTGATCTGTACAACCACCCAGAAATACTATAATCAAGTTAATTTAATTTGAGGGCTTAAGATATTTGATTCATTTTTATTTAAAATGTTTTGAGACCAAAGAATTTTTATGAAGGTTCACCATTGATATGAAGAAGCTAAAGAAATGAAAGTTCTTTCCTATTGTTTAGTTTTTATAATTCTACCCAGTCTACTCTCTAATGTTAATAAGAAAGTTTATTCTTTCATTCTTTTTTTTGTTTATTTTTATTTTTGCTGGAGCTGGAGGCTGAACCCAGGGCCTCAAGCATTCTAAGTGCACATATTATCCCTGAGCTGTACCTCCAGTCCTATCCTTTATTGTACTTTTGGAGTAGTTGTTAAGATAGTAATTTTAGAGTGACAAGTTAGAGATTATCTTCAATTCCTCATTTCAGATAAAGGTGATAGGTCCCTGAGAACTTGGGTGACACATTCAGGGTGACAGAGCTTTGATGAAAGCCTAGGTTCTAGTCTTTGTGTTTTCTTTACTATCAGGCTGCTTCCCCCCTCGAGAAATTGTAGTTCTGCTTATTTCTGGATACATAAAGGCTGAAATGTGTTATGTTTTATCTTCGACTACTGAGAAGCAGATTTGCTGTGAAGCCAGTGAAGCTTCAACAATGAGGCCCCTCAGCTGTACGAGCTTTGGAGTGGGTTTGCATTAGCAAACATTTCCATCAGCATTTCTTCTCAATGAGATATTTTCAGACACAGACTTAACTCTCCAAGCTGCCAACAATTTGTTGTGATCTTGTATATAACTTTGTATTTTAATTTTGTATTTTTTTAAAAAGAAGTGCTTTCCTCCTGCTGCAAGATCATATATGTTTCTGGCTCTATGAAACTGGATCTGTTTCTGATGTCCAAAGATACAATCAGTTGGGAATTTCATTTAAATATTTTAGATTTTTATTTAAAAATTTTGAATACACTTAAGTTACTTTTATGTTTTAAGCGAATTAAAATTTTATTATATAAAATTAAAACTTGTGTTAAAATATTTTAAATAAAATGACAACTCCTTGACTCAAACTTTTCTACCCCTGATTTTTTTCTCCAGCATTATCCACTCTTAACTCCTTGGATGTTTCCTGCAAATATTTACCTCCATATTATTTTTTAGTAACTTACTTTTACAATTGATTGGTTCTAACATTATATATTGGGTTCCCCAAATGGTAATCAAGAATTTAACTTGTTACTCCAAATACCCATTCTCTCTTCTCTTATTTTAACAACTTTTGGTTACCTTAAACGTTAGTATTTGTGTTATGATGATTGTGTAAATATTGTTCACAACAGAAGCAAGTGGTATCCTATAGTATAGGATCTCCTATTTAACTTTTTGATTGTCCTGGAGTTAATAATTATCTCTCTTTTTCTCTCTCTATCTCACACAAACATGCACGCACACACATGAATGAATGCACTGTCTTTGCTTCATTTTTCAACTTGCTTTACTCAAGAGTTCATAATTTCTTTGCTTTTCCCTTTGCCTCATTTTCTGTGTGTCTAGCCATCTATATTATAACCACCAAGCATCTATCCTATCAATATTATTTTGGGAGGGAGTCAAACATATCAGATACCACCCTGTCCTCCACACTTTGTTCCCCTAGAGATCTTCCTTCCATAATTCTTTATCATTAGTATGGACTAATTCTTTCTCTAGTATCTGGAAATTTCATAATGCTAAGTCTTTGGTGAGGATGTTTGATGAGGATGTTGAGTAGTATGCTCTCTGAAGAAGTATTGCACACTAACTGATTGTACCACTGGAGCTCCTTAGTAGGCTCTTTCTAAATCCCATAGAATTGTCTATTCATGTTAAGTAATCTTATTTAAGCAAATTTTGAAAGTATATTTTAAGTGTCTAATGCCACACAAGGACAGCCTTCATTTTCTAGTTGACTAGGTTTACATAATAGGGTGAAGGAAATGCTCTTCATAATACATAAAGTGCCACATTTGGATGCCTAATGTGTTTAGTGATTAAAAGTAGAATTCACTAATGTATAATTTAACTCCTATTTCTTGATATGTATATTAAGCTTCAGGTGAGTTATCTAAATTGTGAATTCCAGATAATTACTAAGAATACATTTCCAGAAAATCTCTTTATTATTCTCAAACTCACAGTGACTTTTGCCACTGAGTTTTCATATCGGTTGGTTAAATATAATTTTAAAATAAATAAGAGCTGGGGTTGTGGCTCCGTGGTAGAGCACTTGCCTAGTGCGTGCAAGGCCCTGGGTTCAATCCTCAGCACCATATAAAAATAAATAAATAAAAAACAAAAGTATAGTGTCCAACTACAACTAAAAATATATATATATATATATTTTAAATAAAAATAAAACAGATGATAGATTTTAAAAGTATAATACGCAACTTCTTAAAATTTTTTTGTTAGTTGCTCAAAACATTACAATGATCTTGACATGTTAGTTGCTCAAAACAATTCAATGATCTTGACATATCATACATTTGATTCAAATGGAGTACATAATCTTATAATACGCAATTTTTTTACATGCTATTTTTATTAGCTACACTAGAAGCATTACATGCTGCTAATGGGGAGTTACCTATTATAGTTGTAATAGCAGAATCTCCCCCTCTCTCTCTGCTCTATGTATACAGAATATTTAGTATTTTTTACTGTTTACTTACAAAGTAGGATAATAGCATTATTTTGCTTTGCAGAAGTAGATATTAAGGCCATTGCAAGTAATAATAAAATTTTTCTTATGGGGACTTCTTATTCTTAGAGAACTTATTCCTTTTTAAAGGAGGATGAGTGTTTTCCTAGATAATACACTGTGGAATATGCTGATTAATTAGAGGAGGAGAGATTTTTTTTTCAATGTGTTTCAATACATTTTAAAGCTATTCCTTTTTGAGATTGTTTTAACTCAAGTAGCATGTAGTTCAGTTGAATTTTTGTAAACTGTGGCTCTATTCTTTGATTTGATTTATTTATTTCTGAGGACATAACCAGAAGAAAAATGTTCTAAATCTTTAAGGTCTTAGTTCAAATACCTAGCCCTGGTTATCTTTACAGGTAAATATTTAATAAGTGTGATCAAATCTTTCTCCCTAAATGCACTGCTCCTGGAATGCTCTTGGCTCCTGCCTGGACCTGTAACTTTGAAGCAACTGCACATCTCAGGATGCTCTACTCCTTCACTCTTCCTTTTCTGTTTTCAGCAGTATTGTCCACTGAATATTGTAGCAGACAGAAGAGTGAATCACTGGGGGCAGATGCAATAAGCTCTATTAGCCTTAGATTTTTTTTTTCTTCTCAATTACGGAATTGGGTGGTGGTTGGGTTTATGCTGAGGAATGGGTGGAGACAGAGAAATACCTCCTGGGGATTATGACAAGATTCCCGTCTGTTTATTAAAGAGGTGATTGCCTACTTCTTTGCTTGATGATTTTTAAAATCAAAGGTGCTTTTCTGATGTCTCTGTTTAAGCTCAAGTTACTTTTATGTGTAGAGAGGTTATTAGTGATTAATGTGGTACAGTAATTAATTTTTGTAGGATTTCCTTCACCTCCCCCACCCCACTCTAATTCTAGTGTGAATGATTGAGTCTAAAGTTATTCTCTAGGGCTGCTTTGCACTTTTTAATAATTTACAATAATTTGTTTTCTTACTTGCATATATAATGTAAGGGGTTTCCTGGCATTTTCATTATATTGTATTACTGGAACTTTAGCAAACATAAACATGTTTACTCAATCAATTGATTATGAAAACTTTTGGTTTGTTTTATCAGTTAGATTCCACATCACTTCTCTCTGAGGAACAGTTGAGGTGTCTTCTGGATGAATGCACATTCAAACAAAAGTCCATCATGAGGCTTTCTTCTGACAGAGAAAATGAAGATATTGAGGACGTAACATCAGAGTTCCCCAAGCTTTCTAGATCTATCCTCTCTAAGTTACTAAATAGATCAGAAGCAGAGGTCCAGAAAACTGAGGTAGAGGATGAAGATATGCTCGAGAATGTAGAATGTAAAGTTGATGAACAGTGCTATCTCACAGAAGCCCTGACTGGGCATTATATATCAGAAGCTTTTGTAATTGACACAGAGAATATGAAATGCCTCCAATTTTCCAAGAATGAGGTTATTAGTGATGCAGAAGACTACTTTATGTCAAAGACTGTTGGCATTGGGAGATTGAAAAGGCCTTCCTTCTTGGATGATCCACTGTATGGTGTCAATGTGAGCCTTTCATCAGAAGACCAACATCTGAAACTGAGTTTTCCTGGGAAACCAACAACAGGTGAGACTTACAGAACATGTGTTTTATATCCCAGAGTGTTACTTGTAACAAAGGAGCACATTGGGATCATCCAAGGAGTCTTTGCTTGTTTATTTTGATACCCATGTCCAAGACCCTCTCCAGGCTTAACTGAAATAAGAGTTTCTAGCTGTCAATTAATGTGGTGACAGGATTTCACTGGGTGCACTTGAGAAATATGGGTTTCAGTTTAGTGAAAGGAAGCTAATTATGTTATCTTATTGTGGTCCTCAGATAGAACTAGTTCTACCAATAATGGCAATTGTACAATTTGAGTGTACTTAATATTGAAGTTCCATCCACTTGATTGTAACAGTATTGATGAAACCTGGTTGTGGTGGATTGATTTTGGGAAGTGTACTGCAGTGGTTTGAAAGGGGTATGTGCTGGTGTATGTCATTATTCCACTAAACAGTTCAAAGGAACTAGAGTGTTTGAGAAGCTTTTGTTTGTCATAATGTAGTCTTATTGCTTTGCAGTGGAGCCCTGGGATTTTAGAAATAGTGACACAATTAGCTAATTTTTTTCCATTAAATGAATATTTTGGATCCCACCCACATCAGCCTCTGCAGGGTCCAGGCACACAGTGGGCTGGATCCACACCTTTCTTGGTGGGGCAGACACTCACTAGAGCCTAGCCTCTGGTGCAGGACTGCCCTTCTGACCAGTGTACTACCCCGAGAGCTGAGATCCAGCCCAGATGGCTCACAACAACCCATGCAGGATCCAGGATTTTGCCCGGTTCATCCCTCCCCCGGCAAAGCAGACACTGCCAGAGCCTAGCCTTTGGCACAAGATTGCCCCTTCCTATCAGCAGACTGCCATGGGAGGTCAAGCCTAGCAGCTTGGATCCACCCACTCCAACTTACTTAGGTCCCAGACACAGGATGCAGTAGCATCCATTGAGGGATACCAGCAGGGTCTGGAAGCCCAACATCAAGGTGAGTTACAGACAATCTGCACAGGTACTACAAGAATATAGGGAAGAAACTGTAATATCTCAGATACACACTGCAATAAAGGAAGACCCATAGACAACATGAAAAAAAAACAAGGGAGGAAAGTGCCCCAAACAAACCAGGACACTATAACAACAGAATCTATGGGTAGTGAAGTTGATGAAATGTCAGAAAAGGAGTTCAGAATGTTCATAATTAAAATGATCTGTGAATTAAAGAATGACCTAAGTTAGCAAATACAAGCAAAAATTGATCACTCCAACAATGTGATAAGAGAACAAATAAGGTAGCAAAAGATTATTTCAAGAGAGAGATAGAGAAACTGGAAAAAAAAAAGTCAGAAATCCTTGAAATGAAGGCTACAATACATCAAATAAAAAACTCAATAGAAAGCATAACCAATAGACTAGATCATTTGGAAAAAAGAACATCAGATAATGAAGACAAAGTATACAATCTAGAAAATAAAGTTGATCACACAGTGAAGAAAGTTAGAAACCATTAACAGAACATCCAAGAATTATGGGTCAGCATCAAAAGACCAAATCTAAGAGTAATCAGGATAGAGGAAGGCACAGAGTTTCAAACCAAAGGAATGCACAATCTCTTCAATGAGATAATATCAGAAAATTTCCCAAGCATGAAGAATGAATTGGAAAACCAAATACAAGAGGCTTACAGGACATCTAATGTACAAAATTTCAACAGATCTACACCAAGGCACATTATAATGAAAATGCCTAGCATACAGAAAAGGATAGAATCTTAAAAGCTGCAAGGGAGAGGAATCAGATCACATATAGGGGGAGACCAGTTCGTACGTCAGCAGATTTTTCAATCCAGACCCTCAAAGCCAGGAGATCGTGGAATAACATATACAATGCTCTGAAAGAAAATGGATGCCAACCAAGAATCTTATATCCAGAAAAACTAAACTTTAGATTTGATGATGAAATAAAAACCTTCCATGATAAATGAAAGTTAAAAGAATTTAAAACTAGAAAGCCTGCACTACAGAACATCCTCGGCAAAATATTCCAAGAAGAGGAAATGAAAAACAATGACAAAAATCAGCAGAGGGAGGGATTACACTAAAGGAAAATCTAATCAGAGGCAAAACCAAGTCACATTAAATATCAAAAATAAACAAACATGGCTGGGAATACAAATCATGTCTCAATAATAACCCTGAATGTTAATGGCCTAAACTCATCAATCAAAAGACATAGACTAGCAGATTGGATCAAACAAACAAATAGCCAAAAAACCCAACACTGTGCTGCCATGCTGCCTACAAGAGACACATCTCATAGAAAAAGACATTCACAGACTGAAGGTGAAGGGTAGGGGAAAATCATACCACTCACATGGACTGCAGAAGCAAGCAGGGATTTCCATCCTCATATCAAATAAAGTAGACTTCAATCAAAAGGATAAAGACACTGTTCAAGGGAATAATACAACAACAAGACTTAACAATTATAAATAGATATGCCCCAAACAATGGAGCGTCTACATTCATCAAACAAACTCTTCTCAAGTTCAAGAGTCANATTCTATACCTGGAAGACCCTAAAAGTTCCACCAGAAAATTCCTAGAACTAGTAAATGAATTCATCAAAGTAGCAAGATATAAAACCAACACCCATAAATCAAAGGCATTTCTGTGTATCAGTGACAAATCCTCAGAAAGGCAAATGAAGAAAACTACCCCATTCTCAATAGGCTAAAAAAATAAAATAAAATAAATAAAAATAAAATAAATGGGAATCAACTAAAAAAAGAGGTAAAAGATCTATGTAATGAAAATTACAGAACCCTAAAGAAGAAGTCAAAGAGGACCTTAGAAGATAGAAAGATCTACCTTGCTCTTAGATAGGCAGAATTAATATTATCAAAATGACCATACTTCCAAAAACCTATACAGATTTAATGTAATTCTGATCAAAATCCCAATAACATTCTCATAGAAATAGAAAAAGCAATCATGAAATTCAATTGGAAAAATAAGAGACCCAGAATAGCTAAAGCAATCCTTAGGAGGAAGTGTGAAGCAGGTGGCATCACTTTACCAGACCTTACACTATACTACAAAGCAATAGTAACAAAAACAGCATGATATTGGCACCAAAACAGACTGGTAGACCCATGGTACAGAATAGAGGACACAAAGACTAACCCATGAAACTACAATTATCTTATATTAGACAAAGGTACCAAGAATATGCATTGGAGAAAAGAAAGCATCTTCAACAAATGGTGCTGGGAAAACTGGAAATCCATATGCAACAAAATGAAATTTAACCCCTATCTCTCACCATGCACAAAACTCAACTAAAAATGGATCAAGGACTTAAGAATAAAACCAGAGACCCTACTTTTTCTAATAGAAAAAAAGTAGGCCCTAATCTCCACCATGTGGAATTAGGCCCCAACTTCCTTAATAAGACTCCTTTGGCACAAGGATTAAAATCAAGAATCAATAAATGGGATGGACTCAAACTAAAAGGCTTCTTCTCAACAAAAGAAACAGTCTGTGAGGTGAATAGAGAGCCTATATCTTGGGAGCAAATCTTTACTCCTTACACATCAGATAGAGCACTAATCACTAGGGTATATAAAGAATTCAAAAAGCTAAACACCAAAAACCAAATAACCCAATCAATAAATGGGCCAAGGACCCTGAAGAGACACTTCTCAGAGGATGATGAATAATCAATTAATAAATACATGAAAAAGTGTTCATCATCACTAGCAATTAGAGAAATGCAAATCAGAACCACTCTAAGGTTTCATCTCACTCTAGTCAGAATGGCAGCTATTATGAAGAAAAACAACAATAAGTGTTGACGAGGATGTGGGGAAAATAGTACACTCATACACTGCTGGTGGGACTGCAAATTGGTGCAGCCAATATGGAAAACAGTATGGAGATTTCTTGGAAAATTGGGAATGGAACCACCATTTAACCCAACTGTCCCTCTCCTCAGTCTATACCCAAAGGACTTAAAAATAGCATACTACAGGGACACAGTCACATCAATGTTTATAGGAGCAAAATTCATAATAGCTAAACTGTGGAACCTAGATGCCCTTCAATAGATGAATGGCTAAAAAAAATGTGGCATATATACACAATGGAATATTTACTCAGCAATGAAAGAGAATAAAATCATGGCATTTGCAGGTAAATGGATGGAGTTAGAGAAGATAAATGCTAAGTGAAGTTATCCAATCCCCAAAAAACAAATGCCAGTCTTTTTTTTTTTTTAAATATAAGGAGGCTGATTCATATTGGGATAGGGAGTGGGAGCATGGGAGGAATAGAGGAACTCTAGATAGGGCAGAGGGGTGAGAAGGGAAGGGAGGGGGTATGGGGTAATTAATGATGGTGGAATGTATAGATCATTACTATTCAAAGTACATGTATGAAGACACGAATTGGTGTGAATATACCATGTATACAACCAGAGATATGAAAAATTTTGCTCTCTCTATATAATAAGAATTGTAATGCATTCTGCTTTCATATATAAATAAAAAATTTACATAAAAAAGAATATTTTGGTTTGCTCCAAGTGAAGTCCTTAATTCATCGTTGTCTTCATGGATTTCTCTTTTTCTCAGTTTGTCCTCAGACCTATTTATTTGTTAAATTACTTTTACAGGTTCTATTAATTGCTTCTTAGGTGCTCTTGGTGACTGTGTTTTACCTGGTTTACTATGTTCTAGGACAGGGGTTTTCAGCCTTACACTGTTGACATTCTTGGGCTGGACATTCTTTGTTGTCGGGAACTGTTCTGTGCATTGTAGGATATTTAATGGAATCTCCGCTTCTTTCTACTCAATAGATGCCAATAGTGTACCATGAAGTTCTGACAAACGAAAGTATTTCCAGACATCACCAAATGTTAACTGGGGGACAAAATTTTCCCCAATTGAGGACCATTGTTCCAAAATACAAAATAAGTAGGACATAATCACTGCTCTGGAGTATTTTCATAGTCTATTGATGAAGAGAGGCACTTTCATAGATAATTACAGTGGAGTGGGACAAGCATATAAGACCTTCAGAACAAAGTCCATAGGCATCATTACAGAGGGAATGACAATATCATTAAGTTTCTCACTTTTCTCGGAAGCTTCAAATCATCTGGACTTAATTATTCAACTGATTTTTTTGAATTTTTAAATAATAGTTTTGAGATTTAATTTATATACCTGTATTAGTTTCTTATGGTTGCTGTAACTGATTGCCAAAACAGAAATTTATTCTCATAGTTTTGGAGGTCAGAAGTCCGAAATCAAGGAGTCACCAAGACTACATACACTCTGCCTGGAGGCGGTAGAGGAGGATGCTTCTTACTTGCTTTTCCCAGTTTCTCATGGCTGTCAGTGTTCTTTGGCTTTCTCACTTTCTGATCACATCACTGCAGTCTTTTCTTCTCTCTTCACATTGCCTTCCTTTCTGGGTTTCTTAATTTCCCTCAGCTTTTTTCTTTAAAAAATACTTCTCACTGAATTTAGGGCCTACCCCGATAATTCAGGATGATCTCCTAATCTCAGGATCCTTTAATTTGGCCTCATTTTAGAAAATGAACTATTTCCAAAATAAGGTAAAATTCACAAATCCAGGGCCTAAAAAGAATGAGGACATAGTTTTTGTGGGGCCACTCTTTAATAACACCAAAGCATTCACCCATTTAAAGTGTATAATTCAAAGATTTATGCTATAATCACCGAGTTGTACATCCATTACTGCTATCGATTTCATATTTTCCATATCCCACCTCAAAGAAACACTATGTCCATTAATTATCATTCTTTTTTTTTCTTCTAATCCCCAGCTCTAGGCAGTCACTATCCTACTTTTTGTCTCAATGAATTTGCCTGGCCTGAATATTTCACATAAATGGAATCATACAATATGTCACCTTTTGCTACTGGCCTTTTATGCTTAACATAATGTTTTCAAGGTTTATCCATGTTGCAGTATGCCAATACTTCATTCTTTTTATTGTTAAATAATATTCCATTGTATGGATAGTCCATATTTTATTTATCACTTTAATACTTGATGGACACTTGGGTTGTTTCTAATTTTTGGTTAATATATATATGTATATATGTAATATATATATA
>NW_026000229.1:38726723-38807528 GCF_001458135.2 Marmota marmota marmota
AGGGGGGATAGTAGAGGATAGGAAAGGCAGCAGAACATAACAGACACTAGTATGGCAATATGTAAATCAATGGATGTGTAACTGATGTGATTCTGCAATCTGTATATGGGGTAAAAATGGGAGCTCATAACCCACTTGAATCAAAGTGTGAAATATGATATATCAAGAACTATGTAATGTTTTGAACAGCCAACAATAAAAAAAAAAAAAAAAAAAAAAGAAAAAAAAAGAAAAAAAAAAAGAAAAGGTATTTTTTTTTTTACTAAGAATAGCATTTTAATTTTAATTTTGAGATGCCTTCTAAGCCTATTTTCCCCAGAACAAGATAAAAAGTACAGAAGACAAAGAGCCAATTCATTTTTGGAATAAATTTAGGAACTTAAATTATTCAATTTTTCTATACGCAACTCTTTAACAAAAACTACTGGTACCACCTTAATTGTAAATTCTCATAGGACTTAAAAGTTTATTGCCCTTCAATCCAACTCTCTTGAAACACGTGACAATAAACTACCTTTGGAGGAAAAAATCCTATCATCTTGGTAATAACATAATTTTATTTTTTAACAAGTCCTTTATTCCAAGTATAACTTGCTGGCTTGGAGGTCAATTTTGGAGTGAAATGGAATATGCCTGAAGAAAAGCTTGTTCCCAGCTACTTTTCTGTCTCAACCTGGTATTCTCAAGTCAATTTTGCTGTATTACCTACATATTAGAATTCTCTCCCAGGACTTCATTTGTTGAACTTCTCTGAGAACAAATGGTTTTATGTTTCAAATAATTATTTCTTTCAGATCAGTTTTCCTAATTACACAATTATTACCAACACTTCTTAGTTCCTACTTCCTTACCTTGGTTCTATAAAATGATTTGGCAATTTATACTTATATATGATCATTCTACCTAGACAGATGTTTTTAGAGCAAGAGAGAAAATGAATGAGAGAGGAAGACTTATTTTGCTAGCCAATTCCGTCTAGTGGTTAACAGACCTCAGAGCAAGACCTTTAATCTTACTTACAAAGTTTCCTCTTTGATTCATTTTTATTAAGACTGGAAATTAATTGGTCAGTATTTCACATTCATGATTAACCCATCCAGAACTCAAGGTATGCTTATTTTAACATGTTGGCCTTCTCTTCACAAAATAATTTGATATTTACACACACATTTATGCATTCCTTCCAAATTTTAAATTTCTCTTTAGTCATCTGTTTTTGACCAAAGAAAGATATCATTCTCTAAAAGGTGGTATCTATAACACTTAGCTCAGCTTTTCAAAGATAATTCCTCCCTCATACACACTTTCATCTGAAGCTACTCCATGACCTGTGATCATTGCCTACCCAGTGCCGCCATCCATGAGTCAGGAAATGGATTTGCAAGAGGTACATGTGCTTCACAGCTGTTCGTCTTTTTTATTGTCCTTCTTAGAAATAGATCTGGACTTTGAGAAGGATTCCATATATGACACCTAATGATATTAATGATAATATGAAATTGTATTCCTTTTGGGGTCCAAGACTTAAAGGTTGTCTTTTATGTTTTTAATGTGGTAGACTAATTTATCATTTTGTTCTTTTATTCCACAAATATTTATTCTAAACTTAGTCTTGAACAACTCAAGTCTTTTTAAATCATATAGGAACTGTGAATGTTACTATTGTTTACTGTAATTTCATTTTGAGTATGTTATATTGGTTTAAGAATGGCATTTACCCATCTCTCATAATATAAAGCCAGCAGAGAATAAACATGGATACAGTAAGTATAAATATAAACTTCCATGTGATTTATTGTTGTTCCTTTACATAAGAAACAGTAATATACAAGTTACACTGCTTTAGAATGTAAAATGGATAAAAATGTGTACAAAAAAGCACATTCCTAGAAAAAGTTATTGGCAAATAGTAAAAACTGGGGAGTAAAAAGCAAAAATCAAAACAAAATAAAACAAAGAAAAGAGCAAAACCAACAATTCTTCAATTCAGTGTGCAAACATATAAAAATAGAAATACTAACTCTATGGGCAGTATTTCCTGATAAATTATTTAAATAGCATATCTACACAATCTGAGATATCTATTCCAATGGCAATGAGAAAATAATTTATAAAAATAAAGCAATGATATACAAGATGATAGAAAAAAAACACAACTTTCAGAAATTGTATTTAACATTTCAATGCTATTTCCTTACTGGGAATATTTTTTTCTGCAAAGAATTTTTATACTATGTACAACATTGACTTTTTTAGGTACTACAGTAGCTTTAAGTTTGTTAGACACTTAAACTCTTTCTGCTTGATCCCAAAATTCTTTACTCAGTCACACAACAAATGAGGTAATATTTGTATATAAGTTTCACCTTTGTCATTTCTTTCTCTTTTGGAAAAATGAAAAAAAAAATAGGCGTATGTTTTTATTCTCCCTGGAAATAGGCACAAAGGATGGGATCTCATGGCTTTTTTTGCAATCCAAAATACTTGCAAACAGACAACCAGAAATTCTTGGAAAGACAAAACAAAGAAGAAAGAATTCTAAATCATTCACTCTAAGCACAAAGTGAAAAGGCAGCTCGTTGTGCTGATTTTCCATGTGCCAGTTTTAAAGAGGTTTGCTGATAAATCTCAGCTACCTGCTCTCAAACATTTTCCATATGAAATCTTATTCCAGGTAGAACAGAGTTAATAAATAATCTGTATTTACAATCTTACAGTCATGAAGACTTCTAACAAAGATGATATGGATAGTCCTTACACTACTTCCTGTTCCACAAATAATCTTTCAGACAGATCCCCCAGAATAGGTATAAAATAAATATTTTACACTGTAAAGCATTTGTTAAACAACAACAACAACAACAACAACAAGCCCAAGAAACTATAGTCCAAAAGAGAATTGAAAAACTCCATGGTAATTCAGGAAGATAGAAAAGGAATGTTTTAGTTAGATTGATAATAATTTTGTGCCTTTCTAACCATAAAAATATAAGCACAGCTGTCCCTCCTTTGGGAGGCAGCTAGAGCTCACTGAGATGGTAGGTTTTCCTATTTTCTGCTACATCTGCACAAGATACATCTGAAATAAAACCAACAATTTCAATGTGACCAGGCAGTGGCAGCCAGTACTGCCTTGCACTTCTGACACCCTGTTCTGGCCACTACAAGTGATATGTTAACGGCGGGACCAGGGAGGAAGTCCAGAGTCTTTCCCTCCCTGCCCTCCTTCTATTTGAGTGCCTATTTACGTGGTTAACCAGCTAACACTGGTCAGCATCATGAAATCCAGCAATAGTCTTTCAATCCCCTGAAAGTGATTTAGTACCGAACATGTAACAGTTCCTCCATATTTTCTTCATACCTTTGTCTGTTGGGTATGCACCCTCTCCTAAGTGCTTTGGCCCTGCTCCCCCTGTTCCTAAGGGAGTATGTTGGGGTGGTTTTGTTTGCTAATTCTAATGAGTCCTCCCTTCTCTGACATGCCTGAAAATGCTGCTGAGTCCATTACTCAGAGATGGCCTTGCAAAGCACCGGCTCTGGGACAAAGCAGAGTGGAGCAGGCACCATGCCAACTGAAGCAAGTAGATGCTTTTGCTTTTTTGAAAGCAAACCAGAGTTAATTGTTTATATTCTTGGAAGATGTCTCTCATTCATTGGAGGCAGGTCACATGTTCTAGGAGTTCACACCAATGCAAGCAGAGAAAAAAAAAAAGGAAGGCAAGGAGAAGTGATCCTGGGGTTTGCTTAAGCCCTTGGTTCTAGAAGGTGCAGTACCAGCATTGGTTGTGATCAGTAGTCTGATCAACAGCTTGATGATTAGGAATCTGTTAAATGCATAAACAAATACATAAATGAAAATTAGTAAGGGCAAAATCATCTTAACAGTTAACAGATTAACAAGACAGAGATAGCTATAATTTTATAGTGACAAAAAGCATTCACATTTCATTTCCTTTGCCGACATTGATGCCAGGAGACTGACATAGCATGGCCTTCCAGAACTTGTGTTATGCTTTCTAAGGCCTTCAGTGTTAAAAGTTTAGGAGTTTTGTTTTTAAAATATACGCTCAAAAATTCTATCACAAGCTAAGTATTTTTGGAGTACTATCAACCATCTTTCTTTACTCTTTATAACTGATGCCTTTGATCTTGTAGGCTTCAGGCCCTGGCTCAGTATTTATAAGCACTTATTTTGTGGTAGGTTCAACACTGGTCTCAGAGAGAGCTTAATCAATCACTGAAAAAATAAGGAAGATACAAAACTAAGGCTAATAGTGAAAATTAATTTAGCATGCTGGTATGAAGATGAAACTCCTTTTCCCTCTCTGTATACAGGGACAACTGTGATGGCATGAAGAAACCCATAAGCAGAGTGTGAGATGTGTAACATACAAAAATTTAAAGAAAAATATTAATAAGGTGTCAGGTGTCCAGCTGCTTATCTATAGTTTACCTCTGCACCATGTAGAAAGAGCACAGAGATTGCTAAGCAAATTCATATTGTTAATAAGGACTCAGGATTTCACTAGCCACAGTTCATAAGCATCATTTCATTTTTAGCACTGTGTCTTCCAAAGCAAAATATAAATAACCCTGCCCCTAAAATAGTCTTTAAATCAGCCTCTCCCAACTCAACATCCTGTTAATTTGAGTTAGATATGTCAACTGTACATTCGTTGCAATGTCGTTCCTACCTCTACATTCATATTTCAGGTCAGAGAAGAACACCATTTCTTGAGAGAAGACAAACAATCCTAGCCGACCACCAGCATAGGTTTTGTCATAGATGGGTCCTGAGTCAGCCATGATTTTCTTCCCTTCATACATTATCACTCTGCAGGAAAAATAGACCTCATTAGTGACGAGGCTCCTTTTTGTTCTCCTCCTCCTTGACTATCAGTATGACTGGAAGTGAAATTTAATCAGTGCAATCTTACCTAATGAAACCTGTCTTTGGCCTGTGGCTGAGACGCCATCTGTAGGCAGTGAAATCTTTCCAGCCTATGTGACGAGGGTCATGCCACAGGGTGCGCACCTGGAGGAAAAGGAAAAGAAAAGGTTGAAACATAGCTCTATCAGGAGATTTATATTTTGTTCCATAAGAAACAGTGCTTGAAAGGCACCACAGTGACCTAGATTAGAGGGCTGTAGTGTAGGATTTTCCCCAAGGCTTCTCTCCTTGTATGCCATTCAATGAATATAAAGCAGAAAGAAATCAAAGGAGTTTTTGTTTGAAGAGGCTGAAACTGCCTTTGGATTTGAAGAGTAACAGCAAGCTTCTCTCCCATGTACTATTATGATTCTTCAAAGCAGGACTTAATGCTTTAGTAGGTGATGCTGGGAACTTTACATCTAAGACTCCCCATTGGGAATCTTGGCCAAAGCACAGTGTTCCCAGTACTAGTCAAGAACCCATCCCTTTTGAAGGGTGTCACTTCTTACCTGGCCAGGGGTGTTTCCTGTGTGCCACAGGGCATTTCGTAGGTGCTCGCCAGGCCCTGTGGTAGAGTTCACAACTTTTACTGAAAGGCCTGAGTATCCCTGAGCCCTTGTAGGGTTGGTGTCCCAGTAGGACTGGGTGACTTGCTTCCACATAACAACATAGAAGCGGCTGCTGGACTGGTAGCCAAACACAAATCCAGCGTAGTCATCATCCCTTTCAGTGTTGATGAAGAAGGTGCCACTGAAATCCACGGCATTAAACTTATCAAAACCTGGAAGACAAGGCCAATCCAAGTTAAAAACTGCAGCCTTCATAAGGTTCTCATTTATGTTCCCAGATATCCTTAGTGCCCATGGGGACATGTCCAACCACCAGAGTTTGTATTTGCTTCTTTCCCATGTATGTCTTTACCTCTTGGTGTAAGAACTCACTACTCACCTACAGCAAGTCCAGGATCACAGTTGACAGTCTGTACGAGCTCTTTACCCTGATGGCGGACAACCCAGTTAGGGTCATTTTGGGATGTCCCTTTGGGATCTAGAGGAATCATCTGGAATCGGCGAAAATCGGTCTCACTGATGTCAACATTCTCAGGACAGATGTCATCAACGTCTGGCACATTGTCATGGTCAAAGTCATCTTTGCAAGCATCACCTCGACCATCACCTAAGGTCAGAAATACAAAAGGGCTTAGTGAAATTCTGAAATGTTGTAATGGGTGGTAGAATTCAATATCTTGTCAAAGTTGACATTTAGTCACTTTGTCCTCTCAAATGTATTCATCTTTGTTTTTATTTTCTCCATCCAGTCATGATGTCAGTTACCCTCTTAAAAAATAACTATGCTCACTTACCATCAGAGTCCTTCTGGTCAGGATTGGGCACCAGCCTGCAGTTGTCCCTGTCATCAGGAATGCCATCATTGTCATCATCATGGTCACAAGCATCTCCCTTGCCATCCTTATCATGGTCAGCCTGGTTAGCATTGGGCACGTAGGGACAGTTATCTAGATTATTCTGGTGGCCATCTTCATCAATATCCTGATTGTTGTCACAGGTGTCTCCAATGTGGTCAGAGTCAGAGTCCAGCTAAAAAAAGAGACATAAAAGGAGGGTAAATCAAAGTATTAATCCCCAATGTTAAAGATGACATTAATGCATCTATAACAGGGAAAATTCTCCCATATTTGACATGGCCTGTGCTTTTCATGTTTATTTTTTTACTACTACAGAAAGATATTACTATTAACCATTAAGTTTGAAAAGTGTTTTTCTTTTTTAATCTTTGTTTTTATATGTAAAATGAGAAATAATATTTAAATTTTTTTAAATACAAAACTTTCTAACAGTTATTTAATCATTAAGGTTGGAATGTAATGTTAACTGCTTACATATTAATGTTAACTGAAATCTTCTGGGTACATTGGTAATTTCCCATTGAAAGTTTCAGTTGTAAAATAGTTGACAGGTCAACTTCTCTCAATCAGAAAATAACGGAAACATGGCACTACTTCCTCTGCACATTATCTCGGTAATGTGTAGGAGAGATCAATTATTTTTTATTTTTAAGATATTTGGTTTTATATATCTATAAGAACTGTCATCTATTGGCTTAAAGTAAAACTGAGTTTTTTCAAAACAGATTTTTCTCAGAGTACTTAGCATTATTCAATATGCATGAAATGCTTAGGGACTGTTTGTATACAAACTAGAATTTTTCTTGCAAGTACTTATGCTCTTCATTTGTAAGATTTTTAATATGATGCTTGAAATTTGTTTTAAAATTTATTATAACTTGATAAAGCTTTAAAAGATCAATAATTTAAAGGGGGAAGCTGGCTTTCTCATTTCTTTTACTGTATAAAAATATTACTGCTTTTGAAAAGCTGATTTCTAAACATCTAGAACAATGCATTTTGGGAGGGAAAAAAAGTCTTCTCTCAACTTTTATTCCTTGAAAATAATGATGGGCAATTACACACACACACACACACACAAATACTTTCAGACAAGAAACCTATTTTGTGTTTAATGTCTATTTGTAATCCTTCCTAGTATGGATGAAAGATGATCTGTTTGTAATTTTAGATACTTTGGGAAAATAAGAGGGGTTTTCTCCAGATTTTGGAAGTATTTTTAGTTTGATGATTTCTTATAGCTAGATTATATCATAAGCCATGAAAATAAATTTTATTTTATTTCTGGACATTTTACCCTCTTACATATGATAAATACTATTGTATGATTGTTAGTCACAGGTCTTTGCTTTGTATAGTTTATCTTAACAATGGTAGATAATGCTGAACAAGTCAAGTGGCCTTTCTTACAGGAGACAAGATTGAAGTTACCAGACCTTCTCATTAAAGATCTGTGGAACTCTGCACAGGGCTCACATTAGGAAATGTTTACATGAGTACACTACAGCAGGCTCGAGAGAATTTTGAGCATTATGACAATGAAAGAGTTTGACCTCTATTAAATTCATTGTTTCAAAAGCCCAGCAGGGGACATTCCAATACCTTACTGAAAGACTCTAAAAGGAGTCCACCTACCTGATCTGGATTGTGTTCCAGGGGGCAGTTGTCACACTGATCTCCAACTCCATCCATATCAGTGTCCTTCTGGTCCACATTGTAGACATATTGGCAGTTGTCTCGTTCATTGAGGATACCTGCAGAGAACAGGGAGCATGTTAAGAACTAGACTCTGCAGCCATGGACATTTCAATACTAACAGTCATGATGTAAGTTTAAGCTGTGTGAGTTTTCTGTCACCTTCAGGCTCACTGATCCAGGGTGCGGGGGGTACCTTACCATCTCCATCAATGTCTGCAGCGCAGGCATCTCCTTCACCATTGTTGTCTGTGTCTGCCTGGTCTGGGTTATGGTTGTAGGGGCAGTTGTCACAGCGGTCTCCCACATCATCTCTGTCATAGTCATACTGGGCAGGGTTGTAATGGAATGGACAGTTGTCCTGCAAAGAGGAGAATGGAGCACTTTATAGTGTTGCCTGGGAAACTCAGCCGAAGCCTCCAAACACATGCACAATATGTATCCAACTGTAAAATTCTTCAAAAATTATCTTCTACTTAGGGGATATACTGAGTACTCAGTATAAGTAAAATGATCACTACAAAAATTAAAAGACAGGACATAATGAATGAAAATGGTGAAGAATGGATTGCTATTGTTTATACATAAGTGAGATGTAAGATATAACCTCAATATCTTAGTTCTCTGTCTACCCAAAGTAGATTTTACTGTAATTTAGGTGACATTTGAAATGATTCTTGGGAACAAAGTGTCATTTGTGTATGCTGCAGTCTCTCTCAAATGAGGGAGAAAAAGTTGTGATAAAAAATAGAACCCTTGGGGCTGGGATTGTAGCTCAGTAGTAGAGCGCTCGCCTAGCATGGGCGGGACCCGGGTTCAATTCTCAGCATCACGTAAAAATAAAAGGCATTGTGTTGTGTCCATCTACACCTAAAAAATAAATATTAAAAAAAAAAAAAACAGAACCCTCATTTAAAATTTCTCTCGGCAACATCTATGTCCTCAAATCATTGAGACATGATGGATAATTCCTAATTAAGTATCAATTTCTTGAATTCTAAAGTGTTCAAGGCTGTTGTTGAACAGAAACTATTTTGTCTTTACCCTGTCATCTGGAATTTTGTCATTGTCGTCATCATCATCACAGGCATCACCAACTCCATCCTTGTCATAGTCTTCCTGCCCTGAGTTGGGAAGGTTGGGGCAGTTGTCCTAGGAAAGAGAAGACACACATTACAGCTATAGTTTGCATTCAATGCTCATCACATGCTCGAGGAACTGCACCAAGATATTCCAAACAGGAAAAGAATGGAATACTGCCCTATAACAGCATACACACAATTTTATGGGAAGGCTAAAATGAAATGTTTTCTTGGGGGATGGATATATACAGTTGGTATTAGTACTCTAGGCTTTATAGATACTGTGAATACAAATCATACTCTGCTGGTATTTATTACAACAGTGAACATTTTTTTTGGACAAAAGAATTGACTATGGGGCACAATTGCCAAAATAGTCTGTTCATTCATATTCTTGGCACCAAATACTAATGACTTTTAATGCCCTTCTGTCTTTGGGAGATTTAATCTTTCCATTTCATTTTCAAAGTTCCAATATTTAAAATTGCTTAGCATGTTCCTCTGAACAGGGTCTTCTTTTGGGTGGTCCATGAGGAAAGCTGGCTCACCTTTTTGCAGTGGTACGTTGCATTGGCCACACACACCAAGTCCTCGTTTGGCCAGCCATCCAGGTCTGTGTCCTCCCCGCAGATGATGCCATTGCCAGCATATCCAGGTTTGCACTCACAGCGGTACATGGGGTCACTGTAGTGGCCCAGGTAATTGCACTTGGCATTCTTGTTGCAGTCATGTGTCCCATCTGTGCAGGGGTTTCGGGGCTTGCATACCTGAGGGTACACCATCCTGTTGTTAACATGGAGCTTTCAAGAGTTCCCAGCTATAATGGAAATAACAGCCTAGATCCCAATCATCTCCAAGTAGACAGAGACCCCACTGGAAGAATGTAAGATACTTCTGTCCCTTCCCATTCTCTCTCAGGGTTTCCAGGCTTTAGGCAAATGTTACTTTATATTTGGTTTTCTTGAAATTGCTCAGCATGACCATTTGCTCACAACTTCTTTCAGAACAGCATTTTCAACTATAGTGGCTATTAAGTTTTCCTTCTAAAACTAGAATGTGTACTTACTGCCCTCCCATTTTTATTCAGGGAATGAAATTTCACTCCCCCCTTTGCTAGTTGTTTTAGTCAAAGATAGCTCTCTTTTACACTGGTCTGCTAGTCCAGCTACTGTACCTGTTTGTTGGCCATGGCATGCTCAACACCTCGCCCAAAGGGCTGTGAGCCAGTGAAGCGTGGAGGGCAGGGCAAGCAGTTATAGCCAGGGTCTGTGTTCTTACATCTGTGCTCCCCATTGTGGCTGAAGCAGGCATCAGGCACTTCTTTGCACTGTGGAGGAAGTACAGGTTTGCTTAACATTTAGAAAATGCTGCCTTAAGAAAGTGCTGGGACAAGTTAGCTACTTTCCTATATCTAGTGACTCAGAGCCATCAGTTCCTCACCTCATCAACATCTTTGCACTGGATGCCATTTCCACTGTAACCAGGAGGACAAGCACCACATTTCCAGCTGCCATCAGGATAGCTAGTACACTTGGCACCAGCAAAGCAGGGATTGGATAGGCACCCATCTGATACAAGGGAGAGAGAATTGGTTGGTTTAAGCTGCTGTTATTGTCATGGCAGCCACTTAAAAAGCAATACAAAAGAAGACACTGTCCCTCTGCTACTGATAACTTGAAGATTATATTGTGCTCCTACATTTTAGAGTAACCAAACCACTCAGGACCAATCAAAGCTGGAACCCAATTGAATGCTGACTGAAGCACTCAGTAAAATTAAAAGGTCCTAGGGTGATTTTGTCCTGGGCTCACCAATTGGACAGTCCTGCTTGTTGCAGACTTGGTTTTCTGTCACATCACCAATGCAGTCTTTGCCTCCAAACTGGGGCATGGGGTTGTTGCAGAGCCGGCTACGTTTTTGCACCCCTCCTCCACAGGTGACAGAACAGATGTCCCACGGTGACCAGGGACCCCAGCCTCCATTGACTGTAAAAAAAAAAAAAATGAATCATACAAAAATAAAGGTCAGTTTTCAAATGTTCTACCTGCCATAGCAGACTCCCTTAAGCTTATT
The DNA here is from genome assembly GCF_001458135.2 of Marmota marmota marmota. Taxonomy (NCBI): domain Eukaryota; kingdom Metazoa; phylum Chordata; class Mammalia; order Rodentia; family Sciuridae; genus Marmota; species Marmota marmota. Next base: position 38,737,933 of record NW_026000229.1, read on the forward strand.
TGAAAAACTTCTGCCATCCTGACACATGGAAAGAATGTTTGGAAAGAGGGTGAGTTTGAAATGGTGTTCTTTCTATTTTTCATTAAAAGAAGCTGAGCATGCAGGACTTTGCTTCTGTTTGTTTCTCTAGTAAGTAACCTTCCCCCTTACATGACCCACTGGACTGGAGGCTGCAGACACCAGGCAACCAGCTGGGCAGAGCTGCTGCTCATGCGCAGCCCCTGGTCAGGCTCTCACTTACTGGGGCAGGCGTCTTTCCTGCAAGCTTTGGTCTCCCGGGCTTCGCCTTCACATGGTTTCCCATTCATCTGGGGGCTGGGAGAGTTGCAGAGCCGAATCCTTGTGATCACACCATCACCACATGTCACAGAACAAGATGACCACGGGGACCAGTGGCTCCAGCTGCCATCCTGTTTAACTAAAGTACAAAGCTGTTGTCACAAATGGTGCTGGTTTGGAGCTAGATATATAGAAGCCTAGAGCATCCAGAAATATTTCCAGCATATGGTCAATAGCAACTAAAACTAGTGTATGGTACAAATTGGCTCTTGGCCACATATCCAATATCAACATGGAGCTATATCTACCAGGGACAGATAACATGTAGCTATCTCTGTGGGTTGTCAATAACCTAACATTTACAGGGTACTTACCATGAGCCAAGCTCTATGCTTTTTTCTTTATATACATTATCCAAATAAAATGCTTAAAATAACCTTAGCAGGAACTATTACTACCCCTAAGTTGCAGATGAGGCAAGGGCTGTAGGGAGGATAGGTTGTGTTCAAGGTGCAGAGATAAGTGGTAGAACTAGGATTCAGATCCCGAGATTTCTAAAACCTGTGCTCTAAGGCTCCATACTGCAGAGTGACTCTTGGTGATGACAAATCAGACTTCCCTATCCCTAAGTGGCCAAGATGCTTACATCTCTTGTCACACTCCTGAATGTGGCAGGTCCGTGTCTGGACTGAGGAGCCCTCACATCGGTTGTTGAGGCTGTCACAGGAGCGACCGCGTTGCTGAATTCCATTGCCACACGTTGCAGAGCAGGAAGTCCACTCTGACCATGGAGACCAGCCATCATCTGCAGAGTCGCTGGCTGCAGGGGAACAGAGATTGGTTAGTACCAGATGATTAGGATGAGCTGTTCTTTAGACAGCTGTTTAGGGCTATTCATTTGCCAGAGGGTATAGAACAATATACTTTTTTTTTATCCACTTGGCTTTATTGAGATATGATTAGTAAATAAAAACTGTTTATATTTGATGTATACATGTGATATTTTGATATATGTATACATTGTAAAGTGATTACTACTGTCAAACTCATTCTCACTTCACATAGCCACCTTTTGTGTGGTGATTTAAGGTTTTCTCTTAAAAAATTTCAAATGTACAATTCAGTTATCTTAACTATAGACATCATACTGTACATGAACTCTCCAGAACTTAATATCAAGTGGTATAAAGCTTCAGTTATGTAGGATGGAAAGCAATATATTTCTTAGGCAACTAGGTGAGGCCCTATGGATGAGGATCTTTGGGCTAATCAGATGCTTTGACCAAGTCAGTACAGCTGAGACTTCTCAGTGTTATGTTCTATTCATTACTTCTTCTTTTCTCCTTTTGGAGCATTTCAGATGAGTTTTCCTTCACTGACTTAAGATATCCCACAGGCATTTCCATTCTCAGCTTTCTAAGAGTGCTGGAGTTTGGTGCAGGTGATAGGAGTCATTTTTGACTGTCAGAGAAGCCCCAGACCATGCGACAGACAAGCATGAAGCAGTTGGGTTGCTGTTGGCTCTGGCTCTAATTTGGCCATGAGGTCAGTCAATTTGTTGATATTCTCACCCTAAGCATGTGGAGCCTTCTTTGTACATATTTTCACAAGAGGAGAATGTGTTTGTTTATCTTCTGTCCAGGCACCAATGACTACAATCACATCTATCTATCTCAGAAGACAGAGAACTTGTTTTCTTTTGCCATCAGTTGGAAATTTTCCTTGCAATCCCTCATTAAAGTTCAGAATACTGCTAGTCTCCATCCAGCTTTGTTCCCTGTAACCCACACCTTGAGTGCATGCTGAACAAAAAGAGATATATCCATGGCCACTACTGGGACTCCTGGATGAGAATGGTTGTTCTGAGTTGTGGTCCATATATGCAGAGGTGTGTAGAGGTAGGGGTAGGTGTGTGTGTGTGTGTGTGTGTGTGTGTGTGTGTGTGAAGGGCAAGTGCTACTTTCCTGTCTTCTTCCTTATCTTTGTTGTGATGAATCACTTTTATGACTTGTACCTATTACATTAAATATCATCTCAGCAAAGTGATTAATTTATATTGGCAATAAAAACCAGAAATAAGGTGCCATGAAACAACACAGTGCCTAACTTCTTTTAGGGCCCTGAAACTCAAACTGATGTTATTCTCTATCACTGCAGATAACACAGGCAGAATTTTTAGACCCACTTTAGTCCAGTGTTCACACCACAAACCTGTTGATTTCTTTAGTTAACAACTTTTTCATTACCTCTGAGGTTAAATTCTAAAAGAAGTCAACTTAGACCTATTGCTGCTACATATCCATCTCCTTTCCTCAAAGCATACACTTAAAATCAATAAGCTAAACCAGGATCATTACTGCCTATACCATAATCCAGATGAGTATTTAAAATTTTGTCATAATGAAGTTTTGGGTTCTATGCAGCAGCCAAGCTGTAGGTTAATCAGTTGTGCAGCAAGAAACAGAATGAAAATATATGATGGAGATGGGATTGGGATCCAGTGTTGTGCCCAGCTATCTAGGGTGTATTAAAATTGATCTAGTCACTAAAGAATGGTTATGCCATTTTAGGAACTTACGCCAACACCGTGGGCAGCATTCTCCATCAGGAACAGTGGCATTTGAGCAGGGCATAATGGGACAGGACACCTTTTTGCAGATGGTGACTGAGTTCTGCAGGGTAAGAGAACAAGGGGAAAACAGGCTACTGAGCATATTGGAGTCAGAAGTTTACAATGCAGCATTTCCATTACAAGCCACAACATGCCAAGGCTGTAAATGCTCTAGTGAAATGGTTTTAATAGAAGATCTGTCTGTTGTATTTGCAGCCACCAGTATTATATGTTCTAGTGCTAGTTGCTTGTCTCTCCAAGATTTTTTTAATTGCTACTCAGGCATGAAAGTTATAGTACAAATAATTTATATAAGGGGAAATTGACAAATGTTATGGGTCAAAATCTATATCTAAAGAATTCCCAGATGACTTTTTAAATTTAATCCATCCTTAGGGGGAAAAGAAGAACTATGAACATTTCCCTCTCATCCATAGATCTTGCTTTATATTATATTGGAGAAGAATGGGCATTTAAAGAAGTTGGCTCCCAACCTCAGTAATCTGTGATTTGTATTAGCTTTACTTTGCTCGATAACCTAGATAAACCCCAAACTCACTGCCACTGGTGTGGGGACACATGCCAGCAGGCAGTGCCATCTGAGCCAAGTAGGTAGTGACATCCTACCAATGTGGGGCTATGTGATTTGGACAACAGTCAGTACTGTGTAAAAGAACCTCTGTGCCAGAGCTGAATACAAATCAGGGTTGGGTAGGGGGAGGAATGTTTTAAGGAGGTTAAATTTACCTGACATTCAACACTTATTCTTTGAAGTAAATCAGCTAAATTATTCAGATGTCTAAGTAGATTTGTTCTCCTAGATATTTAGCCTGGGGTAGAATTAAGACTTGATAAGACTTCTGAGAGTTTAAAGAAGAATTCATAGATGTCATAATTGTATCTCAAAGAAAAGACCATTGTGGTAATCAGGTCATGGTACTTAAAAAGAACTTGTGTGGCCACTAGGTATTTCCTGAGAGTGTGTTTTTAAATGATCAATTCTTATTTTAGTTTGTGACCATCCCTTACCTGACAGTGACACTCAGTGCAGCTATCCACAGTCCATTCCTCATTATTCCTATACTGAATCCCATTGTGATAGCAGAGTGCAGGCTTCCTCAGTTCATTGGCCAGCACTTTGTTCTCTTCCGTCTAAGGAGGGAAGAACTATTGTTAGTGCTCAGCCTCATTTGGGGCCATCTCTGATGGACCTTCAAGGGTGAGTGGGCTGGGAGCAGAGGCCACTGACCACTTTGTGGATGCTGTCCTGCAATGTGGTCACGATGGTGCGCAGGCCCCTGAGTTCCAGGACCATGCTGGACAGCTCATCACAGGAGATGCCACAAATAGCTTGCAGGTCCTTTGTCTTGTGGCCAATGTAGTTGGTGCGGATGGCAGGGCTGGAACCATTCACCACATTGTTGTCAAGAGTGAGGAGGACATTTGTAGCTGCTAAGAAACAAAATGAAAAAATAATAGAAGGGCTTCAGACAGATGATCTCATCAGCCAGCCCCTTGAGTTCATAGCTGTAAGACTTTTCATGTGAGACTAGGGATGCAGGAAGAGGGGATGTGTGGAATACCCATCAAGATCACTTTTGTAAACCTCTTAACTATGTTACCTAGGGTAAGTTATGCACAAATACTTTTGCTTGGATTTCTCGGTCTATCTGTGATGGAATTCCCCTTATTTCCTCATATCCCCTAAAATAGAGGGGTACTCACCACTGGAGCACCCTTTGTTCCTGAGGATGTCTTCTGGTGTGGTTCCAAAGACAAACCTCACATTCTGCAGCACCCCCTGTGGGCAGAGGACATACATTATTTTTGGATGTTACACGTGGGGTTGGGCTGGGGGTAGGGAGACTGTCTCTTTATGTTAGAAAAAGCACACAACAGCTTTTTCTTAAAAAGAGAAAGTTTAAAAGAGTTCCATTTCAAAATCATTATGTCAAAATAGCACACCAACATAAATTGCCAAACAACTTTAAAATCTTAATTGTGTCTTCTGCCAAGTCTTCAGCATTTTATAAAGAATTAAGTTATCAGCTAACTTGGGCACACAGGAAATGAAATCTGATACTAAACCCAGAGGATTTAGTATCAATAATGACACTCTGGTGTCAGAGTTAAATGTGGGAGTTCAAAGCCACAGTTGCAAAGATCTAGAAGATAAGGGAAGGAAGAAGCTATAGCAGCAAATAACCACTATTTGAATTTTTGATTCCAGACTGGCAGCAGATAGCAAGGTGGTACTGATTTTGCTCATACAAAGTATCCATTTCACACCTATTAAAATTGGTGGAATGCATTTGAATAAATTATTTTCTTTGGAGCATAAGCAGTGTCTAATGCTTGAAGAGGGATGTTAACAGAAAAGGCTTTTTCCCAGGCCACCAGCATTGGCATCTGCATCACCTGCTACTAGTTAGAAATGCAAATTCTCAGGCCCCTATCCAGATCTATGATTCTGAAACCCTGGGGGTGGGAGGGATCAGTATGTAATTTAACTGCACTGCAGGGGACTCTGGCACTCCTTAAGTTTGAAAGCTGTTGTTTTAGTCTAAGGGCAGTATTTCCTGTAGCTCTTGAGACAGGTCAGCAGACTAACAAATGACCCCACTGACCAGGGCTCCAAGAATAGGACTCACCTGAAAATTGTCATTGACATCTCCCTTTGCAATGCGGAGCCTGGCGATATTGGCCAGGTCCCTGGTAAATATGTTTTGGATGGGGACATCCAGTTCAGCATTCTCCATCTTCTCACAGTCGATGTACAGCTGGGCCCTGTCTTCCTGCACAAATAGGGTGATGGTTTTCCACTGGCCAGTGGCCAGAAGAGCTTCTTCCACAGACACTATCTGTTGATTCCCCTGAACACTCAGGCTCAGGTCCAGGGTGCCTGCTTTGCCATTGGAGACCACACTGAAGATCTGGCCAGAGTGGTCTTTACGTTCCACAGCCAGCAGTGTGCCCCGGGTCTTCTTCATCTGCCTCAGGGAAGCCAGGAGGAGGAAACCTTTGTCTGCCCGCACAGCATCCACTAGGTCTTGGAACTTGTCATCAGGCACAGGGGGGATCAGGTTGGCATTCTCAATGCGGAAAGCTGGGCTGGATGGGTCAGGCCCCTTCACCAGCCGGCGCCCAGAACCCCTGCGGGCAGCTCCAGTGAGTTCAAAGATGTCAAAAACACTGTTGTCTCCCCCAGACTCTGTTAGACAAAAGAGGACACAATAAACTTTTTAGGCTGGGGCCAGGGGTAGAGGGCTTGTCTCTGAGCGGGTAGGACCAGAGGGACAGAGTGAAAACTCCTGGCAACCACTGCAAGAACTGAATAAACACCATGATCAGAGGGAAGCTGCATCCTGATATTCAGTCAGGGCTCAGCAGTGAAACAGCAGGGCAGGAAGCATGGAAGAAGATGCGCCTGAACTAGCCTGCACCTCTTCCTTTTCCCCCTCCCACTAAAGGGATCACAAGGACTCACCTGGAATTCGGTTGGTGTCACACACGTGCAACAGGAACAGAACAATGAATCCCCAGGCCAGCCCCATGGTGGAGCTATTTGTGCCCAGCAGGGAACCTGTAGCTGAAAGCACAAGAGCCCAGGGTCAGAGACCAGCTAAGTAGGGATGGTGGGCAAAAATGGTGGGGGTAGGGGATGGGCATGGGGCCAGAGCCTGGACATCCCTCTGTGGCCCCACATTTGTTGGAATGAAGGACAACAGGATTTACTTTCCAGAGAGCAGCACACACATAAAATAAGAGAGCCCTGGAGCAGGGGATTGTAGTGTTCAAGTATGAGAGGCACAAAGAGCAACAGTCTGGGGCTTCTCCTTGGAAAGTCGAGGGTGAACAGCAAGACAAGGAGATGTAGTTTGGGGTACAGGGAGGACACCAGGAAGTAGAAACCTAGAGGACTGATGTACAGGTTCAGGGGGGATTAAGAGAATGAAAAAAATTCTCGGGGTGTCTTAAGTTTGTGAATGCCAAGGCTGGAGAGGATGGCTCTGGAGCCGTCCCATGAAAAGATTACCCCCAGTAGCTGGCGGGGCAGGACAGGACAAGCAAAGGGGGAGAGTAGGATATCCCTGACTCGTTCTGACCGGCTGAAGGCGGGGGGCTTGAGGTGGATGGCCAGGGCAGCACTGTTGCACTGCAGGCGGCCGATGTGGCTTACCTGTGTGGGCGCAGTGGCTGGAGTGCGGCAAGGGCAACAAGTCCTGAAGAGGCTCCGGGGCAGTCGGTGCGCCTGGGGAGAATCCGGAGGAGGCAGGAGAGCTCCGGGAGAGCTCGCAGAAGCCCGAACTCGCCGGCTGGCTCTGGGACAGTGGCTGCAGAGGCGGAGGAACCGCGCGCTTTTAAAGGGGCGCTCACATTCCTGGGGATTCCTCTGGCCAATGGGCGGCTGCCGGGCAGGAAGCGGGAGGGGGGCCAGTCTGGGTTCCTCTCTCCGCCCCGCCCCCTGCTGCCTGGCGCGCAACTTTCCAGCTAGAAAGTGAAGGGGGAGGCAGAGGTCGGGGCACACGAGCACTGGAACTTCTCAGAAAAATAGGTGCCCGCCCACACAGCCTTGGCGCACACAGCCTCAGCACTTAGGCTCTTGCGCCACGCGGGCCTGAGGCTTTCAGCGTGAGCATCCTGAGCAGCGACGCACCTTTGGCGACCTCCAGAGACCCTAGGGGGCGGGGTGGGGGGTGCTTTTAGACAAACTCATCTCCTTGAGTGCCTGGGCAGTGGCTAAGAGACACCACTATGAGATGGAGACCGTTTTTGTTAAAAAAAAAAAAAAAAAAAAAAAAAAAAGAAGAAGAAGAAAAAAAGAAAGAAAGAAAAGAGAAAGAAAGGCTTAATGGGGTAAAAGGGACCTCGAAAGGACCAGTCAAAGAATTTGCCTATTGGGGAGTTCTTGACCTTCATCCATCCATCCCTGTGGTTTGGGGAACCACATGTCTCCCGTACTCCGCGCTACTGCCCTGGCTCGCACGCGTGCCCTCGGCCCGACCCTCGAAGGGAGGCAGTAGGGTGTCGCGTCGGGCGGGCTGGGCAGTGTGCAGGCTGGTCTTCCCTGCCACTGTCCACGGGGCACACTTTCCAAGCTTTTCCCAGTTGCTGCGGCGCTTCCACAGCTTGCCGCTTGGGAGCGGTATGCGTATTCTGATCAAGGGCTCCTTTCTAATTGGGGAATTTTAAGGAAACAAACTCATATTCAGTTTCCTCAAGCCAAAACTGAAATTGTGTCTTGAAAAACAGTTTTTGTGCCCACTCGTGCTTCTTAACGTGACTCCTGGTTGGACAATTTGCAGAGCCAGATGGCTCCAGAGTCTTAAACTATTTACAGAACAGACTAGTAGAGCAATAAATTACACTCTGCCTATTATTTTATTGCCCTTTTCCCTTCCTAAACGTTCTTTTCATTTTTCAGCTCTTGAAACCAAGGTGTGGGTTGCATTTCTGTAGGCACACACATTGCCGTGAGTGCTGCTGCCTGATGCTTCTGTCATTGAAGTCTGGTCTCCAAGCCACTGTCCCAAGCCAGCATGACTCCAGCTGCCTGGAATTCCATTCATCTCTTTGGGAAGGGACGTCAGCGGCTGTCAATTCCCTGCTAAGGTCCTTGGCTATCAGGCTGGCCCTGAGACCAAGAAACAGGTAGAAGCATCACCAAATAAGGACCTCATCACAGGCAGACTGGAGTTTGGGGGTGTCAGAGGCTTCACTTTCCTTCTTGGCAGTTACACCTGCCAGGACTCCCAATTGCTGAAAACACCCACGACTTTATGTTCATCAATAACAATTTCACTTTTCTTGTGTGGGAGTGTTGTGTGATAAGGGGTGTGTGTGTGTGTGTGTGTGTGTGTAGGGGTGAGGGTTATAGGGTGAGGGTTTTCTAGTTGCTCAATATACACATCAAGTGCTTCTAGAAGATAAGTATGTTCCTAAGACTTGTTTGTTTGTTGGGTTTCCGATGGTGAGAGGTAGGAATAAAAATTTCTACTGGATGATTAGTCAAAGCAGATTCCTGTCCTGAAAGTCATGGGTGATGATTCATCCACACAGCACTGCATATTTCAGACTCAGCAGCCTTGCATGTCCTTCCCTTCCTGCTCCTTTCCCAGAATCCCATTTGCTCTTTGAAAGGTGATTTGTTTCTTTCTACTTGTCACTAATTCTTCCTGATACTGTGTACTTAGAACAGTTCCTGGAGGGATGGCCAACTGATGGCCTGGGCTTCTTAGGTCCTTTTGAGGATTTTGTACAGATCTGATGAGGGCTTGAATTCATAAGAGGCCCACAGAAGCAGGATGCATCTTTTCTTGCATAGAGAGGTCATCTCCCCCAGGCTCAGCTACACCAATAAAATAGAATAAATTCACTGCCCCTTGAGCTCATACCACCTCTACCCAGGGACTGCTTGTAGGAATGCCTTAGGAGTTGTCTTGGAGCTTGGCTTCTTTCAACTCTTATTTTTGACTTTCTGAACCTTTTAATGTTCTAGTTCATATATGGCCCAGAATCACTGGACTACTCCCCATTTCCCTAACCAGCTATATTGTTTCACATAGTTATCCTTTAGCTCTCTAGGTAGACATGGTGGTGGACTCCAGAGCATTGTACCTCTCCTGCCAGAATGGAAGCAACACAGGAGAACTGATTCAGTGTGAGGTGGGTAGAAATATTGGTTTAGGTTCACTGCCTCCTCCCTCTCCTTGCTTCCCAACCAACGACTGACTTGGGAATGGCATGTGACCTAATCCTGGTCAATGAGAGCTTTACTAAAGGTTTCTGGGAAAACTTTTTTTTTTTTTTTTGGCTTTAAGAAAGAGTTGCATGAAATCACCTTTTCTCCACCTCGTGAAGACACCTGCAGGAGTATTGCTAAGCTGTGTTTGATGCTTCTAGCCACTAGGTTTTGAGTCCCAGTCAAACCAGGCAATGTTGGAGAAGAAAGAACAGAGATGGAAAGAACCTATGTGTGGAATCACATTTTTGAACTGCTAAATCTACCAACCCTAAAGGCCATCCTACCTCTGGGTGTCTTTGGATATGTGCTTATTATTTAAGCCAGCTGGCTATTGTTTTCTGTTAGAAATGTTACAAGTGATATCAGTTCTTTTTCCTCTGTCTGGATTCCCTTTCTGCTCAGACTTGACTTGAACTCTTCTTACCTGTTTAGGATTTAAGAAATAAGGATATGTCATAGGCTAAACATTTTATAGTCTCTTCATCTATATTAGCAAATGCTTTCCAGGAAAATTTTACTGTTCACGCTCCTAATGGCATTGGGGAGCCCTTTGCCCTTCTCCTTTGCCAGCAGGCCACTCTGGTCTCAAACACTATTCACTGCTGACTAGCAAGAGTGAGAATTATTTGATTCCACTGTATATAAAGTATATCCTTCTTTTGGAAGACTTACTTTGAGATAGAGTCCGGTGGGTTCACAAAGAAAAAATTACTCAGTGAGCTGATCCTGTGGGAAGGAACTGGGAAATCCACTTGCAAAAAAAAAGCAAGGATATGGTGACAAGTTGGGAAGAGGAGGTGCTGGGATCTCAGGCTGGCCAGAAGATGTAAATGGGGAAAATTGTCCAAAAAGTGAGCAAAACAGGCCCTTCATATGTGATCACATGCCATCTTTGGTAAGAGCCCCTTTAGTACACGGGATAATGGGTGTGGGGTGAATCAGGGCTGCTGGTGTTTGAGAGTAGCTGCTCTGACTCCCCCTGCATCACTTTTCTCTATTCAGAATTTGTCCTTTTTTTTTTTTTTATCTTGGTAAAGGATACCATCCTCTGAGGCATCAGTAAATATAGGCTAGTTTGGGTTTCAGTGTGGAGACCTTCTTTTCAGGTGTTTGCTATGTCATAAGGTGACACACCACACATGCAAAGACTTACTTATATGTAAAGGGTGGGAGCTGGGAAATTGTCCATGTGATTTGGTTTGATGAGTCCAAACTATATCTCCTGCCTAACAGCTTCTTCTCTCTTTTTCAGTTCTTGAAATTCCTCCAAAAATGAAATGATGACACCCCCCCCTTTTTTTTTTTGCCAGAAGGAGCCATCTAACCCAACCATTCAGTTAACAGGCAAAGAAATTGGTTCAAAGAGATGACGTGACTTAAAGAAGTTCATAGAGCCTGTTGGTGCTATATTAAATATAGAAAACAACCTTGGAGTCCTGACTTCCAGCTCAGAGTTGTTCTCTTTATATCATTTTATTCATGAGAGTCACTTCACGGGGATAAAATGTTTTAGTATTAAAAATCCACAGAAATGTTTACTAGTTTTCTTGTTAAAAGCAGCGTATGTGCTCAACATGTGGAGGAGAGGGACACAGGGAAAGGTGAGGAAGTTAGGAGATCAAGGGGGAGGAAGCAAAGAGGCAGCAGAGAGTGGTCATTGCTTCTTGACTGAAGGCCAACCTGTGTTCTCCTATTCTTTCCTCAAAGAGACGCCCAACTTTCCCAGCCCTCCGCCTTTCGTTTGAGTTACTGAAACACTTAGTATTGCTCCTGGGAGGAAGCTATGTTCTGGTATGATGTTGGGAGTGCCAGTTGCCTTAGAAGTGTGCTATTGTTTCAGATGTACCCAATGGAGCATCACTTTTAATTCTCAAACAGGCTTTATGCCATGGGAGGCAGTCTGAACACCCAAGTTTCTAGGCCCTATGAAACAATACTTTATTCAGCCCAGCACCAACCAATTCTTTCTTATAATGAGATATTAGAAGTTCCACCTATAATCGAGGGTCCCAGGGAGCTCCTTGCTCATGGGCAAGGGCCACACAGAGAAAAGTACAGACAAATTAGTTTTCAGGAGAGGAGAATGTGCCTTAATTCTTCATTTTTTTTCTTATTGAGGTTGTAAAGATGTTGATTTCATTATTTTTACAAAAGATGTGGAGCAAGAGCAGCATCTTTAGAAATAATGGAGGATTTCCTTAGAGTGAGGACTATAACCCACTGGAGTAGGCTATGAAATGTTTTCTGGATGTTCCCGCTGATAGTATGGATTATGTTCCTCTGGAATCCTAGGCTAGGTGTGGTTTCATTCAGTGACTTGGAGATTCATTAAGTGACCTCCAGAGGTCTTTGACAATAAGGAAGTCAATGAGTCTGCAGATCTGTGAAACTATGGAGTTTCCAGAACTTCTGTGACAGAGTTTGCTTCTGAGGCTGATTAAACACATTTCCCCCTAAAAAATTTAACTTTTTTCGGGTCTGACGTGTTACTTTGTACCACCCATTTTTGAACTCTAATTTTTCAAATTTTCTCAATAGTCTTCGCATGTGCAGTCCAGATTAAGTGATATTTCTAAGTTTTCTATTATTTTTGGAAGAAAATAATATTTTGGAATATTTATTTTATTTAAATAAAATTTGGAAGAAAATTATGAGTGTCAGTTAAAAGAGTAAGGCAAGCAAACATAAAGAAAAACCCAAGTTTTTCTGAGAAGTGTTGGGGTTGGGTTAAAAATTTTAAGATTGATTATGACATGGAGATTGGCATTCCCTTTAAGTCTGGATGAAAGACTCACATGCCACTGGAAAATGTGGACAGCAACCAAATGGCTGGGTTACAGGGCATTTGTTTACAGTGCTATCAGTCTCTTGGGAGGTTGATTATCCCCATTTCCCTTTTTTTCATAGTGAGATCATGACAACTTAGATTTTCCAGAATGGAGCCAAAAGAATTGTCACTCTTTCTAATTTAAGAGGATGAGTGTATAGTCTGAACAATCTTTTAATTTTGTTATGACACTGGTGATAAATATGACTGCCTCCAGGAGAAGAAGGAGACTTCTTCTTTTTTAACTTTCTGGCTGATCCTTTCCCACCTTTTTTTCTTTAGTCTTTTTCTTTCCCTTCTCATTTCCCCTTTTGTTTAATCTCTTTAGTCCCTTTCTCCATCTTTCCTTAGTCATCCTCCTCCTTTCCTTTCCTTTCCTCCTCTTGCTCCTCCTCCTCTTTTTCTTTCTCCTCTTGCTCCTCCTCCTCTTTTTCTTTATCCACTTCCTCCTCTTCCGTTGCCTTCTCCTCCTCCTGTTTTTCTCCTTCTATTTCCCTTCTTCATCACTTTAATCATCTCTTTAAGGTGATATTGAGGAGGAAATTCAGTAATATATGCAAAGAACATAGTTCAGTTATTTAGTGACCTAGGGTCCACTTGCTGGAGTTCAAAGTCTGGACTTTCCTCAGAACTCTGATCATCCCTCCATCCCTCTTTGTCCTAAGACCCAGCAGAAGGTATCGCTCTACTCAGTGTTTCCCTTGGCAGTTTGTTCATCCCTCATACCGGTACCTTGAGCCTCATGGCCTTATTGAATTTGGTAGTTTGAGTGTTGGATTTGGTGGAAGAATGTCTAGGAGGGCAAAGATGGATTTACCAATAAGTTGATGAAACTTGAACTTCAGGGCCCCTCACATGCCTGGGTTTCTTACAAGGTTCTAGATGGGCCCTAGAGATGTATTTATTTATTTGGCAATATTTGCAAAAGCAGGATTTGTTACCTATAATTGATTAAATCCACGGACTTTTCCATTTTACCTTGTCTCTGTTGCTCCTCCTCATGTTGGAGTTACAGTGACTCCAGGCACTTTCTGGACCCAAGGGATGTAGTAGAAAAATGTATCTATGTGATCTGCACTCACTCCTATGTACAGAGAAGTTATCTTTGTATGAGTCTTCTTATTGCCCACTTGGTGTCCTCACCTGAAGGTGCAGGGTTAGAGGTGGACTGTTGGGTCCTATCAGCCTGGAGTGACTGACACTGGGTACATATGAGTAATGGAGGAGAGGGAAGGTTTTAAATGCATGGAAGTGTAAAATCCAATGCTTTATTTTTCCAGATTCTGTGGTATTTATTAGTTTTTAATTAATTGAGACTTTTCTCATTTTAAATAAATAACAATTTTACCTAGTTTTGAATTCATGATTTTATATTATTTGTCTAAAATATTTCCTGAATTGTATACATTTGAGGCACACCACCCTGAAGTTTCCCCTGGAGGAGTGGGAGAAATAGAGAACAAAGAGGAGGGGATATATATAGAGAGAGAACTTTAGGAGTCTCCTGGGTCTGTGAAATCAGAGATGTAAAGTGACAATCTGGGCTGGGGCATAGGACTTCCATATTGTGCTGATGGGTACATATGGTAGGCATTGGAAAGTGGCCTCAGAACACTATAGATGCAGGCATTTCTATACATACTGGAATATAAATAAGTTAAGCCAGAGGGGAGAAGGAAAGTGTAACTTCCTTGTGCTAATTATTATAATAATCTACATGAATTGTTTAGCACCAATACCTAATTACTATGTAATAGAATAATTAGGTATACCAGTTAATATAGCAGATTAACTTGTCTAGGTTTTATTTGACTGTAACCTCACACATCCTCTAAGTGCAATAATCTTGCAAAGTTTGAAGGTTGAACTCCAACAATTAAAGCTCTAAAGTTTTAATTAGTCTAAGATCTCAGTAGTTTGAATTATGGTGCCTATTGGTGTGTATGTGTGTCAACATCCTGCTCCCAAACACTCCCTACTATTAAAAAAAAAAAGTGGACCCCACACCTTTAGTGGTTAGAGTTGAGAGTTACCTTTAGGCTAATTATCTCTCTTTTAGCAATTTGGAAGATGGGGCAGATTACATATACCCTGTGGAATGGTCATTGTTTCTCTTCTATTAAATGCCAACTTTTTTTGTTGTTTATATATCTAAACTCTCCTTTATGTATTCTTATCTAAATGCACACAGTATTTTCTTTTACGTTTTCCCTTATATTCATTTCCTAAAATTTTCATAATATATGTATTATACTTATTCAGAAATCATCTAAGTTTCTACTGTGTGCCAAGTGTCATTCAGGCCATGAGGGATGCTGATAATGAGGGATGAGCAGGGAGGGGAAGACATAAGTCTATGGGAATAAACCTGGGACTTGCTGGCCTGGTTATGTGTGCAAGGCTGGGGACCAAGAGGGTCACCAAAATATTTTCTTGAAGGAGGAGTGCCTGAACTCAGTTTAAAAAGTCTCTATTCAGAAACTCTTAGACCTTTGGATATGAAGAAAGATCAATTAATAGGCTCACATTTACAACCACCATTTTTGTTTGTACTAAGTCTTCTCAGCTCCTGGTAAGAGGATCTGATCAATTGTAAGAGCCCCAGAGAGGAATATCTGTGTTTTTGATTATCCCCAAGTATATTTTGGAAGGATAGTTCTTGCAACCCCTTCTTGCCTCCTCTTGCCTTCTGTGTTAAGATAATAATGCAGAGCCAGAAAAGCAATTAACCAAAGCCAGTAATTAACTTTCTCTTTGGATGGGCATAATGAAGTTTCCTGGCTGATGAAATTTGCTGTGGGTTGTTCTGCCTTTGTTGGCAGATTTGCTAGCCATGTAGATGCCACTTTTTTCTGAGCTTTAATTAGTCCAAGATTTCAGAATCTTAGGTAATGGTACCTTCAACGTGTATGTGCGTCAACATCCTGTTCTTAAGCACTCCAGGCTTCTTTCCTGGATATTTCTCTTAACACAGTGCCTTGAACCTAATAGCTATGCAGTCACCTTTTGAGAATGAAGGAGTGAATGAATGAATGAATGAATACCCAGGATAAGTTTTATTATCAACACAAGTGAGACTCGAAGCATGAGCTGATATAGGAAATGGTTAAATTCTTTTCTTTCTTTTCCTGCTTACTTATGCTACCTCCTCAATCAAACCATTCACAATAACACTTTAAAGAGAAGGGGCTTTAGAAAACAGATTTTAAGCTTACAGGGTTTTAAGACTAGTTCTCTATGATGGAAATGCATTTAATTCAGAAAGCATGCTATGCTGACATCCAAGAATGATATATATTTTCTTTGAACAGTTTAGATTTTAAACACATACAAGATTCAAAGGAAAACAACAATAACAACAACAAACCTCCAACCACAAATACGACTGTGTGGCAAGCACAGAGGAGTGAATCACCCTGGATGGCACCTACAGAAACACAACAGTGCTCCCCTGGCCAGCCTGGCCTGGCACGGGAGACACAGGTCAGGTTCAGGCAGGGGGACCTTCCCCCTCTCCTTACCCAACCAAGGAGGCTTCCTTGGCTACTGAAAAGGATGCTGACATAAAGCCTAGCTGAGTTGTTATCTGAAAGAGAGACAGAACAGAGCAAGACATGATGCTGCAGTGACTCACTGCTGGGACTGGGGTCCTTGCCAAGGTGAAAGGTCACTCAGGTAGCACAGCTTGGCTCTCATGTCTCTGATAAAGACCCACCTGTGTTGCTTTTCCCTGGATACCTCTGTCACTTTGGGTTAAGGGTCTAAACAGAAACAGAAAATTGTTCTCTCCTAGATTATAACCACAACAACTGGAAATATCTATTTATTCATCTACCAGGTTGATATTGATAGATTTAGAGATTAAACCCCAATAAAAATAAACTTTAGACTGAGAATTGTCAATCTGGAATGAATTATGAGAATTCTTCCAAATCCATTTTGGGGCAGGAATGAAAGCAGGTGTAACTTTGTGCAGTATTTTCCCTCTAGGACTCCGTGCCTACATTTGTATTAGATGATTAAACACAGTCCCTTTAACATATGTGATTTTCTAATGGTCTCTGCTTTAGGTATAAATGTGGTTAAATGTAGGCAGGTCAACTAGTCAACCTGTGATTCACTGATTGTGTGAAAGAGAATTCCATTATATTATATCCTATATATGCTTCTGAAAATATAAGGATTGGTCTCTGTATCAGATGACTTGACTGAAAAGTAATGAATTCTGGTTACTTTAAGAAGAAAAGGGAATTACAAGAATGATCTATGAGGTTACTCCAGAATCTCAGGGAGAGAGAATCACTTGAAATAATGAAATAATGGCCAAGTCCCCATCCTAGGCTGCCCCAGTAAGGAAGGACACTGCTCAGTATATGGGGTAGCTGTATGGTTGAAGTCTCTTGAGTGTTGCTACGTGAATAATCATCATGTGTACATTCTCTATTGAGGTAATTGGCCACCCTTAGAGTTGAAGTTGGCATGCATATTACATGGTCTATGCTGAAATATGTAAAGTAATATAGATACTTTAAAAAGCCTGGTTATGAATTCTCACCTCCCTACAAAAAAGCCTCAAACTCACTCCACTAGCCTCCCCAGCTACTAATGTTCTGTATATCAGATGCTTTTGTATCTGACTCATTGTGAAGTTAGTGATATAAAGAAATGGATGAAAGTTTGCTAATTAGCATAGTAAATATCAGAAGAGAGTTTTTCTAATGAAAATTAGTGAATTATTAATTAGAAAGATATCATTAGTACTGAGCATTGTGGTGCATGCCTGTAATCCCAGCAGCTTGGGAGATTGAGGCAGGAGGATTATAAATTTAAGGACAGTATTGGTCTTAAGTAACTTAATGAGACCCTGTCTCAAAATTAAAAATAACAGGGTTGAGGATGTAGCTTAGTGGTAAATTGCCCCTGGGTAAAATCCCTAGTACACATCTACCCCCCTCCCCTGGAAAAAAAAAGAACATTAGATATAGGATATTGTTTGATGACATCAATATTTAAGATATTGTTTCCCCAAATTCATCTATTGACACCCTAGCCCTCAGTACCTCAAAATGTAACTGCAGATAATGAGGCCATTGGGGTGGGCACTAATCCAGTCTGACTGGAGTTTCTATAAGAAGAGGGTATTTGGACACACAGAGACCCAGGGCTTTGTGGACATAGAGGAAAGATCACGTGAAGAAACAGCAAGATTAGCATTCTCAAGTCTGCAGGATGGATCTCAGTAGAAACCAAACATGCGGTGTCCTTGTTCTTAGATTTCCATCTTTCAGAACTGTGAGAATAAATTTCTGTTGTCTAAGTTACAATTTGTGTTATTTATTTATGGCAGCCCTAGCAAATTAATATAGATATATGCATTGGCTAATATATTAGAGTCATTCCTTGTCTTTAATGAAGTGGGTATCCAGCAGTCTGTGGTCTTTCCATTATTGGAAAGAGATAGCATCTGAGACTTGATTCCCCAATGCTCCTGTGTACAGCCACCCAGTTGGAGGACTTCTAGTTGTCTGATGGTTATGAGGCTTCCAGAATTGTGCCTCTGGTACATGTCCTGTCTGCCTTGAGAAAATGTTGCAGTGAAGGTGGTGGTGAGAGCACATAAAAGGACAGAAAATTGGGACTTCTCTGAGTTTATAAACCATGTTGCACCATAAGCAATTGTCAAGAAACAAATTTTGGCTTAATACTTGGTTTTCTTGTATGATAGTGAGATTATGGATAGGAGCTAGCTTCGTTCACCTCATGGATGACCATACTAGCTTGGTGTTCAGCAGCACTTACAATGACAAATCTCTATTTTGGTGACTACATGGGGAATGGACTGTATAATAAGTGTAAGGCCTTAATTTTTTGTGACCTCAATAGTGGCCTTCATCTTTAAATGTTTAAATGAAGTTGTCTTTTCAACGAAGCACTTATTTATTGTTTTCTTTCTTTCTGAGAAGAGATATCAAAAATATGTTTCTTGAAACATTATTAAAAACAGGATTTTGTGAAATCAATATAGGAAACAGTTAAATGCTCTCTCTCCTGTCTTGGAGATTTAGAACTTACTACCATCATGTTAAAGATCTAGGAAAGTCTACAGTTGAAGTTTCCTTCCAACTGGTCTTCCTGCTTTATGACTTTGGGTAATATTTTTTACTCTTTCTAGACTCAGTTTACTTCTGGTAAATAGAGGTAATGCTAATTTCTACTTCATAGGATAGAGACTTAAGTGAGAAAATGATATCTAATACTTAGAAAAATTCCTGGTCTAAGTAGTGCTCAACTAATGTTAGCATTGTTACTACTGCTACTACTGCCTTCAATATCCAGGAGAATTTCTATTGGGGATTTTAATGTTAATAGATAAATCTCTTAGGGAGTATGTGCTATAAAAATGCCTGATTTTTCTGTGTTGCTAGACAGGTAGTTTAGTAACATGTTTTGGGAATTACTGAGATAATTTCTATAACTGAATTTGTGGTTGAAAATAATAGATATGCATAAAGAATCACAATTATAATATTGAATTCTTTCTCTTAAAATGCTAATATTTTTCACTGGGAAATATTAATTTGCACATATATGGACTTTTGTGTAGGCAGAAGCTGGGTTGAGGATGAGAGGAGCTTGTTTATGAAGATTAAGTCCAATCAGAGAGCTCTAGATTCAGGGCATCTTCTAAATGCTGCTCATCATGCATCTTCTTTACAAACTTAGGATTCTGGGGCTACAGAAACTCCAAGAGCCCACCACAGAAGTCTCATATAGAGAATCCAGAAGGTAGCTTCTTTTTATTGGATGAGTCTGCTAATTCTATAAGGGAGTAATTGTACTGTTATCTTGACACCCTCTAGGGAAAAACCACACTCTTATCAACCAAACCCTGAGTCTTGTAGAACTGCCCACATATTGAAAATCTGATAATCAGATTATTGTTCTACTACTTTTTCATAAATCCTCTTTGTGCAGGAGGCATCTTGGTATTCAACAACCTAAATTGAAAGTGGTTTTCAGATATCACTCACCAGTGGGGATGGATAAGTGGCTTCTATGGATAAATAATGTCAATCAAACAATTGTAAATGTGTTCTGTGTCTGCTCAATGCTTTGTGGTGTAAAAGCACTCAATATTGAAAAATGAGGCTTGTATCAATTTAATTTTCATCTTACAGTGCCAAACAATCATTTTGTGTATTTTTCATATCAAATCAATTAGTTTTAAAAAATTTATTTTCTTTAATTGAATTAGTATTTTGGTTACTTATAGATCCAACTATAGATAGCAGGAGGCCAGGAAGTAATTTTTTAGAATATGACCATATGATAGCCTGGCTCAAAGCAAGCATAAGTGTAACTTTTAATAGTGATCAAATTGATGAAAATTAAGATGAAACATACTTTTTGGATAATCACTTCGATAAGGATTAAAAAGAAAACCAATGTATATGTTGACGAGATGATGATAAAATGGACAAGTTTTAAGGTAAAAAGTAAATTACAAAAAATGTATTTTCCAAGAAAAAATATATTCATATATGTTTAGAATAAAAATCCTGAACAGAAATACACTAGAATATTAATGATAGTTACATCCTGCTGGTCATGCATGATCATATTTTACATTTTAAATGTATTTTTCAAAATCTCACAACAAAAATACACTATTGAATAAAGAAAAAATTATCTTTAAAAAAATGTGAGTTGGAATCTAAAATTCTCACAAATCCAAATTTCCTCATACTTTCTTCAAAATCTCTTCCTTTTCATCAGATTCAAATGAAATATTACTCACTGAAGAAGTCATTGCTAACAATAATGATTTTAGTTGTTTTTGTTTAGATTAAAGTTAATCATAATCATGCATCAGAAATGATTTTTCTTGTTTTCATTGCACGCATATATGATTTTTACTCCACTATGAATTCATTAGGTTTGGACTGAATAGCTGATGACCATCTGTTATGTTTTGGATGTGAGGTGTCCCCTAAAAGCTCACGTGTGAGACAATGCAAGAAGGTTCAGAGGAGAAATAATTGGGTTGTAAGAGTCTTAACCCAATCAGTGATTTAATCCCCTGACAGGGATTAACTGAGTGGTAACTGAAATGGTAGGGTGTGGCTGGAGGAGGTGGGCATCAGGGGTGTGGCTCTGGGGTATATATTTTTTATCTGGCAAGTGGAGTCTCTCTCTGCTTCCCCATCATCATGAAAGCCACTTTCCTCTGCCATTCTCTTCTGCCATGATGTGCTGCCTCACCTCCAACCCTGAGGAATGGAGCCTGCTGTCTATGGATTGAGACTTCTGAAACTGTTAGCCCTTAAATAAACTTCCTCCTCTAAAATTGTTGTAGTTGGGTCTTTTAGTTGCAGCTGGGAAAAAAGTTGACTAAAACACCATCTAACCGCTAAACAATAAATTTTAAAAGAAACTTTTGGGATGCAACCCATTTGTAAGCATCTTGTGTTTCCAGACCTTATAATTTGAATTTTTGGTCATTTATTTTTCTTTAAATTCCATGAGGGTACTTTCTTGTCTCAAGTGAGTCTGGATGCTACTCAGGAATGATGGGTATACATGCTGCTAGGCAGATGGGATTGTTTCCCCAACACTTCTGAGTGTGTACAGTAGGCACTCAACAAATACTGGCAGAACAGATTAGAAGAGTCTTGGTTAGGAAGAAGACAGGGCGTCAGGTAGCTACAGGGTTAGACGTGGATGCTGATAGACTGCGTTCCAACACAGGTGCAGGGCAAGCCACTGTCTTCCTGGTTCCTTTGCCTAGATGCAGTTCGCAGATTGCCTTTCATTACATTGGATTAAAAATGGGAGCTAAATTTACCAATTGCCCTTAATCCTGTGTTTGGTTTCTCTTCCTCTCACACACCTGGTGAGACATTGTACTCCTGGTCAGGGGTTCCTGGGGCAGGGCATGTGGGGTGCAGCAGAGGGTGGGGCCTGTTTCCTACACTCAGTTTTGTGTGTCAAAGACATGAGCCTTCAAGAACACCCCCCATCCCTAGATCTGTTGGCTTTCTGATAGAACATCCCTCAACTCTTTCATCAGCCACTCAAAGGAATATCCCTTTTAAGTTTGTTCATTTTAAAAAAACCACCACTGGAATCAAGCCAGTAATAGCAAGAAATTAAATTTTTAGGATGCTTTTGCAATATATTAAGTTCTGAATTTATCCCTACCTGAAGTCCCATTGCAACCAGTCAATAGATTGACTGTGTCCTTTTCCTAAAATTAAGCATTAAAATCCTCTGTGTTTTCCAGGAATTTTCTTTCAGAAGGATACTTGCTTTTATGCAGAAGTCTCCTCCTTCATGTGACAGGAATTTTAGTGGGGCCAGGGGCCCGTTGTTCACGTAACTCTACACCTCCTGCCTTTTGTTAACCACTCAGCCCTGCCTCAAGCTTCTTTTCAGGTTTACCTAGGGCTTGTTTGTTGATGACTGGATTTATGTGTCATCTTCTCCAGAACATACTTATTTACATGTGAGGTGTTGGAACCTGCTGGCATCCATTAATTTTTGAGAGACTTGAGTTCCCTGGGGTGGGGGAGGATAAGGCAGGCTGGGAATGAACTCTGCTCATCTTTGAAGCTCAAGGTAGTAAGGCTTTTATTAAATGAGACCTAAAGCAGGTGAACCACAGACCACCTGGATCAAAATCACTCAGGGAACTTACTAAAAAAGCAAATTTCTGGGCCTTACCCCAGAATCTCAGATCCTGGGAAGTAGAGCCATAGGATCCACATTTTTAACAAGAACCCTGGGAAATTCTTTTTTAAAAAAAATTTTTTTTTTGAGAGAGAGAGGAGACAGAGAGAGAGAGAGAGAGAGAGAGAATTTTTAATATTTATTTTTCAATTTTCAGTGGACACAACATCTTTATTTTATTTTATGTGGTGCTGAGTATTGAACCCAGCACCCCGCACATGGCAGGCGAGCACGTTACCTCTTGGACCACATCCCCAGCCTTGGGAAATTCTTTCACACACTCTTTCAGAGGCTGGATGTCCCGGCAGGTTCTCTTTCTGTCTTTTGGGATGCCTTACATCATTGTGTGCCTTAGCAAAAATGCTTTTTTCCTGTCTTCTCTGGGAGACAAGGAGGGGCAAGGGGCTACAGCGACCTGGTTCCTGGCTACCCCTTTGCATGCACTCTGATTTTTTTAGTCTGCATTACAGTTTGAGAAACTACTATATTCCCAATATTGGAAAAATCTCAAGAAATCCAAGGATGGCATTCAAAAGCTTCCTTGGGTACCAATAGCTATCATAAAATAGTATAAATTATCATGTAAATGTTCCCTGACTTTTCCATTGCTCATGCAAGGGACGATACCCTTTTGTGTGGGATCCACTCACTGAGTAAGCAGGACCCTCATCTAGTCCTTTCTTCTTTATGGTGAAAGCATGTTCCTGTTATATTCACCTTGCCTTTTGGCAGTGGCCATAGCAGCTGTCACAAACAGTGGGTGTTTGATGGATGGTGAGATGTGATTGGAAGAGGGGCCTGCAGGCTCATATGGATTCATTTGTTGTTTTGTTGTTTCTTTGCTTGGGTTCAGACATTCTGTGTTTAGATTTAATTTTTCAATATCCAACAGCTTCTCATTTTGCCCTGGTGGTCCAAATCATAAAAACCTATCTAGAGTCAGCAAGAAGAAGCTGTTGTACTGGAAACATTCAGATTGAATCTTTTGGAATCCAGTCGTGTGATAATTTCTCCTTCCTCCCCATCCCACTACCTCTTCCTTCTTGTTGGCCTAAGGAGGCACATTTTTGGCTGCCACTCAATTTCAGTGCATGCTTTGTTTGTTTGATTGCCCCCACCTTACTTGGAATAAACAATTGCAAAAATAACATTGGAGATATATCAGTCTACACATGATAAGAGAAAGAAGGAATAGCCCCTGGAGAAGTAAATAAGGGGAGTAAGCATATGAAAGTCTCCATCTAGGGAAGTGCATTTGGAGGCTTCTGGGATCTTTGCCTCTGCTCCATTTGTTTGTCTAGCATCCACTGATTATTACTAAATGCTCTACCTGGTTGCCCATTGCAAACTCTTTGGCTTATAAAGAAACCCAGGCAGACAGATATGCTGTTCAAGCTCCCATTAGTAGTGTGGGGCTGGGATTCCACACTGACCCTCTAGTCCAGCCTTTATCCTCAAGTGCTATGCTATACACACTTCTCAAAGTAATCTGCATTTCCCTCCATGTCCTTTTAAATGTTTGACTCCTGTATAGCATCTTTTTAGTCCCTTCTGTTTTACTCTTGATCAATGGCTCAGCAGTTGCCTCACTAGAAGTCAAAAACCACAGAATTCTGCATGAAGCATTCTGCATAGGATCACTCCCAGAAAAAGGGAATCATTGCCCTCCCCAGCTCTGTACTGCGCCAGTGAGATTGGTGGGAACCACCACAAGGAATTCTGGGTAAATAAAGGCTTGCTTATCAGACCTGGCACAGTGAAGGGGTCTGGATGCCTGCAGGGTCCAGCAATGCTCTCAACTCAAGGCTTTGTGGGCAGAATCAGAATTGAGGCTAGAAATAAAATGGGCAAAAGAGGGAGAGAGCTGTCTATGGGAGAAAAGCAGTGGCTGAACAACAGATGGAAAGAGCACAGAATGTGGAGCCCAGGGTACATAAATTCAAACCCAGGAGTGTTCACCAGATGTACATTCTCACACGAGTAGTTCCAATTCTACCTCACAACTCTGCCATTAGAGTGTTAAATACTGGGCCAGACCCATACCACAGCACTTAGTGGTTCTTATCTCAAAGGGAGATACTGGTAACAAATATACCTTTCTTCTCTTGACCCACCAACCCAACATTCCTTATTCTTCTTAGATTAGGCCACTGTAGAGGTATGAATACTTTACTGATTTTGGCTGTTTGAACATGCCAATCAAAGTATGGCAGTGATTGGAAAAAAGATGTTCAGGTGGATTATGTGGGTAGTAGACATTTCTTGT
Source organism: Marmota marmota marmota (assembly GCF_001458135.2). Lineage (NCBI taxonomy): Eukaryota > Metazoa > Chordata > Mammalia > Rodentia > Sciuridae > Marmota > Marmota marmota. The sequence continues at coordinate 38,762,390 of NW_026000229.1, forward strand.
CTTCTTAGAAAGACATCATCTATAGCTGTTAATCAATATGCTGGATTCACTTTGCCTTCACCTCTGTTGCTGATGATAACTGATCTGGAGGCTGGGTAGGGTAGGGTGTGGTGGGGCTGGCTGGCTTCTGGGCAGGCTGACTTCCTCTCCAGGTGCTGTCCATTCTTACCCCCCCTTGATAGTTTAGACATGTTTGTGGTCTGTGCTCTTTGGCTTCTGCACTATAAAGGTTTCCAATGCATTTTCCTCCAATGAGCTAGTTTGCCTTTTTATCAATAATTTCAGCTTTGTGGTGTTTCTGTGCATAGCTTAAATCTTGGGCTCTTCTCTCTAATTTTGCTTTTTTCCCTTGGGTGTGCAAAAATCCACCTTTGCAAGACATCTTTATATTTCTTTCATGGGTCTTTTGTTCTCTTCCACCTTGCTAATTAGAATGTAAAATTAAATCTAGAGCAAGCAAGTCCTGACCCCAGGGCAAGCTGCTAAGCACCTCTTCTTGCTGGAGGCTTGCCAGCCAGAGTCTCACCTTTTCTTCATAAACCTTTGTTAGTGTTTAACCCATGTGACTTGTTCTCCCTGCCAGTTTGAACCATGTTAGCAATTAAAATTTCATGAGCTGCTATAGAAAATGCTGCACCCCAAGTCCAAAAAATGCAACATCTGCTGTATCTCTTTTCATATGTTTTCCTTTTATTTTATTTTTTTTTAGAGAGAGAGAGAGATAATTTTTTAATATTTATTTTTTTTTTTTAGTTTTCGGCAGACACAGCATCTTTGTATGTGGTGCTGAGGATCGAACCCGGGCCTCACGCATGCCAGGCAAGCGCGCTACCGCTTGAGCCACATCCCCAGCCCCATATGTTTTCCTTTTAAAAACAAGGCATCACATTGTTTTGCACTTTTTTCCTTAAGAAAGGTTTTTTTTCTTTTCCTTTCTTTCTTTTTTCTTTTCTTTCTTTCTTTCTTTCTTTTCTTTTCTTTTTTTTTTTTTTGCTTATTGCTTGAAAGATTCCATTGTCCTTGATATATTGCCAAATTGTTTTTTACCCTAACTATCCTTGTTTTCCTAATTATAGGCCAAGAAATGCTGGTTAGTTTTAGGACAAATGGCCAAACATTTTTGCTTCCATTGCCTCCACCCCTTGCTTGCCAATAAACTGAGAAGCAGTGAAACCTTTTACTAGTTCCTTACTCAGATCTTTGAATGCCTTAAACTACTTATTACCTGGCCTCTTTGATTTGTAGATGTTCAGGTTGTCCAGCTACTATTTTCTATCAGCTCTATTTGTAGAGTCTCTGAAGTAATACCATAGTGTCCTGTTTCCTTTATAGAAAAGTCATTATGCTAGAACAGTGGATTTTAGCTACAGCTGTACATTAGAATCCAGGGAGAGTCTTTAAAAAACACAGATGCTCAGCCTCCCCTCCACCCCCAGGTATTTTGATTTAGTAGATTTAGGGTGAGAGTATGGGCTTTTATATGTTTTTAAAAGCTCCTGAACCAGTTCTAAGGACACCTATTTGAGGGCCACATTCCTGAGAGAGTCCCAAGTACCCGACCAGTCCAGACCATCACCTAGGCCCTGGCCCATGGACACTGATCCTGGGCTCTGGCTTTTGTTGGTGCTCCCTGATTGCAGATGGTCCATATGAGCTGGAGCTGGATATGTAGGAAGGTTGTGGGGTAAACATGAAAGAAGGACTCTCTAAGTGAAGGGGCAAAAGGATGAATGGACAGAGATAGGAAAGCAGAAGTTGCTGATTGCTTAGGGAAGACATGGTGAGTCGGAACCTAGCATGGAATGCCAGGGGGAGAGAAGTGGGAGTCCAGGTGGCAGGAAGTTCAGGGAAGTGGTGGTAGAGGCCAGCCCAGAGGTATTACCAAATAATATATGGAAAATCCTGGTAATGTCACTTCTGTAAATAAAGTCAAGTCCTGTCTTCTCTTCATTATGTCTAGGGTGGACATTTAGAACCCAGATCTTTTGGAAGAAAGTAAGAATGCACTTTGCTTTTCACCTTCTTCCCTGGAGGGTTATAATTCTGATGGTGTCTCTCATACTTTACGTCTGGAGGTTTGTGTCCTGCTCAGGTGATCCCTGGATTTCTGTACATGGCACAAGGAGTCTTCTCAGATTTTTCTGCTAAGGCCATCAACAACAGCAAACTACAAGAAGTGCTCCCTCCTTATGGGGTTGCTGCCAATGCTTGTTTTACTTTTGTTGAGCTTTCTAGGTTCCTTTTACAAGATGAGGAAGGATAGGATAGGAAATGAAGAGCTTGTTTGTATTTAATATTTCCACAAATGTAAGTGGGCAGGCATTACCATTCCCATTTTATGCCTAAGAACAGTGAGGTTTAAACAAAGTTAAGAAACTTGCCTGCAGTCACAAAATATTAAGTGGTAGAACCTAGATGAAAAATTGTCAAGAGCCATCTGTGGATTATGTGTGGACCAAACTGGCATGAAAACCCATTGAATAGGAAAATCTGGTATTTGGGAACTTGCTGGCAAGATCGCCCAGATACATATGAGTCCTATTCAGCTTTTCCAGGTCCCACACAGCAACAGAGATGGGGTGACCTTTTGTAGCCACACAGCCTCTCAGAGATGGGTGTAGCCCGCCAAGATGCCAATCAATCTGTTGACTGAAAGACATCATGAAGCAAGACTCCAACCCTGAAACCTTATCCCTGTCTTTGATGGATTCCCCCTTAAATAAACTATTGGAGCCATTTTTTAATTGTTGTGTTCCAGCTCCTACCAGAACTGGAAGAATCTCTTAGATGCCCCCTTAAAACTATAATTTGGACTTTGTCATTTATTTTTTTTTCTATTTCAGACTTTATTTTCTCAGATGGCTTATCCCCTACTGTATAGGAGAAATTACCCCGGTGAGGCTCTGGCTGCCTCGTGATAAAAAACAAAAACAAAACAACAACAAAAAAAAAACCAGTCCTTCTACAAGACAGATAGTGATGGCAACATGTCCACAATAAAGGACAGGTCTGCCAGCAAAAAACCCAAAAATAGAACCCCCTCCCAAAACAAATCCCAAAGAACCCAGGCCTCTCAGCCCCCAAACCTGTGCTTATTCCATTATGCTACCACAGTCTGTCTCAGTGGAAGATCTGTGAGAATATGTAGAGGCTCACTGGTGAGAGATCACATTTTTTTTTTTTATCAGACACTGGTCTAATAGCCTGTCTAGGCTTATTGAAGGATTTGGGGCAAATTTAAGGCAACTCGAGTGCATGTGGTGTCTGGGAGATTGACAGTGAGGGGAAAGCTGGGGTGGATGCAGAGCACCTTTGCCTGTTTTGCAGTTTTGCTCTGGTGCTGTAGTAGCATTCAGGGAGCTGTTGCTCAAACTGAGATATTAGTGCTTCTTTGGAATTATTCACGCCTGCTCTCTCCAATTCAGATGTCTTCAAGAGTCCTCCTGATTGGCCGACAAGGGACGGTAAACAGGTACACCTCTGCAGATTTTCTCTAGTTGTTCCAGGTAATCTTTTTTGTAAGATGTTTCCAGTTGTTTCAACCCCTTCTAGGAACTTGTGAGGGATGGATAAGCCCATAGGGTGTCACATCTGATATTCAGTCTACCAAGTGTTGTGGAGCAATCTTCTGATAACCCTGTGAACCCCTGGAGTATAATTTCCACACAATAGTGTCTAGGTGTGTATCTCTCCTGCAGCTAGTGTGGTACCTCACACATAGCAAGGGCTTTAAAAATATTTGGTGAATAAATATAAGAGCTATGGTTTCCCATGGGCTTCTTTTCAATCAATGGTTCTACATCAGAGAGGAGTCTCCACTTCGGTAGACAAGGAGAGGAACTTTTCACTGTTACTTTTCTTCTTTTACCATGTCGTCACTTTTGAATCCCTTTGTCTCAATTAATTCTCTGACCAACTTTTCTTGGTACATTCTTTGTGCTTGACTCATGTTGTGGAGAAAAAGTGAGGTGTGAAGGGACAGAGAGGTCACCATTCTTGATGACACTGAGAATCAAGTCATGGGTCCCACTGGCTTAGAGAAACTCTTATCCATTGCTTTAGTTGGAAGGGGCAGAGTAGGGACAGACCTTGACTAACAGTCCTCACTAAAGGGAGGGACATGAAGAAGGCAAACAGAGATGGGGCTCATCTTCCCATGGAGCTTAAATATAGTCTCCCCCTTCTATAGCACAGACCAAGCAGTCACATGTGTGTGGAGTTGTGGTTAGAGGTGGCATGTCTTCCCTAAAGTTCACTCCATACAGTTTTAAATGATCCATTCCAGGTATTTGAACCATCTTGGGTGGGAGAAAGAAACTAGAAATTAGAAAGGGTTTGATTTTTCTTCAGGCCTAGAAAATGTCAAGGGCTTGGCAGTGAAAAGGGGTCAGATTCTTTGAACTACTTTGGTGTGGTTAGATTCTGCTGAAAGTGAAAGAATAGGCACATGGGATTATTTAAATAGAAATATAATTTAGCATCACAATTAGCTTATCTCAGTACAAAATCTTATTTTTAAAAAGCACTCCCCTTCCCTTAATACTAGGGTGGGGTTACTCCTTCCTATTTGCCTAGGGAGCTTGGTGGTGTCATCTTGAGTGAACTTCTTCTATGTGAATTCATTTTCTCTAATGATTATGATACCATCTGAAGGCGGCAGGGTTTTGAGGTGGGGATGATCCAGAAAATTCCTTCTCACTGAGTTGTCAAAGAAAGCCAAAGAAATCAGATGTCTTCAAGAGTTAAGTTGTTAAGTAAGAAAAAAATAACCAAAGCAAAGCAAACCGAGGAAAAGCAAAGGAAAGCAAACCCAAACCACACTTTGCAAAGACGCTTACCCATTGTGAGATGGAATTACAGAGGACAAGATGGTACTTTAGAATTTTTAAATTAATACTTAATTCCACTCTACACTAAGCTTGCCAAGTGTCATTTATGCTATACTTGAGATATCCAGTACTAGGGAATTCACTATCTTTATTCTATCTAAAAATAGGTCTGTCTGTGAGATAGAATTTTATTTCATTAAGCAAAATTTGACTGTCTCCTTGAATTTTCCTCATATGTTACCACTGGGGTCATCAAATTTCTCTTTCTCATGACAGTTCTTTATGTGACATGTTTATGAACCATTTGTAATGATATCATTCTGTATCTTGCTTAAAATTATACTGTGAAAATTTTACTATAACTATTATTAAAATATAAATTGTAAGAACCTTATAATACTATCTTAATTATCCCTCTCTTGTCAAATATTTAAGTTTTCTTTAGTTTTAAAAATTATAATATCATATATTATACTATAACATATGATATAAATATAAATTATAATATCATAACTCAAAACTGATTTCATCTCACATTATTTCCCTTAACTATTTTAGATGTGAGGCTACTGGGTCAAAGTGCATGAATGTTTTTAAGGATTTTTATGTACATTATGTTTTAGATCATGCTCCAAAGAAATAGCCTCTGAGATAGGGAAAAGTTGTATAGAAACTTTGTTGGAAAGAATTGGCATGTACAAACACAAAAACAGGAAATTATATTCCATGTATGTATGATATGCCAAAATACATTCTACTGTCAGGTATAACTAAAAAGAATAAATAAAAAATAGAAAAAAAAAGAGAAAGGATTGGGCAAAGGAAGAAGAACCGTGATATATTTCAAAAATGGCCTCTGGGGAATTCTGGAGTTTGGAAGTCCCTTTGTCTTAGTGAGGCTTTGTGGTCCTGTATGGACCACTCATTGGCTGCATGTTGTCCCCAAGAATGGGCATCTTTTTAGCCAAGGGAAATTTTACTTCTTGCCCTTGAAAAGATCTAGCTGTTAGCTAGCAGCAGCTAACACTCAATTCTCCGAACTGGAAAGAAGCGCCTGGTGGTGCACGGACAGCATTCAATACAGTCATCTTTCATAGCAGTAATCTCTCCCTTATCCAAATTTATTTTCTCCTCCCCCTGATCCAGCCCTTCGGGTTCTAGTTCCATGTACAGCAAATCCACACCTACTGGCCCCTGCTGACTGGGAGCTGCAGCCCCTTTGGGTGTGGTCTTTTTCTTCTCCAGCAGAATCAGAACTTCCCTGGCCAGGTTACCTTACAACTTAACCCTCTTGTGGCCAGGAGCGTGGATGTGAGCTATATGCTGAAGGAGGCTATATTGTTTTTCAGGCAGAGATTCCTGCATTTTCTTTAAATAAAGGAAGAGACTAGCCTCTAACAGGGAGGTGTGGGTCACTGTAAGCCCAGATGGCTTTGAGGCTTTGAGATATTTTAGTGCATTGACTCAGAATATCCCATTCCAACTCTCAGGGGCCCCGTTTCCCCAACCACAGCTCTAATGTTGGAACAGCTATTTGCTGGAATTGAAAAGTCAAGGTTTTTTGATCTCTGCGATACTTGTAATTAAACCTGAAACCCGATTCTCAGCGTTTTCTGCCACCTGATGGCACAAGGCAAGAGTCTCTTTTTGGAACTGCTAAACAGGTCCTCTGGCTGTCACACTTTGACTTCAATTGGCAATTGATTGCCCCCAGATTTTCACTGTCTTTCCTAATTCATTGATAGGACTCAGGAACAACACCTGGTTTCCTCTGAATGGTTCCCATACTGGAGACATTGCATTCTTTGGCGCATTTCCTTCTGCTTAAACCCCATCCTGACTCACCCCTGATGAATACTTTAATACTTGTACCAGTAGGACATGTGAGGGCTGTGCACACTCCACTTTTCAATAGTGCTGGGGTTCTCATTGTTAATGAGTCAGCTGGTACTCCAGCTGTCCAATCCCATTTTAGAGTCAGTGTCCTCAGGCTTCTCCTGACTTCCACTGCCTTAGGGTGAATTTCTCAGAAAACATTCAGAAACATATTTGTTAACAGGAAGATTTTTGAGAGGACTTTTAAGAGCAATATCTTGGAGAGAGAAAGGAACACATGATTAGTCAGAGAAAGGAGCTGTATTTTGTAACACGTTGCACCAATGCCTTTAGTTGATCCATGAAGGTTCTGGAGTTAGGATGGCCAGAGTTTGTCTCATATTGAGGAAGCTGAACTTTTGATTTTCACATCAACTACTCATTGGCTGCCAGTTTTCCCTGGGGCCATAACATTGGTGAGGCAGCTGCCTTCAGCCAAAGATAACTCCCAGAGAAAGACTCAGCTGTGAGCTGCTGGCAAATTTAGCAGCCCCCAAAGGTGTCCACCTCTAATTCCTGGAATCTGTGAATATGTTAGTTTTTATGGCAAAGGAGAATTAAGGTTGCTGATGGAATTAAAATGGGGAGATTATTCCGGATTATACAGGTGGGCCCAGTGTAATTACCAGGGTCCTTATAAATGGAAGAGAAATGCAGAAGAGTGTCAGACGTGATGTGAGAAAGATTCAACTTTGAAGATGGAATGTGTCATGATCCAAGGAATGCAGGCAACCTCTAAAAGCTAGGAAAGGCAAAAACAAAACAAAACACCCAGTGAAATAAAAAACAAACTAACAAAAAATAGATTCTTTCCTCAAGTCTCCAGAAAGGAATGTAACCTTATCAACACTTTGATTTTTGCCCCTTGAGATTCATTTCAGACTTCGTTGCCCAGAACTAGAAAATAATAAGTTTGTTTAAAACATTGAACCATTGCTTAAAACATAAGCCACTAAATTGGTGGAAATTTGTTACAGCAGCTATAAGAAACCAATACAGTATACTCCTATCACTGGGGGAATGACTTGACTCCCTTAGTTCTGAAAGCAGGATCTGCTTTTTTGGGAGGCAGAATTGAATCCTTAGGTGCTTAACCCCTAAGCCACATCCCCAGCCCCTTTTTTTTTTCTTTTGGGTACTGGAGATTGAACTCAGGAACACTTGACCACTAAACCACATCCCCAGGCCTATTTTGTATTTTATTTTGAGACAAGGTCTCACTGAATTGCTTAGTGCCTCATCTTTGCTGAGGCTGGCTTTAAACTCACAATCCTCCTGATTCAGGCTCCGGAGCTGCTGGGATTACAGGCCTGGGCCACCGCACCCGGCTGAAGGCAGGATCTGATAGCATGCCACAATATACAGCACCTATTTTCAGCTGCCCTCCATAACATTTGTACCATTTCATATCACTGCCTATATTGGATGTGTAATACCATCAGCAACGTAGAGCATTCTCTGGACCTGTAACTATTTTGCCCTCCCTTCTCTGTGTGTTTGCAATATTCTAATATAGAGTTCCATTCCAACTAGTCCTGGTGAAACTTTTGAAGTCAGATTTTCCATTCAATTCTGGAATCCTGTTTCCTATTGCCCATACTCTGACATTGGAACATAGAGATCTGAGTTCATTAGTAATGATTGCACTTGTTTTTCAGTTATTTCTCAATGTGATTCACAGATCACCTTTGTGATTTTATCTTTCTTGCCAAATCCCTTGTTGTTTATAGCTTTTCTCCATTGTACTATCTGTTATTTCTCTTATATTTAGTTAAAGCCTGTGGAGCAGCCTATTTGGTCTCTAGACATTGTGAAAGATGTTTTACTCTGAGAGGCCATGAATTTAGTTTCTGAAATGAAAAAACAGGAAGAATATAAAACTTGGGCAGGAGATGTAGTTTAGTGGTAGAGTGCTTGCCTAGCATGTGGGGGACCTTGTGTTTGATCCCCAGCAACACACACATGCACACACACACACACACACACACACATACTAAAACTTGTTTTGAATTCAATTCGTATAGCCAGTCTTTTGCTGCTCCTGTCTTTCTTTCTAGTCTATTGCCCCAAAGAATAAGTTCCATTGAAAGAAAAAGTGAGCAAAACCATCTATTATCTCATACCCTTTATTTCTCTGTTTCTAGAGAATGTGCCTCAAGTGCTGTCTAGTGATACTCTATCTCCACAAGAAGAGCAGCAAGAAATACATTAAATCTAAAGAGCATCTACTGTGTCCCAGTTGCTATGCTATTCTTGTATTAGCTCATCTAAACTCTATAGCTAAGCTGGGAGTTCATTATTATTATTCCTATTGTACAAAGTTCTATTTGTCTCCAAAGTCCATAGTCTTCATTAAACGCATTGGTATAGAGACACCTGAGCATATCTATCATTAGTAGACAATGGTGAGTGTTTTGCTCAATTAGTCACCCCATTGCCTCTCAAAGGACACTGTATCTTCTGATGGACTAGCCCCATCATTCAGTGTGAAGTCCCCACCTCTAAATCTCTCCAGGGTCTGCAATGGATGATTTATGCTTTTGCTTCTTCTTCAGTAGTCCACACATCTTCTCCAGAAGAATTGGACTTGACTTCTAAAGAAAGGGGGCTCTGACCAATTATATATTTCTAGGAAAGCAAGAATTTTTGTTTTGTTTTCTGTTTTACTTCTCTGCCAGGTTATTTCATTCAGCATTGCCCTCTGGTCTTGATTCTCCTTTGCATTCTCAAATGGTTGACTTCTTATTTTCCTGACATATTTTTTTTCCTACTGCAGCAGTGACTTCTTCTCCTCTCCAACAAATCAGAGAGAACAACTGTTTGGTGGAAACAAACAGCACATGCATTTCCTCAGCACCTACTCCCTTTGCCTAGAGTTGGCCTCTCAAATGCAACTGCCATCTTCGTAGCTCTGATTGACACCACCCTTGGCTGATTTCCCTATTTCAGTAGCAACATAGTTTTGGCTGTGCTGTCCACTATAACTTTAAATTGCCAAGGGCACAAATAAATCATTTTTTACTTTTCTCCCTTCTCACTCCATTCCTGGTATCCCCCTCCCTTCGGCCGTGTGCTGCTATTTGGGAATTCTTAGAAAATTGCTGCCAGCAGGCTAACTCCTCCAAACAGCTATTGGCTTGTTGTCTGCCCAGTAAATAGAAAACTTGGAAATATTTTAGAGATTTTTTTTCACCTTTCCTACCTTCCAGCCTTTGTAGCAATGCCAAACTGGGATTCCACTCCAGAATTTGAACACAGGAAATAAGCTTAGGAACCACCTAGGTCTGTTGGTTCCTGGGCATTCTTAGAATTGGAGAGAGTTTCTGTCTGGCCAAAAATGCTCAGCTGGCAGCAGGTCTCAGAGGGCAAAGCAAGGACAGCTCTAACAGCAGAAGCAAAACTGTACCCTGTGTTCTGAGTCTGCTATTAAAACAAAACAGGAAAAGACACACGTCTTTCAGGCCCAGTGTTAATTCTGTGTAAAGATGAAACACTGTAAGGCCACACATTCGTGAAGGAACTTTCTCCAGGAGCTGCCAAACTTCTGTGGTTGCCCTTCAGTCAGAAAAGTTTAAGTTCATTCTTTGAGATATCTGGGTGGCCATTCAGCTCAACAATATAGAATCTTTATTCTTTTTCTTTATGTTTGTCCTTATGGCCTTTAATCTAAGACAGGGCAACTTTCTCTTTTCTGAGATCAATCCATACCTGATTTGCCAAAATGGCAGACACCTTTCTCATTGGGAAAGGGTGTTATTTGGTCTCCTTAGATTGAAGCTAGGGTGTCTGAAGAGAGGCCTTATCCTACAACCCTTTTTACCCCAGCAAACTTAAAATCTGTTTTTCTGGGAGAAAGAACATGTCATTCTATTCACAAAAGACTACCTGTCCATTCACCAAGGAAGACAGTAATGTTTTGGAGTGAAGCTTTTGATTCTCTCTGCTTATAAGGATTTCTGTTCACGAGGTTTTCAGCTAGGCTTTAGGAATATGGACAGCATTTAGACTGGACCTGAAGAGTCTCTTGAGATCTCTAATCCTCATGTGAAGGATGAGAAGTGAGAAGTGAAAAGTGTCCCCTGAGACCTCTCCTCCTCATGCGAAGGAGATGGGGCCATAGACGTATGAACCTCCTCCTAAAGTCTTTGCTGAGAAATGATGATGAAGGAAATATGCTGACTGACTCATGAAAAATGAAGGAAGTAGTGGGGGCCCTAGATGGACAATTTCTGAAAATCTCTATCAATCCAGGGATCTGAGGGAAATGAAGAATGGCTTTTCTATAGTTTTACAGAGTGGGTAAAATAGATAATTCTTACCTATCCTTACTTGCCTAACTATTGCCACCCACCTTCACTAATCAAGCTGTAGGTCTAGGCTATAAATCTGCCAAGTATTGGACTATGGCCAGTGGCTGCTGATTGACCGTAGATACTCATTGTCATGGACACTTAGAAAATGGCACAATTAAGGAAACTAAGAACTTGGCAAGTCTCATTTGGTCCCTTTGTTTGACCACTTGAGACTGTGAGTTAAAAAGCAGATGGACATCTGTTGGAATGCATTCCTGAGAAGGACCTTTATGGATCTTCCTATAACTCAGATTTTCAGCAGCTTACTTTAACATTTTGACGCTTGCTCATTAGCACTGTTTTTGAAGGACTACTACATGCAAATCAGGCATTGTAGAACATGATGAGTAAAGAATTGTCCTTGTCTTCATATAAGTTAAGGTCATGTATGAGTTCACTTATGCTTGTGTGTCTGAAAAGCAGATGGTTGAAAATGAGAAGAAACAAACTATATAACTCCATAGAGCCTGAGATTTGTTTTCTACCACTGACACTGCAGTGGGGTGTATAGAAGATGGAGTCTTGCAAACAACATGATTTATTCTTTGATCACAAAGCCAGTTGAGGATCATGTGAACTAGACCGCAGAGTTCCCAATAGTTCTGAATCCCCAAAGGCTTAGGGATTACAGGTGAAGCCTTCTAAGAACATGGCTTCAAAAATATGGCCTTGGCCAAGATCAAGACAGGGAACTAAGGTTCTTCCACTCGTGGTCAGCCTCATTAGACTTTCTTTTATGGTGTCAGTTGAGCTTAAGACTCCACCTCTCTGTATGGTTCCATCAAGATGTAGAAGACTGTGTAGCTAGTATGAAGCCAAAGATTGCCTTTATTTGAGTCTAGAAACAACTGTTCCCTCCCTTCCTCACAGATTAGTTGACATTTGGAAATATGTTGATTGAGATGGAGGACATTATCAGTGATCTCAAAATGTGGATCCTCAACTCTATTGCTCCTTACCTGCCATGTCTTCTTTCTTCCTCCATACTGATTCTCTGGTTCTTTCCCTTCAGGAGAGTATGAATTCTTTTCTTAACTGGCAAAATTCCAAGGAGCCACTGCCTGTGGAGGCTATGCTGAGATGCCAGAATGCAAGGGCCCAGGCAGAGTTGAATTAGAGAACATGGTTACATATCCAAGGTGGCCAAAGGCAGGATGGCTAGAGGGAGTTTGAAAATCTATTTGGTGAGAGTGGCAAGACAGAGGGTAGCAAAAGTCAAAACTGGAGTGATATCTAAGATCAGATTCAAGGGCATGGCAAGACCTTAATGGAAGCTGAGAAGAATAGAAATAGGGCAAGAGGCTGAGTGTGGGTCCTAGAAGATACAAAATGAGAACTGGTGCTGTGGGGGGAACCAGACTGCTGATATCTATTTTCAGGTGCTGTGGACTGCATAGAACATGGTCAGGCCTGCTAGAAAAGGGGCCCTAGTAAAGAGGATGATAAGAACTTTAAATCATTTAGTCCTGACCCCTTGCCTGGTCTTCTTCTTGTGCTTCAAGCTTCTTCTTGTGCTCTCAGTTGTGGTCAACTACTTTACTATTATCCAATATTGTGGCTTACTTAAATAGCCAAGTTTTCTGAAGTGTTTTGTGTTAGGTTTGTCTCTCTGATTATGACAAGCTCCTTGACCATAGAGCTGTGCTATCTTTGGACTTTCTCACAGAACTTAGAATCATTCACATTGAAATAAAACATGTAGAGCAAATGAACTATGGCTTCCTCAAAATATCTATGCTTACCACAGTTTGCAGAGGGAGAGTAAAATTCCCCATAGGACTCCTGCTTCTAAAGGATTGCTCGTAATTCTAGATTTTGAGAGGCCAGGGCACTGGCATAGGCTTTCACCTTATTTTCTTACATGTGATTGGGTAATGTACACTTAGGTTTTGCCAAATGTGTGCCATCTGCCAGATCCTTGGCTTTCAGATGCTCCTCTGAGGCTTGTTCACCACAATTATTGCCTTAAGTCTCATGGATCTGTGTTTCCTTTGGGCATCAGGACCTAATCCTCAAGCTGTGAACATGTTTCTGGCCATTGTTCTAGACTCTGACCTTAGATTTGCCTTCCAGGATTTTGACTCAACACATACTCTCTACAAATTACTTTGGCCAATGTCTCTAGTTTAGCCCACCTCATTCTCCATCAATGCTTCTCAAATGGCAGTCCAGGGACCATTAAATTAGAACCAGCTGGGAAACTGTGGAAAAATGTGGATTCATACTGGTCCCACCCAGGCCTGTTGAATCAGAATGTCTGCATTGGACCCAGGAATTTGCATTTTGACAAGCTTAATGGTGATTTTTAAACATACACTACACACTGAAAGTTTGAAGAGCCACCTGCTCAACACTGCTACTTTAGTATGCCTCAGTCTTCATCCTTAGGCTCATCCTGTTCTTCAGCTATTCAATTACTACACTCATAATGGTGGAGCAGACAGACACCTCTGCTCCCACCTGTAAAGAAGGACCCTAGTTCTGTGTGGCACCTCCCTATTCTGTTCTCTCATCTCTGGTCCCACACTGTGCAGTCAACTCCCTTCAGGAGGGTCCTTGTGCTGGGGTGTCTGCCAGGTGCTCCCAGAGGGACGGAGACCCACACTAGAGCTGGAATACTTTAGCCATTGTTTTCCTTCCTCGGACAAAGGGATATGACCTGTGCAATGTTCAACAGGGTCACTAAAACTGGGGTGAGGTTTCTATAGTTTAGTCACAAGTGAGGAAGATGTCAGTGTCTCTCTCTAAATTGAGGAGGGGGAAACTGGAAATGTAGCAGCTCTGTGGTTGAATAAGAAAGCAGACAAACGAAAGAACTACTCTGACATGCTCCTGCTTGTTTTTTTGTGATTTTAAAAGGACAAGGAAATGTAGAGATAATCAAGAAATAAAGGCAAGCTCTATAAAGGCAGTCCCATTATGAAAGGGCCTTTACAATCTTTCCTTCTCACCGGATCTTAATATGGGAAGTAGGAGGTGAGAAAGGCCTGGGCCTCTCCTGGGATTTCTGCTGAGGCCTGGCTCAGCTTCAGGGTCAGAGGTGGGGAAGCGCCCCAGTGTTGCCTGGAGAAGGGAGAACAGACCCATCTGTTTAGTTCGTGCTGATAATAACACAGGCTGCGTGGGCAGACATTGCTCATCTACTGGCTGCGGGAACACGTGTCTCAATGCTTCAGTTGTTCTTCACCTTTGTGTAGAATGAGGCTTGGCAGGAAAGCGGGGATTAGGAAGCCTGTTAACTGAAATCCTGGTAAAATTCCATGTTTAAAAACCTCCCCGCAAATTATGGCTTTGGGACTTCATTAGGGTGATTATCAAATGCAAAGATATTGTTCTCCCGAGTGTGGACATTTTCCTCATGTACTTGTTCCTGTCTTTCTCCAGTGCTATGAAGCAGAATAGGGCTAGAAGCACTTTTTGAAAAGGTATTTTTGAAAAATAGTTCCCAGTTAAACTCTTTGCTCTGTGCACACTCACGTATTTGTTTTCTGAAGGCTGCCAATTGCAAAGAAGACACTGTATGAATTCAGGCAAGTAGAGACAAGGCCCTGTGAGGTTGGAGGGCCATTGGTGGGGAAGGAGCTCAGAGACTGGGAAGATGGCTCATGATAGGGTAACCCAAGCTTCTTCACACATGATGGCTTGGTCCATGTGTTCCAGAGCATTTCATTCTCCAGGGGCAAAGATTTTAGAGTCTCTGTGTCAAATAGTCTTGGAAAGGACATGACCTTGGCTTTGCATCCCATGCAGAACCTCCCATGATTCTTGCATATGGTGTTTAAAATGTAATCACTAAATATATATTATTGCCATTTAATGTTAATTAACCAGAACAGAACTATGCCTTCTTTGTTTCATTTGTTTCACTCATTCAGCAAACGTGAAAGAGTAGGTGTCCAACTCTATCCTCCTGGTAATGTCGAGTCAGCAGTACCCCAAGACAAGATCTCCAAAAAGGATGGCTCCTTCAGATTCATAGATATACTCCTTATGTGCATGAAATAAAGAATGAGTGTGCATGAGACAAGACCACCTATTTGTAGAGGACAACCATGTTCTTCATAATTTTCCCTTTTGAGAAGCATGTTGCCTATTTACTAAGAAGCAATATCCAGTCTCCTCTGCAAAGAGGGTTTTAACACACTGGCCTCAAGATGTTTTTTTTTTCCCCCTATTGAACTAGAAAAGCAAGTCCTATCAGTTTGAGCATCTCTGGTGCATTAGGTTCAATCAATGTCCTGTGGCAGGGAGAGGTTGGGGCTGGTGATGGAATGTTCAGCATCAGTAGAAGTTTTAACACCATGAGACTGATGAGATCACCAGGAGAGTGGATATGGGAAGAAAAGAGAAGAGGCTGAAGGACCAGGGGCACTGTAACCTTAAGTGGGAAGGGAGAAATCAGCAAAAGGGACCAGGGAGGAACAGCCAGAGAATAGGGGAAAAATCAAGCTTGTGAGGTGTCTTGGACATAGAGGCAGATAGTATTTCAAGGATAAGGGAGTGGTCAACTGCATAGAAGGCTGCTGAGAGGTGCAGTAAGATAGGATAGACTGTGCCACTGGTTTTGATCAAGTGAGGTTTTTGTAGATCTTGGGAAAGGCAGGTGTTGGTGGAGAGGTGGAAATGAAAGTCTGACTGGTGTGGGCTTAATGAAGTGGACCAAATCAAGAGCATCAAAAAACTCCAGTCAGGATACATGATACCCCCTCCTGCCTGAATGCCTTCTCTAGAATTTTCTACATGCTAGTTGATGGGCATATTGACCAGATGCCAATCACAATGAATCATGGTATCAAATTTTGGGATTTTAACAGTTATTGTAAGGCTTTAAAGTTAAAGCCTCAGTCTTTACATAGGACCATAGAATGATTAAATAGGAAGGTTTCCCTTAGGGATCATTGAAATTGAGTCTCTCTGTTTTATATATTGGGAAACCGAGGCCCAGATCAGTGGGGCAACTTATCTAAGGTCACACAGGTATTTCTTGATGCATTGACTCTTTTCTTCCACCTAAGTGTACTGGCAGTTGAGAAGCTACACTTAAAAAAGAATATTGGGAGACAGGTCTCTTATTTCTATCATTTCTTTAGGATACTCATTTGGGAGCTTTGAAATACGCTTTAAAAATAAATTAAACTACTCAGATGGTAATGCAATTCAGTTTCGCATATAAAACATTAAGCCTCCTTAAGTTAAAAAATCTGGGAAGACCTTAGTCACGTAGTACGTTCCTTGAGAAATGAGAGGAATTCCGTGCCCCTTGAATGGGCTCACAAGTAGAAAACCCCAAGCTGGGTGTTCCTGCCCTCCTTCCTGGGCTTTTTGGTGACATAAGCAGAGATCCTTTGGCCAGCTGCCCTGGGATTTTTCCTCCCTGGTTGATGGCTGGCTCTCCCTGCCTTCTGTAGGTGGGCATGTATTGCCATTCTTGGAGGAGCCCAGTATGGGTTAGAGCTCCTATGATTTGAGCTTGCTGGTGTTAAGGATGTTCATCCAAAGTCCATCACCTACTGGGCCTGGATCCAAAGGGGGGAAAAGTGCTCAGCTTCTCATGTGAGGAGTTATAGATTCTTAACCAGGGGCAATAATGCATCCCGCAGGCCTGTGCATCTGTCTGATTTGCTTCTTAAAATCTCTTCCATGCAGATATCCAAGGACAAGCCCTTGCTCACCATCCAAGGGGACACCATCCTGGGGCTGAAATGCTGTCAGTTCCTGGATTGGTCCTGTATCTGCTGCCTTCCTCCCCAGAGCTCTCACCTCCATGGACAATAAAATACCTGAACTCAGGACTCAGTACCAAATGCTGATCTAAAATCTATGTATAATTTAGCAGATTATAAAGACATGGCTCATTATTATTTTTTCAATAGCTGGATATTGAATGAATGACTAGAAAGCCTCTTGGAAAGAGAAGCCAAAGCAGTTCCAGTACCATCATCTTGGGATCACTTAAAACCATTGAGGCCTTATGCCAGCTCTATGTTGATTAAATCAGAATTAAGGGATGTTGGACTTTGGGTGACACTTAAAAAAATTTTTTTAAAATAGTGATTCCATTTAATCCTATTTTGGCAACAACTTTGTTAAAATGGTCCGTCTCTAACTTGACTCTGCATAACCATCTTAGGAGTCTTGTTGAGATGCAGATTCCAATTCAGTAGATCTGCAGTAACATCAAGGTGATGCTGAGGTGACTAGTCCGGGGATCACAGGCTGAGATTTGAGTAGCAAGGTGCTAAAAATGATAAAGGATCATTGACTGTAAGCTGAGGTGCTTGCTGCTAAGTGCCAAGGGAGAGGCAGAGATAGGAAGACAGGGGAGTTTCAGGGAGGACTTATTTCCCCCACTGAGCCCTGAAGAAGAGCAGACACCAAAGAAGAGATGTTCTAGGACATAAAGCTAACTGTCCTACTCAGCAGAAACTCTAAAGAAAGCTGGCTGGTGATGACAAACTGGTTCCTTTGGGATTAAGGTCAGAACCTCAGGATTGATAAGCCCTGAGATGGGTATCTTGTTTAATCCAGTAGAGCTCTGGGGTATCTCAGCCTGTGTGTGCCCCCAGTCACATTGGCTACCAGTGGCCAAAATGGCCAAAGGGCCTTTGCAGGAAGTAGAAGATTCCGCACCTGTAGACCAATGGGGTCATGGCCATACAGAGCCCAGCAGCAGGACCTCTGTCTGAAGGGGAAAGGGCTGTAGGCCTGGAGGAGGTGGGTGAGAGGCAAGACCAGAAGGTACAGAGGTTGCACATTTATAAAGAGAAGATCCAAACATGGAAGCTACAGCTAACAACATGAGACAGAACTAGTTAGGATTATTTTCAGTCCTCTATTAACACTGGGAAGAGAAACAACTGACCTGAATGAGATCCTTGCCATGCTGGTGGCCTTGGAGGTGAGTGCTCCTGGGTGCCCCTCTCAGAGCTAAGCTCAGAGACCTGCAGGTCAGAGACCAGCAGCTGCCTCACTGCTCCTCTGGCTCACTTAACCATGACCTTGTTTGTTTTCCCATAAATGGTGCTTCTGTGGCTTGAGGACACGGGTGCCAAGGCTCATACATA
The DNA here is from genome assembly GCF_001458135.2 of Marmota marmota marmota. Taxonomy (NCBI): domain Eukaryota; kingdom Metazoa; phylum Chordata; class Mammalia; order Rodentia; family Sciuridae; genus Marmota; species Marmota marmota. The sequence goes on from NW_026000229.1 coordinate 38,780,510, forward strand.
GTCACTGCAGGCCTCAGGGCTTGCTGAATTTGGCATGAGTTCCACCATCGGATCCTGATTTTATCATTTCCCTGAAAGCTGCTACTTGCTTAGCTCTTGTGCTAACAGAAACTCCCTTTCAGAGCAATGGATAGTCATTTGGAGAATGCTTTTGATATGTGGTTGTTTTGTTTGCATTAGGATTGCGCTCTAAAGAGGGAGTACCCAGATGAATGGGGAATGTCTAAAATCCAGAAGCAGGCTGGAAGGCAGGAGGAGAATTCAGGAGGGAGACCACAATGACTTTGAGGATTCACAGGAAAGTATTGTGAAGGGGTGGGGCATGGATGTTGGGCAGCATGACCATTGGCCATGATTGAGATGTTGCCATGCTTGTGTTCTTGGGGGTAAGTGCTCCTGAGTGCTCCTCTTTTTTTTGGTACTAAGGATTGAACTCAGGGTCACTCAACCACTGAGTCACATCCCCAGCCATATTTTACATTTTATTTAGAGACAGGGTCTCACTGAGTTGCTTAGTGCCTTGCGTTTGCTGAGGCTGGCTTTGAACTCATGATCCTCCTGTCTCAGCCTCCCAAGCCACTGGGATTACAGGTGTGAGCCACTGGGATTACAGGTCGTCCGGCCATAGGTAGGTTTTGATCATAGTGAAAATGTCTTCTCATCTTCATTTAAAACTCAACCTAACATCTGTGCAGATGACTGGTGTTCTTATCAAAAGGGGTGAAAAGAGGGAGTGGATTTGGACATAGAGACACATGCAGAGGAAAGATGATGTGAAGACATCATCTTGGAGAGGCCCCAAACAGATCCTTTCCTCCCAGTCCTCATAAGGAACCAACATGCTGAGGATGTCTTCATTTTGGACTTTTAGTCTCCAGAACTGAGATAATACATTACTGTGGTCCCACTCAGTTTGTGGGACTATGTTATAGCAATCCAGCAAACTATTATTAAATTGGCTTTTTTTTTTTTTATCCTGAGAGAGTAAAGTACTCCTTCAAATTCTAGTACTGGGTATTACTGATATTTAATAGTAAAAACCTCTCTCTGGAAGCTTTGAGGGATAGGAATGGCTAAAGTGAACTGTTTTTCTTCCATGTGATGAACAAAACAATTTAGAAGAGATTAGAAGGAACTTTCCTCTTCCATTTCAAGTATGATGTATAGTTTCAGGTCTTTGCATGAAAAAGAAAATTATTTACCATTGTTTTGACTCTGAATGCATTTCCACTTAACCCAGGTCCTGCCTTGATCAGATCAGGCCTCTTCTATTTCCAAACCAGACTGGTAGGACTACAGGGCCCAGTCCTCTGCTTGATGCAATATGTTTGAAGCAATGTGTTTTAGTTTTCTGCAGCCACAAAAGGAATATTGTGACAGTGTGAAGAACCCTAATTTGCCTTTCATAGCAGTACTCTGAGTTTTTGTTAAAGTCAGGGAATCCTTCCTGTTGGTGGTTGGAATTTCAAAGAGCACATTTGCCACCCCTGGGGCTCAAAACCTAGCCTCTTAACAGGAGTCTTGGGCTGGATATCTTATACATGTGGACTGTGGAAATTCTCTCCCTGAGGATGTCTGCCAGATGCTGGGTGCCCTGGAGGTAACCACCATGCAGTCGTATCTGGCCCATTTGATCTTCTGGTGCCCAGCTGTTTCCATCATGACCTGGGCTCAGCTCCTTCTTCTCACAGAACTTCTGAGCTTTAGAACCTTTCCAAACCTTCTCACTGAGTCTGGTTGGAGGAAAAGGCAATTCTAAAACAATTTGAAAGGAGACTTTGGAGCTTAAAGGAGAGGATAAATACTCAGAAACATTTGGCATTGGGTGAACATTTGGCCATTCATCTTCCACCCTCATAGCCCTTTCTCAGGAGGTGAGATTTTACTGTGAAATATTGCCTCAAACATCGCTGCTTCATAATTTTCTACCTCCATTTGGGCAGTTTTCTTCTAGTGTAATCGGGAACTTTTAAATTCCAACCTTGTCAGTTAACTAGTTTAGTTGGCCAGATCAAATTGCTTTATTGCTCTAAACATGATTTCACATCTGTCAAACCTAGATGTCAGGTCCCATATTCTAAAGGTGTTGTGGAAGATTAAAGACAGATGTTGAAAGTAGTAAAATCCAGCTCTGACACTTGGTAGCCACAAAGAATAAGGTATATTTCTTCCTTGGAGTAGGTGTGGACTACAAAGTATATGCAGAAGAGCAAAAAGTCCTCCAAAGTTTAAAGAAATTAATGGCAAAGTATTAAACAATAGGTAGAATAGAGAGGAAGGCAGGATTTTGAGGAAGACCTTGACCAGTCCTCATGAATCTGGAAGTCAGGGAATCTTTCCTGTTGGTCTCTGAAATTTCAAAGAGCACATTTGCCATCCCTGGGGCTCAAAATCTAGCCTCTTAATAGGAGCCTTGGGCTGGATATCTTACACATGTGGACTGAACCTAGGTGACCTGTGACAAGTCACAGGATCTGTTTGAAACTCAACTACCTCATCCATAAAATGGGGACAATAGTAACAATGATTCTACCCCCACCTACCTTGTGACATTGTAATGCCTATAAAATGGGACACACACAGTAAGGCATTTTGTGGATTACAAATGCCTCAGGAATGTAAATAAGCTACTTTTATCCCAAAAAAGTAGCTTGCTTAATCCATTAGGTATTTCTCTCAGGATCAGAATAAAGTGACCAGTTAAAAAAGGCAGATTGACTCAGTAAAACACCAACTTGAAATAGAGCCAGAATTGGATCTGTGCCTCAGGTGGTCAGAAAAAGTATTCAATTACTGTTTCTTTTATTTACCTGGGTGGGGGTTGTGTTGCTGCTTTGTCAGGTGGTAAGGCTTTGGAATTCCTATTCTATTCTTCAGCAATACAGCCTCTAATCCTTTCTATTTTTCTGAAATGCTGACATAACAAGTTCAAATGTTGGGGAGCTAAAGGTAAAGCCCAGGGGCAGCAAAAAAAAAAAAATCCCTGAAAAACAACAAACTAGCCAAAGCCAACAACCAGCCACAAACCAACCAAACCCAAAACAAAAAACCAAAGAAACAGATCACTCTATTGAGATTTTCCAAAATAATACTGATAACATCAAAATTTATAATAAATGGCACCTGGTTTATACTTGGTGCATGCAAACCTGGCTTTCCTGATGCCTGCAGTTGGGGCCTTTACTCCCAAGTCTGTCCTTTATGAATGCTTTTAACCCATGTAACTGGACTGCTCTATTTTCTTAGTCCTCTGTGCACCTTCTAGCCATGACTTTGTTCAAATCATAAAGCCACCACCCCATCAGAGTCCCCTCTGTTATTCTGTCCTTGGTGCCTCTGCCTTCTTTATGTGTACATGTCTTTTGACAGAAAGCCTTCCTGGGGCCTCAGCCCTCTTTGGAGGCTCTCTGCCTATATACCTCTTGTGTCTCTTTGGCTCAGGCTGCCTTGCATAGCCAGTTGTTCACTTGGACATCAGTTCTGTGGACTGTAATTCCCTCAGGATCCTGTCTTTTCACCTCTGCATTCTAGAGTCTGCCATAGGTCCTGCAAATATTGGAGCCAAATCATCATTTGTTATCGTTGCTGATGATTCTGAAAAAAGTCTCCTTTGAAGAGGAAGAGTAAACTGAGATGGGCATTGACTTTTTAAAAGAGCACCTAATATAGTCTCCAGAACAAAAGAGCAAAAGGGCACCTAATGTATGACAAGTATGTGCAAGGGGGAGAGATCACATGTGTGGGCTCAGGAATCAGTCTGTAAGTCCATTTCTTGCTTCTAAACATGTGGAAGTATTGTTTCAAAACATTAAAAAATTGCACACCCACTTCTCTCCCAACAATAAAGTTCCTTATTTCCTGGCTTAATATCCAAGCTGCCACATCCACTGGTCCAGGAAGAAAAGACATCTTTACATTTAGACACAGAGCTGACTCTTGAACTGCTGGGAGCTGCCACATAGGAGCTGAGCACCCTTAGCCTTGAGCGATGGAGGTGTGAGACTGGTTTCCACTGTGCGTGGAAACAGGTGGATCTCACCTCCACTTGGCAGACGAATGAAGCTCTGGGAGTGGGCATCAACCAGTGAGACTGGGCTATACCCCCCTGAAACCCAGTCCCTTGCCTCATTTGGGTGGAACTTTTTGGAGTGTCTTCACCTCAATAAATTAGGGCTTCAGGTGTGTTTCTCTCCCTCCCTCTCTCCCTTCAAATATATGCATGCTAACTATTTGGGATGACCAGTCTCAGCCTCCTGTCTGGGTCAGACATGGAATGGTTTCTATTTTACTTGTCACACCTGCCANCTCCCTCTCTCCCTCCCTCTCCCTCTCTCCCTCCCTCTCCCTCTCTCTCCCACTCTCCCTCCCTCCTTCCCTCTCTCCCTCTCTCTTCCTTTCTCCCTCCCTCCCTCTCTTTTTCTCTTTCTCTCTTTCTCTTTCTCCCTCTCCCTCCCTTCCTCTCTCTCTCCCTCTCCCTCTCTCCTGCCTCTTTTGCTTCTCTTGTGGGAGCTGGAGCCAAGGAGTCGTCACTAAACCCCAAGAAAAAGGTATTTTCTCTGTCTCTGTGTGATTATTCAGTGCCAACCCAATTCATCACGAGTACCCTGATTGATTTAGTTGTGTTGTGGCATTGAACCCATTTAAGTGATTTTAGAATAGAAGATCTTTTGCTGAAAGAACATTTCCAACCCAGCAAGAGAGTGTGCTCCTTCAAAATCAGCAAACTGCTATCTCTCATAAAGAGAATTTGTAAGTGCTTTGTTTTTCTTTTCACCATGTGAGCTTAGTCACATGTAAATCATTTCCTCAGATAAAGGCATTTCCTTATGAGACAAACTCAAAGTACTCAGGTATTTGGGACTTTTGCATACATATTCAGGGTCTCAGAAATAAATTTACTGATGGCATGAAATCATAAATAGTGGGCCCATTATCCAAATGTAACTTGTGTTACAAAGAACATTAAAATGTCTTTAAAAAAATCTCAAGCCATTAGAGATCTAAATTAAATTGAAGAAAAAAACACAATCACATGCACACATATGTACACACAATTCTTGAGTTTCCTTCCCAGTCTTTATTTGATAATGCTGCCAAATATACCTTATTTTAAAATAGAATTGGGAAATATCAAAGACTTAAAAGCTAGAGAGCCAGTATGGTGGCACATGTTTGTAATTCCAGTGACTCAGGAGGCTAAGGCAGGAAGATCTTGAGTTCAAAGCCAGCCTCAGAAACTTAGTGAACAATTCAGTGAGACCGTGTCCCAAAATAAAAAATAAAAAAGGCTAGGGATGTGGCTCAGTGATAGAATCCCCCTGGGTTCCATCCCCAGTGCAAAACAACAAACCAAACCAAACAAAAACAACAACAAAACCAAACCCCAAAATTTAAAGAACAATGCTGTCGTGGAAAAGGCAGCTGTTCATCACCCCTGCCCAGTGACACAGCAGGTAGACTCCAGGATATGGATTCTGTGTGTTGTTGGTTGGCTAGTGCTATAGTTTGGGTCTTGAATGTCTCTGTGAGGCCTGTGTGTTGAAGGCCTTTTCCTCAGCCCATGGCTCTCCTGGGAGGTGACAGAAACTTTAAAATGGGGCCTAGTGGAAGGAAGTAGACCACAGGGGGTGGTACCTTGAAGAGGGTACTGGCCTTTACTCTTCCTTTTTTTTGCTTCCTGGCTGCCATAAAGTGAGTGGTTTCGTTTTCCATGTGATCCAGTATGATTTGCTACTGCCTTGCTACAGGCCCAAAGGCAATGGTGTCAAGTCACCAAGGGATGAAACCTCTGAAACTGTGAGCCAAAATAAACCTTTTTTTTTTTTTCCTTTTTAAGTTGACTATCTCAGGCATTTGCTTCAACCACAGAAAGCTGACTAACATAGCCAGAAAGTGGTGCAATAAAACACCTGCCTGGCTGCCATCCTCTCTAAGTGGGCAGTGAAGAGAAAGAAGTCAATTATGTGTGACGAGCCTGATTTAAGTATTGACTTAGCAGCTCTTCAACGCTCATGAATCCCTGATTGCCACATTTACTAGGTTCAGATGAATGGAAATTAAAAAAATAAAACAACAAAACTGTGTTGAGGTGAGCCTGCTACCAGTAGTAGGAAAGACTTGTGCTACTGGAATCACATCTGATATACTCCCTGTGTTAGCTTTTCATTGCTCTGACCAACATACCTGATAAGAACAATTTAGAGGAGAAAAGCTTTGTTTGGACTCACAGTTTCAGAGGATTCATCTGGCTCTGAGGCAGAAACACCAAAAGGGTGTGGTTGAGGAAAGTTGCTCAGTTCTTCACAGCTGGGAAGCGGGTAAGGATGGGTCGGGGACAAGATAAACCCTTCCAAGGCATGCTTCCAGTGACTTGCTTCTTCCAACTAGATCTACCTCTCCCAGTAGTCCATTTAACTATTTTGTGGATTAATCCATTGATGAGGTCAGAACTCTTGTGATCCAATCATTACCTAAAAGCTCCACCTTCGAACCTTGCTGCATTGGGGACCATGATTTCAACATGAGTTTTGGGGGATATTCCAGATCCAAACCATAATATCCCCTGAGCAGGAACAGTATTAAAATTCTTGAGTCTTGTCTTGGTTGTAGGATCGACACCATAAAGAACATCCTAGACAATCAATTAACTGTACCTGTTCCTCACTTTTGCCATCTGTAAACAGACTGCTTTAGACTTTTGGGGAATGTGGCTTGTTTGGTAGAAAGACACTGCCTTTGAACTATTTCTGCTAATGGCTGGAGTTCCTGCTAATGGTTCCCTTCTTGGGTCTCAAGCATGACTTTCCATGCAAACCTGTGCAAATCACCATTCAGAGAGCCATCCCCAGAGGTTCTGCATTCAAGGTCCTAAGAGAAAGCAAGTCTTCTATGCCTGGGAAAGGGTTTTTACAAAAACACATTTGAGGAAGAAACAGTACTGCTCTGTGTACCCTTGGCTCCTCCCACCTGGCCAGGGTGCTTTGCATTTTACACCAGGTTCCTTTTGGACAACTGGAAAATAACTGAAAAATTCAATGGCAGCTCTGCACAGAGCCAGCGTGGCATTAGATTCATCCTGTACTCAGGCCTGAGAGAATTTTCAAAGACAGTGATTCTTGGCAGGAGCTGGCAAGATAAGTGTTGTTGGAAAAAATCTCTGTGTTTAGCTCTAAGTCTTCCTCTCTTGTTTTCTTCCCTTAAAGAAAGGAATGCAACAGGAGAGAGCAAATTTATTTATTTTCCTGACATTCTTTCATCTGCAGAGCATTAGCTGCCTGTTTGTTATGGTCCTGGTTTGCTACTGGGCCAGGAGGGAGAAAATTGGAGGTATAGGCAGAATGAGTCCTTGATTTAAAAAGACAACAATTTGGTTGGTCTTTCAACCAAACAAATCCACAGGCCAAGCCTCAGGCTGGTGCCTATTGGATGAGACTTTGCAAACAAGGACCCAAATTGCCTGGATTATAATGTGACTGGGCTTTCCTTCTTTCTCTGAAATGCACGGACTGCCAAACAAAAGAAATGGGCATTCTGTGCTGTGCATTTCTCAGTAGTCACTCATCCCATTTCCAACCTACCTAGTATAGCCCAGGAGCCCTAATTTTCCCTGATTCTGGAAGCCTCTTTGTATGCTGTAGCTGACTTTAGTGAGAGAACCAGTGAGCATTAACATGGCAGCCCCACACAGCAGAACTTAGGTCCACTCTCCAGCCTCGGTCAGGGTAACTGAGACTGTTACCTTATTTGTGAAGCTGTATGTGTGAAATTGCCAGGCTAGACTTATGTCAGGGCAGGAAACATGTTCCCATAGAAGCCGTGTCTCCGGGTATATTCTCTCTCCCTTCAAATATATGCATGCTAACTATTTGGGATGACCAGTCTCAGCCTCCTGTCTGGGTCAGACATGGAATGGTTTCTATTTTACTTGTCACACCTGCCAGGGACAGTGACATTTGTTGTTTTAATTGGTTCAGTGCCTGGCAATGGTGAATTGAGCAGTGACTAGAGTGCCCATCATCTTTGGTGGTCTTTGCAAAATGTTTTCTAGTGTCAACCAATGTGTTGGTTAATAGATTGGGAATATTTTGTTTATAGACATTTACAGTGACAGTTATCCTTATAGGTACCTACCTCTCCATACAGAAATGCTCTAATCCCTAAAAGAAAATTTGTCCATTTTCTAGTTGAAATCCCCCAGTCCTTATTAAAGGCTGCAGTTAGAATGTAGGCAGATGATAAAATATGCTTAGATACCCCAGGAGCACCTGGTACATGGTGAGCTTAGATATGTACTAAACCCCTCCTTGTGCATCCAGCCTGATTGGATACTTTGTCCAGGATTTAGTTTCCTCTGAGTTTATGAAGTCATAGCCTCATAATTTGGCATCTTCTGTGTCCCTTCTTCCCTACGGCTAACTTGGATAACTTTTAGCTGGGTTGTCAATTGAAGTAAATTCTGATTGGGAGTGAGTCATAAAGCTGCCGTATTTGGCTTTAGATATTTTCCTTTGTACTTACAGAAAAAAAAAATAGATGATATTAAGAAAGAGCTAGGAGTTGCCAGGCGAGCGCGCTACCGCTTGAGCCACATCCCCAGCCCTATAAATTTAGGTTTTATATAAGCTTCTGCTTCCATTGTGAAAATATGTGGTTGTTGCCATGAGAGTTTTCCCTGAGACTCAGGGAAAATCCAGGGTGTAAGCAATGCTTTTTTCTGATAAGCAACATGTGGAGGTGGTGATATGGTTCAGGGAGTACTAGACATGCAGTCTGAAGCTCTGGGTCCTTGGAGGCTGTCCCTTATTAGCTATGTGACTGGCAAGTCACAATCTCACTGAGGCATGGTTTCCTCCTCTGTCAAGTATAGTTAATAATACTCGCCTCAGTCACGCCATGGGGTTGCTCTGAAAACCCCAAAGGCAACTTTAAATTCTTTTCTTTTTTTTAAATATATTTTTATTTGTAGATGGATATACTATCTTTATTTAATTTATTTTTATGTGGTGCTGGGGATTGAACCCAGTGCCTCTTGCATGTGAGGCAAGTGCTCTACCACTGAGCCACAACCCCAGCCCTTTAAATACTTTTCTTACATGGAGGTTCTAAAATCAGCACTTAGGGTGAAAGTTGAGGATAGTAAAATTATGCTAATGACTAGTGTTATGGTTTAGCATAACACTAAACTGATTGGCTGATTAACTGGTTGGTAACTGTAGGCAGGTAGGGTATGGTTGGAGGAGGTGGGTCCCTGGGGGCTTTCCTTTGGGGTTTATATATTGTCCTTGTTGAACAGAGCTCTTTCTGCTTCATGGTGCCATGTTCCCAGCTGTTTTCCTCCAGCACACCCTTCTGCCATGATATTCAGCCTCACCTCCAGCAACGAGGAATAGAGTTGACCGTCTATAGACTGAGACCTCTGAAACTGTGAGCCCCCAAATAAACTTTTTCTCCTCTGTTCTTGTGAGGTCTTTTGGACACAACAGAGACAAAGCTGACTAAAATAACTAGTAAGAGTCCACATAGGAGACCAAGTATTCCATGTCTTAGTAACCAACATGATTTTTCCAGTTCTGGGACAGGTCATTATTACTTTAGCTGAATGTAAGATGAAGCATATGAAGCACTCCGTTTGTTTAGAGCCTGTGGTGTACAAAAAAAAAAATGCTGCTTAGAATGGGGAGTCAGAGCTGCCGTCCTAAGCCCAGGCTGCTGTTCAAGGAGAGAGCTTCCACCACAGTGTTTTTCTAATTAAAACCAGAAGATGAGCAGAAAAGGTATTTCTTTTAAGCAACTATGCACATGGACTGCAAACTATGTATATAAAACTACAATTTAATGAGCTTTGACAAATATCTATATCCATGAAACCATCATCTCCATCAAGATAATAATTGCCATCACTTCCAAAAGTTCCCTTGTAACCCTTAGTAATCCATCCTCCCCCCACCCCCATGCCCATGGGTCTACTTTTACCACAACATATTTCTTTGCATTTTCTAGAATTTATATAAATGGAATCATACACTATGTATTCATTCTCTCTCTCTCTCTCTCTCTCTCTCTCTCTCTCTCTGTCTCTCTTGAGGGGCATTTGTCTTTTACAGAGTACAAATGATTTTGAGATGCATCCATTCAATCAATAGTTTGCTCTGAGTAGGAATCCATTGCCTAGATGTAGCACAATTTGTTATCTATTTACTTGTTGATAGACATTTAGGGGTGTTTCTAGGCTTTGGTTTTTATATACAAAGCCACTATGAGCACTCATACATTATCCTTTGTGCCTATGTTTTCATTTATTTAGGTGTGAGGGCTGAGTTATGTGGTACATTTATGTTTAGCTTTTAAAGAAACTGCCAAACTGTTTTCCCAAAATTTTGTATGACTTGATAATTTCTCCAGTAGTGTACGACAGTACCAGTTGTTCTGCATCCTCGTCAATGCTTGGTATAAACAGTCTTTTTAATTTGAGCCTGTCTGGTAGATATGGAATGAGATCTCATCATAGTTTTCATTTATAATTCTCTGATGAATGATGATATAGAACATTTTTATGTGTGTTTTGGCCCCTCATAGGTCTTCCTTTTTGAAATGTCTGTTCAATTTTTTCCCATTAAATATGTTGTTTGTCTTCATATTATTGAGATATAAGAGTTCTCCATACACTTAGGGTACAAGTCTTTTGTCTAAATATTTTTTTCTGAGTTAGTGGCTTGCCTCTTTGTTTCCTGATTTTTTTTTAAGAATGAAAGTTTTTGTGATTATGTACCTTTGATCAAGAAACATTTATAAAAATGGTTATTTTTGTTTTCTACTTAAGACAGCTTCGCAGACTCCAAGGTCACAAAGATTTTCTCTTTTCTTTTAGAATATTTATAAATTTAGGGTTTTTTTTTTAAAGAGTTACAGAGAGAGAGAGAGAAAGAGAGAGAGAGAGAGAGAGAATTTTTTAATATTTATTTTCTAGTTTTCGGCGTACACAACATCTTTGTTTGTATGTGGTGCTGAGGATTGAACAGAGGCCGCACGCATGCCAGGCAAGCACGCTACCGCTTGAGCCACATCCCCAGCCCTATAAATTTAGGTTTTATATAAAAATCTATGACCCATTTAAAATTACTTTTTGTTATAAGGTGAAAGGTAAGGATCAGTATTCAGCCACACCCCCTATGGATATCCAACTGATCTGGTACCATTTGCTGGAAAACTTATTCTTTCCTAATTTAATTGCTATAAGACTTTTGTTGAAAAATCAATCCACCATATATGTGTGGGTGTATTTTTTAATTTGTGCATTATAATTATACATGATAGCAGGAATCATTATGTCATATTTGTACATTCCCATAACAAAATTTAATCAATCTTATTCCCTTTTCCTCTGCTTCTTTCTCTTCCTGATCCATTTGCTTTACTCTATTAATCTCCCTTCTATTATTAATTAGTTCATTATAATTGTATATAAAATCATTGTATATAAAAGCTGTACTCATTGTGAATACTCGTACATGGACATAGCATAATTTGGTAGATTTAATCTGAGTGGATGTACTCTTGGTTTCTTTTCTGTGTAGGACTTGTAGTTGGCACTGTGAAAGGGATAGGCCACCATAATGGATATTCTAGCACTTCAGCCAGTCCTGAACCAGACCCTCAAAATTTATTTATTTTTGACACAAAGTTTATATTTTTCTATTATGGAATTAATATATTGACTCTTAAATAAAACCAGGAAAAGAGCAAATAAGTAGAGAGTAAAGGAAAACATTCACTTACTATCTCACTCTCTGAAGCAAGCTGCTCTTAACTTGAAAAGTACATGTTCTTCCCATTTTTTTTCCCTCTGTGGATATTTAAGGGACAAAATCAGAGGCTGAATTGTCTGGTGGTTCAGAGTCCAATCTGGAGTTAGACTGCTTGATTTCTAGCCCTAGCTCTTCCACTCACCACTTCTACCCTGGGTGAGTATTTTATCAGCACTTGACTTTGTTTCGTTATCTATAAAATAAAATCTACAACAAATGCTTATCTGAGGGGTGGGAGGGCTAGATGATCAATGAGTGGGTCTTACTGTAGTCTCTAGAACTAAATAAATGCTGCAGAGTTCTTGGCTATTTTCTTTGCTAACTTCACTGTGTACATCTGTTCCAAACTCTGCTATTTCCTCCTGGCTAGGTAAGTAGATTGAAGCAGGGCCTCTGAAGACATAATTGCCTCATTTTGAGCATGCATTCACTTTGACATGGTTATGACCTTGTAATATGCATCTTTGCATTTACTGAATAGATGAAGACAATCCTGAAGAGGGATGGCCTGAGTTCAGACACCAGCACCAGGGTTCCATGTCCAGGGAAGGCCTTAGATTTCTTGGAAACTCTTGGGACTGAACAAGTGGGACTGGAGGCCAGTTAGTGGGACATCCACCCAAACCTAACTGTGAAGTGTTGGGAAAGGGAGTTCTGGTCTTCAAAATCCAAATTGCTTCTTCAGAGCTGGCTTCTACCACCCACATAGCTCATCCCCTCCATGGATATTCTAGCACTTCAAAAGTGAGTTAATTTAGTCCTTCAAATCTAGGAATTCTTTGTCTTGTGCCAAATGCAATACAAAGATATGAAAATGAGAGTGGATTTAAAATACTGTTTACTAAAAAATTACCCGCTTACTGCAAACATTAGAAAACTTTTTTTACCTGTAGGTTATTCATGTCTGGATTCACCTTTTTACTTTTTTCAAAGCATTTCAAGTACCAGTACATTATTATATTTTACGTGTAGAAATTTATAGTATGAGGAAGAACAGCAAAGTCATGATACAGCTGTGGAATCAACCCTGTGGAACAGCTGGACCCCAGATGTTTAGATTCTTCCAATAGGAAGAAATATAAGGTGAAATTTCAAATTCTCAGTTGACCTCAGCTCTTTTGAGAAGCTCTTGTCTTTTGTAACGTACATCTGCTAAAGAACCCAGGAAGATTAAGAAAGATGACTATTAACATAAATCCTCAAGGGACTTAATGTCTGTCCTGTATTTTCCCCATTCATACCACCAGATTCTGCTCACCCTTGTCCACTTCACTCTGTGGAAGTTGACTTGCATGGGGTCCTTCAGTGAACCTTGGGTTTGGCCATTTGACCATTGGCCAGAGAGATCAGAAGGTGAAAGTAGAGGGAGGAGAAGTTCTCATTCCTTTTTCTTTCCCTCTTTTCCCCTCCTCCACTAAAGGGTTCGGATCTGTAGAAGCCATCCTTTTCAGCTATGGCTCTCTGTTTTTTGTTGGCAGCTCCTGTTCTTGACCCTGAGGTCTAGGGGAGTTGGCACCCTTCTATTGCAGCTAGTTCTGGTGTGCTTACCCATTCCTTATGAGTTCCCTTAATCATCTCTGCAAATGGCTCCTTCATGAAGATCTCCTCAATGGGAGTAAAACATCTGTTTCCTGCCAGGACTCTGCCTGATATGATAGCCAAAATAAGCTCCTCCATGGGAGGCACTAAGAAAGGCATAACAGATAAGGAAGATAATCCTACCCACTTGCTGCATCCTTCTTTGTGCTAACCATGGTGGAAAGCATTCGGAATGTTTTAAATAAGTATTTGCTCAGTTGGTTTCTGTAGGCAAAATACTGATAGATTAAAAAGTCCTTGCTCTCAAAGAGATGAGACTATTTTACTACTTCAACATGGGAAGACTGAGTCTCAGAGAGGCTAAATTGCTTTCCCAAGGTCACCCAACAAGTAATTACAGAGCTGGGATTGAGATCTTGGTCATTTGGCTCTAAAGCCCATGCCCTAGTCACTCCACTGTAACAACAGCTGCTAAGTGCCCTCTTGAGTCAGAAATTGGATGAGTTCCTGAGAGTGGAACTGTATGTTTGGCTTGATGAGGAGAAAAGTGCAGGGAGAACCTGGAGTCTTTACAAGAGAAGGCAGTGGAGCTAAACTTGCTTAGGGACTATGCATCGGGCATGAGCTGGTGGAGGGCTGTGTGTACTGATAGATGGAGACAAAGGGAAGGCTGGGGATGCAGTATTCAGATTCTTAGCCCTGGCCCTGCCCATTCTGCCACAAACTGGCTCTTGACAGTGGGTAAAAACACCTTTTAGTTCAAGCCCAGGCATTTTTCTCTACCTCAGCACAGGCATTTGTATGCCACGAAGGGACTGTCCCTGTGGTTAAGAATAACCACTATTAGGCCACTCTTCTCTGCAGCTTCCGGAAGGACATGCTAAGTCCCAAGAGGAAAATAAATTTGCCGACCTATTTGTTTTAGAGTCAGGATTTCAACCTTGGGTTCTCCTCCATCCTTCTGAGGATGGTTCATCAATTCCTTGGAAAAATGACCTTGGAGTGAACCAACTTCCGGAAGTGACATTCCTGACTAGCAGCAAGACTGGTCTGCACACCCACGGCCCGCCCCCCCAGTGATCCCTCAGGGCAGCCCCACTTGCAGTGCAGCCTGTGACTCAGGGACCACTGGGACTACAGTCTGAAGCCTGGACTGTGGCCCAGCTTTCAGTTCTGAGCCTGGCTGGACCAGGACACGAAGTGGGGGGAAAACAAGACACCATTTCCATTCTCTTTCATTTTGTGCAGAGCCAAGTTTCATTATTTCTATAGTTTATCTATAAATTTCTTTAGCTCCTGACTAAGCTCAAGTTTTCTTCCCTTCCTTGCCTCTGTCCCTCCCTTCTGCTTTCCTTCCTTTTCTCTACTCTATCCTTCCATTTACAACTTCCATTTCTCCTTCCTCTCTCTCCTATCTTCCTTGTCTCCCTCCTTTCCTTAAAGAGCAAAGAACCACTTCAGCTGGCTTCAGGCATGAAATCAGGCAATAGAATTCAAGGTTTGAAGGGACTTCTACCTTTTTAAATTTTGTGGGACCAGGGATTGAACTCAGGGGCACTCAACCACTGGACCCCATCCCCAAACCAATTTTGTATTTTATTTAGAGATAGGGTCTCACTGAGTTGCTTAATTCCTGCTTTTGCTGAGGCTGGTTTTGAACTCGTGATCTTCCTGTCTCAGCCTCTTGAGCAATTGGGATTATAGGTATGCACCAAGGTGCCTGGCAGGACTTCTACCTTATAAGGGTACATCTTTTTGTGGTACTCATGTCAGAGTCCCTGACACCTCATCGGTCATCAGGCAAATACATGGATACCTCCTGACATAGAAAAGTCTTAGCCCTTTAAATGGCTAAGGAAAATATTAAAAATCTTCCCTGTTCATGCACCTGCCAAGACTTTCCCATAGCCTTGGTAGAACATCTAAAGAAGGCTGACTTCTTGATGGGTTTGGCTCACTCATGAGAAATCAGAGTCATTCACTTATCTCAGGGCTATTACTGCCTCTCTTCAGGGATCTGGCCGGTCCTTGAGGGGATCACTGGCTAACACAGGTAGTTATAATGGAGCTTTCTTTGTTCTAACTTGTATTTAAGGAGCCTTACTGAGAATAAGACTGGAGTCTCACCTGTGGAGAGGATGTTCTGCCTAAGGCTTCCCAGGAGGCACCCCAAAAAGTCGCCCTGGGACTCCCCAGGACATACCAGATGTATCCAGTGATGTATTTTCTTCTCTTTCTCTCTTGCCTATCACTTTTGCTTTTGCTCCTACTTTTGTATTATTACTAAAATAAATCCTGTCTTGCATAGAGAGAGTGTTTATTGTCTATCTGTGTGTACTGATAGATGGAGACAAAGAGTAGGCTGTCTTTGTAGTCTATTGGAACTGACCTCCCAAATTCAGCAGATGCACACATATGGAACACTTTAACATCACATGAAGAAATTATAGGCAATTGAAACGTGGGTATCTTGAAACTTTTCTTTTGAGGGTTTTGAAGAAACACACTAGTGCTATTCATGCCCATGATGAGGAAGTAGGGTAGAGTCCTGCCAACTGGATCAGCCATTGAGGGGGCAACGACAGAAAGCTCATTTTCCATGGAACTAAAGTACAGGGTGATTTTGAACTCTTTTTGTCTCTTGGCTTTAGAAAAAGCAGGGCAGGGAACAGGGCAGCCCAGGTTAGGTGTCAGGTTGTTTTTATAGTTCATTGCATGGGCTTTCCCCTTATTCTGTATATTTCTCTGCTCACCTTGCAATGAACAAAGCTGCTTTCCTTTAAATCTCCTACTCCATTCCTATGTATGACCAACAATGCAGGATTTTCCGTGACCTAGAGAATAATAGTTGATGATAGAAATGAGAAGCTATTGCCAGGAATTTTTATTTGTAGAGAAATCTCTAGAGCAGCTCTTCTCCATCCCCACCCTATTCCAGTATCTATCCCATTATGATTGGTTCAACATCCATATAATCCTGTCCAAGAAAATGGGTGAGTCCATCCCCCAAAGGCCTTATAACTTAAAGTGAGAGAAGGTCTAGAGCTGAGTGTCTGTCTCCCACACTGCCATCTGGTATGGATGCTTGGTGTCCCATGAATGAAGCACCTGCAGAGCATCAGAAGTGCCGGGACACTAACCGTGACATCACCTGGCACACACAAAGAACTGGGCTCCCTGGAGCTGTGAGCTCATTCTCCAGGGCGGAAAGAGGTAGATTGTTTGTGTGTTTTCTGTCCAATGGTGGCTGTTCCAGACCTGACATTGTGGAGGCTTCTTGGCTTCGGGGGAGGTGATGTCACTCTGTGCTTCCTGCAGCTGCTATAGTCTGAGGAGTCACCCTCATCCCCAAGGCTCATGAAGGAGTTGCAGTTGAAAGCCAGTGCCTGTGGGCTTTATGCCCACACTATCGCTTGGACGGGGGGCAGAGGCAGAAATCTGTATCCCACATAGCAAGTGAATTGGCAGGGGTGGCCTTATTGATAGGGAACCTGGACGACAGTGAAGCATAATCATGTCTTTTTCCCACACCCTCTGGGGTGTGGTTCATACTAGGCTAAAACTCACAAAAGTCTCCTTTGTGTCCAAGTGGTCTATATAGACTCACTGAGTAGTTCTCAGAAAAGGTCAAAAGCTCTGAATACTACCAATGGTGTGTAGTTTTATACGTGTATAGCTGGATGAAGTGTTGTTGGGAGGAAATTTGCTCATGAATTATAAACAAATGTATAAATTGTTTGGGAATATGACTCTGAAAGCTGAATAGTCTTGTGTTTAAGATCACAGGCCATAAAACCAGACAGATCCTTTTTTTTGTTACACAACAGCGACAACTACCGCAACAATTTTTTAAAACAAACATTTTATTTCATCTTTTATTAACACATTGAAAGAAAACTCCTTTTCCTAACTTGGAGGGAGGGAACCACTCTCCATGCTTTCCTCCTTGGAGTGAGGTAGGGCTCATTGCAGGCCATCAGTTTTCTCCAAGAGAGATATAATACAAATTATGGTAACCTTGAAATGAAACCTGGCACCAAACACGGATGGCCTTTTGGGAATGTGCATATATAAAAATGTGCATTAATATCTGTATGAGAATACAGTGCTGAAGTTAACTGACAGACCCAGCATGAGTGGCTGCACTGGTGGGTCTGGTCTGTGGACTCAGGAAGTTCTTGGTTCTCCAGCTGCAGGGTGAGCCTGCTGTGAACATGGCCTGTACTGAAAAGGAAACAGGAGTGCTTGTATTTGAAAGCAGAATCCCCATGAACACTAAAATGTCACAAGTGTGGCATAAAACAAAAATGGTGCTGGGAAGAAAGGCAGGAGAAAGGTCATTCTTATTTTTCTAGCAACTACAGTTTTAAGGAACTATATATGAAGACCACCTGATGCTTGACATGTGGCAAATGCTAAACTAATACTACATCATAATAATACCAAAGGGACCATATATCAGTCATTCTTGAGACAGAGACATAATTTCCCAGGAACAGGGAAAACATCAATGTCAAATAACAAAAGCAAGAGTGACTTTGGGGTTTTCTTTGCTGTACTGTGTTCCCTCACTCCTGTCATTATGGACTCTTTATCTTTGTTTCTGTGTAGAAATGAATTGTAATTTAAAAAAAGACCCTTTCTCATGATGCTGTTTTTTTAAAAAGTCAAAAATCCACAATAATATTAAAAAAGCAAACAGCGATCACCACCCACCAAAAATTCTAGACCTTTAAGTATCTCTAATATACCATCACGGTCATATCATATTGCCCCTGGGTGACTGTTTTGCTGCAGTTTTAATCTTGTGAATATCAAGATAGCAGGGACTACACAAAGTGGTCTTGAATGGTATTAATGAAATTTTGTATGTTTCTAGTTCTGAGGGGAAGTACTGAGAAGATTGGAGAATGGGCAGTCACTAAGGTAAGAGTGGTTAAGTAAGGCTTTTGTACTCAGAGGGGCTCAGCTTATATCTTCAGCTTCCTCCTGGAAGAAGGTGGCTCAATGCTGGAACCTTAGATGGATATGGGCTCTGACACTTGGGATCTTCCCATGAGACTAGGCAGACACGGCTGCAATAGCAACCATGTATTTGCTGCTCCATCCAGCATCAGGTCAACAACTCACGTGGGTTAACCTCACCACTTCCAAAGCTAGGGACTCCAACAAATTTTCCAAGGTGTCTTGGGAAGCTCCTTTCCCTATCTTGGAGGGAGGGACCACCCTCCATGCTTTCCTCCTTGGAGTGAGGTGGGCTCATTGCAGGCCATCAGTTTTCTCCAAGATCCCTCACCTCATTTCCAATACCCTCTGACTTGTTTATAGTCTCATGGGTATAAAGGGTTGAAAAAGTTTATGCAACAGATGTTAGAACATCTCCTTCAGTCATTTCAGAACAAACTTCAGAATGGTTTGGAATGCCCCATCTGTTCCTTTAGTACTTTATTCAAAACCCTCACTTGACTGCTCATCTCTAGCTATTGCCCTCTCTGTCCCCTCTGATCCACATCCAAGAGCATCTGCTCAGAAATCTCCCCCACCCTTTCCTAATTGGGACCCATTTATTCATCATTCAAATCTTGAGTCAAACATCCCTCCTCCCTCCATGCCTCTGCATCTCCTCTCTGTTATAAACTCCCAAGTGGCAAGAATCTTTCTTTGAGTGAACATCAGTTTCACTCTTCCATCAGGATTTATGTAGCTGTTAGATTAATATTTGTCTGTGTATTACCATATCCATCACATGTAGTGATGCTCAGCAAATATTTTGAACGAATGCACATATTTCTGCATCACCCACTAGACTGTGGTATCTGCTGAAATTCTTCCTCTTAGACTTTGAGACAAAAATATCTTTCTAGCTGTTGCTCAATAATCTTTGAAGGTCTTATCTGCTCTCTGTGGTTTTCACTAAGATAGGAATATTCTTGGGCTTGGGGATGTGACTCAGTGATAGAGTGTTTGCCTGGCATGCACAAGACCCCAAGTTTAATCCTTAGCAAACACACACATACACACACACACAAATTAAGAACATTCTTTCCTAGCTTCATCCCAACAAGTATTTATTGAGCATTGATACACCCAGGGCAATGTTTTAGGTATGTTCTGTACATTATTTTATCAGTCCTCAGAATAACCATACATGGTTGGTATTAATAACTGTACTTTATAAACAAGGAAGTTGAGGCTCAAATATACTACATGATTTGGTCAAGGCACCTAAGTAATGAATTGGAATTGGATTCTAGGTCTGTCTGACACCAAATCTGTTTTCTCTTTATTGAATTGTACTTCTGATATTTAATATCTCTATGGTTAGGCATGAAATAATGTGCATGTTACCTAGCTTTTCTGCACCCATTTCTTCTTTTGCAAAATGAGGCTAATAACAGTATGTACTTTATAGTGCAATTGTGAGGATTAGTAAGTTCATATACAAATCAATTAGAATAGTACAAATAATCAATTCAGCAGTGAGCTCCAAATTTTTCTGCTCTAGGCAGGCAAAGTCCTCGCAAATCTCTTAGAATTTGTTTTATTTTTCACATATGCATCATATGCTGATTCCAAAGAGGGGTCTACCCTAGCATATTTTGGCTATTGTGCTATATATGACATAGTTTTTAAAATATCCATTTTTGGCCTATTTACAGACCCAATGGGAGGCTAGTGAAAATTGTTTACCTGCTCTCTGGTGAAAGGCATATATTGATTTAATATATTATTTTAAAGTTGTAATATTTTGAACTGAACGGATCCCAAGTTAAGTGTTTCAAGTCTTTATAGAAATTCTCAGAAGTCATTAGTTTAATACTGACTGAGATCAAACATACAACAGAGTGCATACAAGAGCACTGAAAATATTTATTAGAAAATAGTGTGCTTAAAAAAAAGAAAATAGTATGTTTTACTAAAGAATCACAGACTATTGAAGTAATATATCTTTAGTTCTCATTTCATCAAGCACTTCAAGCATGAGGAGAGTAGGTTAAGAATATGCAGTTTTTAGAATGCCCATAGAGTTGTTCCCAGTTCTAATGTTCTGTGAAAATCCTAAGTAATACATTTTTCAGCTCTCAGTGCACATATACATATGGTGTCAGTTCCCCAGGAACCCTCTTCCCCTCCATGGTATTTCATCATTCTTTGGACTAGGATGAGACGTCTGTTTTAAATAAGAGGGCTCAGACATCATCTTTACTCTGCGGCTCCTCAAATTTCTCTACAACTAGTGACACAGGCTGCTAATTTCCATGGTTAAAATTCATGATTGAAAAAATAAATTATGAATGCATTTTCTAGTATTTCAAAGTAATAATCTGAGTTTGTCAAGAGCTCTGGAAAATTAAGAAACTGCCTGGCTTTTGCTGTGAGGTATTGATGAATCAGACCTGCTAACGTGTGAATCCTCACATCTTTGACGCATCTCTGGACAGCATGCCGCTTCTTGGATGAACTTTATCAAAACTCATGAGTCTGGAACATGCATCATAGTCAGATGAAGATGCTCTCCCTTTAGGCATGAAATTCCTTTTATTTCATTTAATGCTCAGATCTTCATAATCATTTTGAAAGACTTTACAAGTTTGACAAATAAGAAATGTATGACTTAAGAAGGAAAATAACTTACCAAAAATTATATACCACTGAGGGGCAGAACTGGGCTCAGGCTTTCTAGTCCAAAGCTTTTACTATATCATTACTTCATGTTGCCAAGCACAGGACATTAGTGTTTGGAGCTACAGGGAAAATTAGGATACCATGGGCCTTTGTACAGGCTCAGTTTAACTCATGGCTCTGTCACTAGCCAGCTGTGTGATCTTGGGCATGTTACCTAACCTTTCTGTATCTGTTTCTTCTTTTGCAAAATGAGGCTAATAACAGTATATACTTTATAGTGCAATTATGAAATTAATAAGTTATATTTACAAGTCAATTAGAATAGTGCCAGACACATACTAATCCCCAGTAAATATCCCTTATCATTAATTACCTGAAGTCCTCTTCCACTTCCTCTGAGCTCTTACTCTTTTACCAGGTCCATTTTTCTGGGCTGAGAGCATAAGATACATGTTTTGTTATTCATTGCAATCAAATTCCAGGAGAGATTGTGACCTAATTAATTACAGATCATTTGTTTTTTGAATGCAGAATTTTTGAACACTTTTGTGGCAAAATTTCTTTCCCACTCTTGTTTAATTTTGGGAATGAAAACAAGCAAAATTAGCTTGGTTTTCATCATTCTGGCCTGCTGACAATAGAGGTTGGTGTCTGCCAGTCTGGTCAAGGACTAACTATTTATTTACTTAGTGGTGGGGATTGAACCCAGGATCTGATATATACTAGGCAAGTGTTCTACCACTGAGCTACACTACAGCCCCTTTTGATTTGTAAACCTTCATTTTGACAAAGCCAGTGGCTGCTATTCAGCTTTTCATGTGGATTTATTAGAGGTCCAGCAGATGACCAGTCATATCTTCTGGTCTCTGAGATCCCTCAGGACAAGAATGCCTAAGTTTAACTTGCCTTTGTAACATCCCTCCCTGGACAGGGTCTGGCATGTAGTGGGAAACAAGAAATGTTGTGAAATGAATGAATGAACCCACATTCAGAGCATCCCAAACCTGAGGGGGCGTGAGCTGCTCTGGGCCAGAATGAAGGCAGGATCTGTGCTTGCTTGGCCTTTGGTTTTCTCCCTGAAAGCAAGAATTTTGACAATGAGAGAACATCAATAATCCACTAGTCTCAGTTTTCTCAACTGGTTGCCAGCAAGTTTGAAGAAAGCCCAGTGGGTCAGGCTGGGGAATGTGCCCCATTTACCTCTTATTCCAGTGTGGGGTTTTTGTTTGTTTTGTGTTTTTTGTCAGGTGGGCTCTGGAGCTATCTTTAGCCACCCCATCATCAAGAATCTTGTGTCACTATATGACCCAAATGCCTGATTACATTCTATCCTGTTACATCATCCTGACTCATTTTTTCTTGAAAACTGTTGTTTGTCTTAAGCATATGCGAACTGGCTTGGGTTTGCAAGGGCTCTGTCCCAGATTAAGCTAGTGATGTGACTATTCTTATTTATATTACCTTCTCCTGGGTGGGTATTTGGTTTAGGCTTCTCTGAGGAAGGAATGGCAGAGTTGTCTGAAAGGAACATTCTGTTTCCCAAATAGGAATTCCACAGCCATGGCTTATCTCAGCAAGAACCATATATTTGTGACGACATGAGCCAGATTCTCATACGATGTAATTTTATTGGAATTCTCCACAATGCCTGCAGTAACTTAGTACTGACCTTATGTTTATCCCAATAATGATACCCTATGGTCTCTTTGAGTTTGCATGCTGGCAAGAGAAGCTTTAGCTGGCTGAACAATACAGGATGAAAGTCTGGAAGGAAAGCCCTGCCAATATTTGGAAAAACCCAGAAAGTGCTTTTAGAATGGGATGGTGAATGTTCCAGTATCACTGTAAATCTAGTTCACATAGATCATTTGGAAGACATTCATTTACATTGTGATTGCTAATCAATAGTATTTTGGAATGCAAGGCATAAAAATCTGACATCTACCTGTGAGATCAAGAACAAACACATCCCCCAAAGCATCTGTCTCCGTGCTGGCTCAAAGCCATATCACTTGACCTATTCTTACCATCCGCCTTAGATGGCCCACCCTTCAAACCAATGTGCAGAGATCCATGACCCACCTTGAAGACATATGTGTTATGCTCATTGGCACTGCTATACCCCCAGATTATGTCCCAAAGTCTCCACCTGGCCACATCAGTGTGCTTCTTGGCTTTACTATGATCTTTGATTAACAGCATCAAAACCATCTGGGAACTTGTCAGAAATGCAGATTCTTGCTTCTGCCACAGAGCTCCTGAATTGGACATTCTGAGCAATCTGGGCTTGAACCAGCCCCTTCAAGTGATTCTAATACATGCTAAAATTTCAGAATCATGATTCTCGGCTCTCTCCTGACCCACAGCTGCAATCCTGATTGTATATTATAGTCACCTGGTAGCACTTAACATTCCAGACCACCTGAATCAATTAAATCTAGATTGGGGAGCACTCACCATCCTGTTCTAAAAACACTTTCTCGGTTTTTCCAAATCTTGGTGGGGCTTTCAATTTAAATCATGCAATTTACCCCCACCCCCAGGTGATTCTACAGCTAGAATTGACTACCAGTGAAAACCCTTCTTCATAGCCTCATGAAACTGTCCAAATCTGGTGTCTGCTTTATTCAAAGCCCATCCTCCCAGTTCCATCCAGGATTAGGTTCTGCTCCGCTGGAGGAATCTAGGCCTGCCATAACCCCTCCTTTTTTTTTTTTTTTATTAGTCATCTCCTTGACCTCTTTCCCTTTCCCAGGACCCTGTCCTCAGGGCCATCCACATTGATTTGTGTGAGCTGCCACATCAGCTGGCTTGTACTGGTCATAAGCCCCAAGGCTGAGCCCAAAAGGGGCAGAAGGAAACTGGGCTGGGCTGGAGGAGGATCAGGGATTCTAATCAAACCCCAGCCAAATTGCAGCCAAGCACACAAGGCAGTTACGCCCAGGTCAAGCAATGAGGGGCAGCAAAGCTCCCCACCCCATCTTAATCCTACTGAGTTGCTAGATCACACCACTGGAGACCTGGGTTTAAGTACCCGGATATGATTCTCTGAGTAATGCTGGGCACTGATGGGGCACAGATCCAGAGAGAACAGTTCTTGGGTGGGAAAAGTACTGTATGGCATCTGTGTCCTGCCCAGCCCACAGGCTCAAAGAGGACACTCCCAGGTCACAGCAAGGCACCCTGCAGCCTGCAGCAGTCTACTAGGCTTCAGTCTACTCCCTGAGGTGGGATTTCTCAGACTCCCACCCACAGAAACCAACTTAGATAACAGGGCTTTTGTCTTTTTAAGAAAGAGATGGCCTCAACTTAAAAAGCTTTAGTTTTGGCTTTGTTAAAAAATGAAATTTAAATTTAAAAAGACTCTCAGGAAGAGAGTAACTGGTACTTTTCTAGAAAATTGGACCCATAAATTACGAGTTTCAGATTTTTGTTTTGGTCAAAATCTAAATGTTTAGTAATAGTGATAAAAAGAGTTTTCGTGCCAATTGTGCTAGCTATTTTCTGATAAAAATAAAATTTAAAATACTCTAATTCTTATAAAAATGTCATTTCGTTGATGAAGACATTCAAAGCCAGAGAAGCAAGTGATTCACTGTAAGAAAGTGGCAGAGCTGGGTTTAAAACCTAAGCTTGTTAGGCAGGACAGCTCTTCATAGGACTTGCAGTGCCACGTGGTCAGCTGCCCACTATGTACCTCAAACGCTTTTTAGAAAAAGGAGGGGTAACAATAAAGTAATATGATATTAATATACAGATCAAAACATCTTAGAATTGTATTATAGCCCATGGTTTTCATTTGGCTTTGATTTCATGGATCTTATTTGTTCTTTCCAGATAAGTCACTGTATTGTGTCCCCCTGTTATATTGGTAAGATATTGATTGATCTTATTTGTTCTTTCCAGATAAGTCACTGTATTGTGTCCCCCTGTTATAGAAAGACCCTTTATTATGGATGCTCAGGAGGTGTCTTGCCTGAGGTCACACTGATAAACAGGGGCAAGGAATAGCTCTCAGATCCACTTCTTTCTCTTTTACATCTGTATTTCTTCCTGGTGACAAACATTATGGAGCAAATTGTAAAATTGGCCCTAAAGGAACCCCACTTACAGGTCCATACCCATTGTCACATGACTTTGCTCTTCCCCTATGAAAAGGTGGAGTGTTTGTTCCATTCATGAGATCCAGCTGTAGAAGTGACTTTCTAGGCTCCTAAGCCTAGACCTTGAAGAGGTCATGCACCTTCCACTTTCCCTCTTGGAACCAAGCAACCACACATAAAACCATCTGAGAACTGCTAGAGAGAGAGGCTGTGTAGATGAGAAATAGTCATTTCAGCTACTAGCCAGAACCAAAGTCCAAGACACGTGAGACCATTTTAGATTCTCCAGCCCCAGCTGAGCTGTATCAGCCAACACCATGTGGAATACACATTCCCTGTTCCTGATGAGCCCTGTGAAAATTTCTACCCTACAAGGAGTGCAGTAATAAAAGGCTCATTATTTTAAGTGATGTTGGGATCATTTGTTACACAGTAATTGATAACAGATACATAATGACACTGCAGGATGGCTCTGATTAAACTTCCTCTAGAACTTGTTGTGTTCCAATCTGCTAATTTTATTCATCTTACCAATATCCAAGGACTTAATACTGGTCAGGTGAAAATGAAAACTGAGATACATTTGTGGAAGATGTTACTCTTTTCTTGGACTATTCTTCCTATTCTGGTCCTAGTGCAAACTCTTGTTCTTTCCTAACCTTGGTCATCACCCTATACCCTCCTCTTATGTCCTCTGAATCCAATTGATTGAACTTGAAGAAAACATGCAAAAAACTAGATTATGTAGACACTAGTCTCTGGATACTTTGTTAAGGTATCGGCATCCTGGGCCTCAGGGAGGGAGAGGGAGATTCCAGATGCACTTTTTACTGCTAACTCTGTGTGTTCAGACAAGTTCTATCACCACCTTGAGCCCCTGGATGCTCCATTTGGAAAACCAGGTGGTTGGCTTATATATTTTCATTTTTAAGTCCAGGGTACAGGCTCTGGATTATTGATTCCACCTTGCGTTAGAGCCTGAAGATTCTAATATACTCCATCAGATCTTTAAGATCAATTCTTTCAGGTCAACTGGGTACTACAGATCTTGTTAGGTCCCTGGTGGCATCACCTAGAGCCAGAAAAACATGTCCTGAGATAGCTAGGGGGAGTTTTTAGGCAGGCATATTTGGGAAATATTCATTCAGAGGAAATTGGAAATACCTCAAAAATGTAGATGGAAAAAGCGCTGCAGCCCAGCCCAGCCCAGCCCGGAGCACAGCTATACGTACTGAGCTCAAATATGCTCTTCTTCCCCTGCCAATCACACAGCCAAATCGGAGGCCCCTTGTTTTTCCTCAAAGGGAAATTCCTGGACATAAGACCCATTGCTTTATTTCAGAATGTCATCATTTCTCAGTTATTTTGGTCCTTGGACTCTTTATCCAATAATGATGGGTTGTTGCTGCCTCCCACGTGGACTGAAATGGCTTCCCACTAAGGACCCCTGGTGCGGTTGCCAGGCCTGTTCTTGGCACATTCTGAAAATGGAAATATGAGACCCTCAGGGCCTTCTCCCCACATTCCCTCTGTCAGCTTCATCCCAAGCTATAATACACATTGCTACCCTTTGGTAGGAACTGGGGATAGAAAAGCACCTCAACGGGTTGTCTCAGCCAAGCCCCTACTCATGAGCTGGATGAGCTGGAGGATCAGGAATCATCTGATTTAAAAAATAAGTAAATAAGTTTCTATAGCTCTTCCTAGATGTTATCAAAACTAATATGACCTTTATCCAATTATAAGCATTTTTCTTTATATCTGATTCAAGTCTCCCTAGTTCCAAGGGGAGTCAAAGTCTATTACTTTGTGTTCAGGAATGATGTTGGTGCAAGGTTGTCTTTATTCATCTTCCCATGTTGTCCAACTGTCTCTAAGGTACCCTCTGGGGGGAAAGTGGGAGATAGTAGGTTTCATTTTAGCTGATCATTTTTTTTTTTTTTTGGT
>NW_026000229.1:38807635-38874327 GCF_001458135.2 Marmota marmota marmota
ATTTTTTTTTTTTTTTGGTCTATGTCCTCTTGGGTGCATGATTGAAAGTGATATTGCTTATACAGCTCTGGGTTTGGGGCAATCTTATGAAACTGTGACTCAAATTATTGTTGAGGCTTTCCCCAAGTGTGTGTGAGCATAGTAGGAGAAGCCTCACAGATCCTGGCATGTGGAGCAGAAAGTCTAACCTTCCAGTGGCACCATTTTCCAAACCATTTGTGAGCATCGTGGAGTTCAGAAGATAAGCCCAATTCACAAAGAATTTAGCTGAGATATCAGTCACCTTCTTTGCTCTGTCTCCACATCCCATTTACTTTGGCAGTGTAATTCTAGAGCAAAAGTAATGATGGCAATGACGACGATAGATCCCCTGTTCATGGCTCTATTTGTAATATTGGAACATTTATCAAATGGCATTGAAGGGGCCCTGAAGGCTCTTATTCCTGGTTCTGGCATGCTATTTTTGCTTGCTCCTGAGCTGTGCACTGGCCAGTAGCACAGGGACACCCACTGGTGCTCACCTTTCTGTTTGATGGTCTAGAGTGTGGTTCCCTGACTGGCAGCATCTCAGCAGGAGGAGATCTATCTTGTGGTTGGCTGCCATGCTGCCTGGTGATCAGCTCTGACCAACAATTTCTCTACCATCCATGGGCTGCTGTCCTCGTCTTTCTGAGGAGTTCTGAATGCCAGCCTTGAGGAAAGGTTTTCTTCTTCCACATTTGTACCTTGAATTCTCTCTCAAACCTATGATGTTTTTTAGAGTTCTCTTTTACTCCCATTTAGTAGCTAAAATCCTATAAAGAGATAATGAATATTTATAGTAAACCTTCTCTGTTCACATTACTCTATAGTTTCTGCCTCCTGATGGACTCAGACTTCTGTACTCTCTTACCTAGATCATCTCATTTAATCCTAACAATATCTTTGTGAGCTAGGTGTTATCACTAACCCTCACAAAGGTGAGGTGAGAAACTGAGACTTATGTGGTAGTCTTGAGATTCCAATAGAAGTTCCTGACTTCAGAATAAATGATCTGGAGAACAACAGAGGTTCTCTAACCAGTTTCTTGAAGAAATGGCCAAGTATATCTTAGCTGGTTATGGTCTTGGTTTCTTTATAAAATTGGAATTTTTGCCCCCAGCCAATTCCAAGGAACTTTGAGAAACTTTTGGATGAGAAGAGTTGCAAATGGCATTTAAATCTGTTCATGACCTCAGTAATAATGAAACATTTAGTCCTACATGGTGGCACATGCCTATAGCCCCAGCACTTGGAAGGCTGAGGTGAGAGGATCACTTGAATCTAGATGTTTGAGGCCAGCGTGGGCAATGTGGTGAGACCCCATCTCAAAAAGACAAAGCAAAATAAAACAAACAAACAAAAAGCCCATAAATGCTCAAGACTGAAATCTGTGCTTGCTGGCATGTCGTCCTGCCTTTGCTTCTCTTTCCCCTAGTGGATTTGACCTTCGGGGCTTATTCTGGCAACTACCACATCTCGCCCAATGGACTCTCAAGTCTTTGAGTAAAGGGCTCAGCCTGATTTTGGAGTCCTTTTGTCTCTGCTGCGTGTTCATCCTCATCAGGTGAGGTCATGGCAGCTGCTGCCCTGTCCATTGTGTTGAGATCTCTGCTACCTCCACAGGAATGAGGACTGTTCACTCCTACATTGGGCCCATGTGGAAATGGGCAGCATTTGGAGTGTATTGATGGTTTTGAGGGAGCTATGTCCTCTGATTTTTGGAAGACGGAGGCTAAGCAAAAGGAAATTTGAGAAGGGAAAAGGATATTGGTTAAATCCATTCTTTTGATGAAACAGATTTTTTTTCCATAAGAAATTGAATTTCTTTTGGAAGAAATAAGAGAGGTTTATTTTCTTTCTAGGGAAGCAGTTGGTGGCTCAGTATCTATGTTTTTCTGCATAGGAAGGAGAATATAGCAATAGGCTAAAGTCATTCAAATACTTTTGACCCACATAACGTGGAATTTGAAAATGTGCTGGGTTTGTCTTTTGTTCACACCAGGAGAGACAGATTTCTCCTCTTTCGGTGTGGTCTCCAACAGCCAGGCACCTGGGTGAGAATTCTGCCAGGGCATAGCCGAGCCTGAGGCTGGTGTCTTCAGAGTCTCTCTGGATTGTGCTGTAGTCCATAATTGGCTTTTAGGTACTGACTTGGAGCAGACAGGAGGCTCAGACTCAAATTCTGTCTCACCGACTGATTGTGTGATTCCGGTAAATTATCTTGTGTTTTTGCATATTGGCTTCTTCATGTATAACAAAAGATCCACAGTATAATCCCTACCTTTGGAAGTTATGGGCATTAAGCAGAGGACAGAGGGCATGGGTGGTACTTTGTGGGTATTATTCGGCCAGCAGTGTATTGTTCCCTTTGTTGGGTCTGTCTTTGAGTTTATCTGAGGTTTGTCTTAAGGAATGAGGGTCATTGTAGGGTTTTGTGAGCAATATTTCCCAATTAAGAAAGTAAAAATTGTACATGACTTTATGTTATTGTTATATTGTTTGGCCTAAGCCTGACTCCTTACTTGGGGGGTAAAGTTTAGCTCAAAACCTTGTGAACCACAACCTAACTTGAGGTGTAAATAAATTGCAACCAATCCTAGGAGTCTATACGAGTAACCGTGTAACTGGGTGTCAGCCAACCAAGCAAATGAAGGCGGTGAAAATGTGCCCAAATAAGGCATAGGTCAAATTGTGTCAATCAGGTAATCTCTAAATGTAATTTCCTCTTTTCTGGCTATATATATAGATATATAGCTTTCCATGTTTGGGGGAAGGCATTCAGAAACACTGTCCATCTGAATACTGCTTGGTTCTAGAATATTCCCCCATTTTTTCTCAAATAAGCTGTGTTAAATTTAACTTTTCTTAGTTTAGTTGAGTTTCTTTTTTTTTCAATATTATTTACAAACAAAAAGAAATGTTGTGTTTAGCCATCAGCATGAGGCAAACAGCATAAAATTTAGTCACAGAGCTTTTGGTTAATATTTTGCCCTTCTATCCTTAATTCCTCATTAGAAATAGCTATTATTGCTAAAAAAAAAAAAAAAAAAAGAGTCCCCTTGGCACTGTAGAAGCAATACAGTAATGTTAGGGGTAGGCAAAATGGTTGCTGGTTACTGTATTATGTTTTTGCTCATTTATTTAACAAATGTACAAGTATTGTTAAACATTTATTGAAATAATGTTTTACATAATAGTATTAATAATGTTATTTTGGATTTTCAAAAATGTGGTTTTGAATGCTTACTATGTACCAAGCACTGTGTTAAGACTTTACACTATTACTTTTATTATACAGTAATACCACCATCACTTATTGACAGCCTACTGTCTTCTGGGAACTGTATCTGGTGATTTACAAACACTAGTTTTAACCTTCAAAAGAATAGTATCATATCTCTCATTAATTAAACATTTATGACTGTGAACACTGTGGCAAGCCCTTTTCGTGCATTATAGTGATCAGACACTATAATGACCTACCCACCAACCATTTCCCTCCATTTTTCAGTATGACCTGTCCACATTGGAATGATTTCCAATTCTTTTTTTTTTTGTGTGTGTATGTGTTGGGGGGTACCCCGGGTTGAACTCAAGGGCACTCGACCACTGAGCCACATCACCAGCCGTATTTTGTATTTTATTTAGAGAAAGGGTCTCACGAGTTTGCCTAGTGACTCACTTTTGCTGAGGCTGGTTTTGAACTCATGATCCTCCTGCTTCAGCCTCCAGTGCCACTGGGATTATAGGCATATGCCACTATGCCCAGCAAATGCATTCTAATTCTTGAGACACATTGCGCCCTTCTGACCTTAGGGCATTTACACTGCCCATGTGTTTGCATGGCAGCCTTCTATTCACTAGGTAGACCTTAGCTCTTGAAGTGATATATATCATCTTAAATAACACTCCATCTCTGCACCCAGCAAATCATTCACTATCTGGTCACCTTGTATTTAAGTGTTATTTTCAATTTGATTTTTAAAAAGCATATTTAATTTGCTAAAAGTAAAGGTGTTCAAAAAGAAATTATCTGCCATTTGCTATCCCTAACAGGCACAGCTAAGACTATCCTTTAAAAAGATTTTTGCAAAAATATAGCAAACTGCAATTCGTTTCCAGAGATCATCTTAAAAGAATGTAAGTCCGGCCCACTTCCTGTTGGAGTTACAGTGTTATCAAATAAATACACTGTAATGTCTTCCTTAGAACATTAACAGATGGCCTAAGACTGGACTCCTTCATAAATTCTACAATGTAAGGTTGACAATTAATTGTTCTCACTTTCTTCATCTGCATAATATGAGGGTTGGGTTGATCACCACAGGCCCTTCTAGAACAACCTCCTAAATATGCATATAGCAAATATTTATTGAGGTTGACAATGGTCATATACTTTATGAATTGCTGTTCTTACATTATCTGATTTAACTTTCACAGCACTTCTAATAGGTAGCTGTTTTTGGTCCCATTTTATATATGAGAAAACAGAAAAAAACAGAGCAAGCTCACATGATTAATAGGATTCTAGCCCATATCCATCTGAGTTAAGTGTTGAGCTCCTAATATTGGAACTCTGCATATCTCAAGGCCCTGGGATTGAAGGTCTTCTAAGAAGGAGGTTATATTACTTTTTGTAGAAAAATATTGCTCTAACAAAGAATCATGGAATTATTTATAGTTCCTACTAAAACTAGGAGTTGAAGCAAAGCAGACGTCCGAATCAGCTTGCAGTTAATGTTTATTCTCCCAAGGCCTCACAAAACTTTTTTTTTGTAGATTTGGTTCATGCCTTTCTCTGGAATTTGGATTTAGTATTTTCACACCAACTTTGCAAAATTTGTATTAACTGTTTACTTGTTAATTAATTAAGGTCTACACCACTCTTGTGCAATCTTGACTTTCAGATCCTTTTCTTGTTCCTATTTGTATGTTTTTGTCACTAGTCAGGGCTCCAAGGAGATCTGTAGGAACAGCTTACATATTTCTTGCTAAGCAAGACAAGCTCACACTTACTTCCCTTATTCCTTATCTCATTTTCTTTTTTGGTCTATTTCAATGGACTATGTTCCTCCTTGCAACATACAACAATATGATGTTAAGCTCTTGTATTGGGGAGATAGATCCCAGGTATTCGCAAGTTATGTAGATGTATATGTAATGCAGACATAGTTCAAATGTTTTTGAGTTGTTCTAATCTCTAAAATTAGATTAAAGTGTGTTTACACACATATTTCTGCTTTGTTTCTCAGTTTTTAAAGAACTTTTCTATGGGCTGGCCTGGTCCAGTGTATTAAAAAAAAAGTGTGTGTGTGTGTGTGTGTGTGTGTGTGTGTGTGTGTGAGAGAGAGAGAGAGAGAGAGAGAGAGAGAGAGAGAGATCTTAAGGACAAGGAATAAGTATTTGATTCTATGTGCACTTAACTACTGCAGTGTGTGGAGGAATGGTCACTTCATGTTTGTTGACCTTGCAATTAAGAGGACCCCAAGATTCACATCATCAAATATGGCCCATACGTGCTTAAATATAAGAATCATTTACATCTCCTTGGGGAAGAGCTTTAGAGTTAGAATCTACATGAAGGGACCTGGAAAGCTATGTTTTTAACATGGCAATTTTTTTTTTTTAATCATCATGCAGGTTGGAAAACTCATCTTTATCCTTACAATGGGTATAGAAGTCCCTTCTACAGAATTAGCAATGATTTTTGGTTTTGAGGAAGAGAACATCTTTTCCCATAGTAATCCATGGGGAGAGAGATTTATTATAAGGACATCCAGAGCTGTTTTGGAAATTCTTTTGTGCTTTTAGAGAAGCACAGCCAGGCTTCATGAAATGGAATGGCAGCACCATGGTTTCTCATTCAGGATGCTCCTGCTTTTTTTCTGTGTATCTACTTCATTTTCTTCCATCTACTGGTTAGGTTTCCCATGCCTTCAGTTTGTCCACCTCATGATAACTATTTGGCCTCAGTCACCTCCTCCTCCCTTTATTCCCTGGAGCCCACTGAGTTCCAGTTTCCTTATTCAGTATTTCTAAGTGGCAACTGTTAAACTTAGCTCAAAGAGCTGGGCTAGATCATCTGAGACATCTCACAAGTAACCCATGGGTGCCTTTGCAATCAGTACTACAAATAGGTTTGTGGAAAATAGATTACAGCATTTAATTATTTGATTATCATAATTCTGGAACTGTATCTCTAAGTTGTGCTTAACATTTGCTGAAAAACCTCATGATATTAATTTCACATTATTGATGAGGTGTTTGAAACCAGTTTGTGTTATGGCTTATGCAGATGTTGACAAACACTCTTCAGAATAGTGAAACTAGAGGTATGCAAATGATGAAGCAGCAGCAATAGATAAAATATGTAGATTTTGATGTAAAAGAATAAGTGAACACCACTATTATTATTTTTTATTTTGTTAAACAGCAAAAAGAAACAAATTCAATAGCATTTTTTTTTTCTGTATTTAGTGTGCTCAGACTTGTGTGGGCCCTAAAGAAACTCAGTCCTGTCCTAGACAGTTTTTAATCAGTGATGACAGGAGCTAGGAAAGCCAGCTCTGACCCTATTCCTCAGGTGGCATTCTTCCCCCACCATAGAGCAGCAGGCAGCTTCAAGCGAATAGCCTTCCAGTTCAGACCCTCGAGTGGTTATTTCAAGTGTGCAAGAGTCAGAATAGCCCTAGACTTAATAGCACATCTCCAATTGACTATATGATGATACCAACTTTCAAATTACCCTGATTTTTAAAAACCATGAGATAGTTTAAATTTTTTTAAAAAATTTTATGTAAGTACTAGCTTTATTAAAACTCTATATATCCTGTAAAGTAGATGTTGGCAATGTCTTTGCTTGTGGAATTCCTAAAGTCTAGTAGCTGCCAGAATATTTCCTTTGCTTTTTCCTCTTTCTCTTTTCCTTACCAGTCTTTGAGAGGAGCCTATGAGTGTGTGTTTTGTACAAGAGCCATCCTGGGTGAATGTGAGGTTTTAAATGGCCCCTTTCTTTGCAGGTAGGTTGGCAGACAGACTACTGCTGGCAAAATGGGTGATTTCAGATGCTCAGCCTAGGGCAGGAAAGCCTATTTTGAATTGCTTATTCATTCTTCCCTTCAAGACTGGTGTCTCAACATTCTACTCAGCACCCAGTCAGTTGGGAAGATTTTATTTGCTGTTTCTTGAAAAGTGTCTTTGTGGAAATGTAAAATCAAGAAGTTTATTTTTTCATTTTCTTTTATCTCCTACATTTTTTCCTTTGACAGAGAGTAAATTCAGAACTCAAAGCCCTTTGACGTTCTTGGGCTTGGCATCTCTCCTTAGGGCCTGCTTGTTCTGTTTCTGTATTTATACTACTGTGGACACCTGGCTTCTTTCTCCCCAAAACATGTGATGCTTTCAGCTCAGAGTTGGCTGTTTGCCCCTGGAGGGCTCAAATGCTCCAAGGTTTTAGGAAGAGGTGTGTTAGGGAGCTGAAAGGGGACTGCTTCTTTGGGCCCAGCAATATGCCTGGATAAGGCATATTGCTTTCCCTCTGGCTAAATAAGTATTATGAATATCACTGGAGGCCACACATGATTACATGACATAGGGTTAATATCTCTAATATCATGTACTATCATGATGGCATGGTACATTGTACCCTATCAGTTGGAGAAGTTGTTCTTCTATAAATTCTTACTTGGAGAATGGGTTGGGGGGCAATAGAAGGTATATAAAGGTTGTCATTCATTCATTTCCTCAATGTACACTTACTGAGTGCCCACAACTGGCCGTGGATTCAGAATTAAAGCATTGGTAATATGGTGGAAGAGACTTTAAAGTATAAGCAAAGGCCGTAGATTTTGGAGTCAAAAGATTCTGCTTTAAGTCTTGGCTGTAACACCTATTAAGATTGAAAAGCAGTGTTAGTACAACATACAGGGGCCCAGAGGAAAGATTGGTTAATTTGGCCTGGGTAATTGAGGAAACCTTCAGAGGGGTGAGTAACATTTGAAATGGCTCTCAAAGAATGATCAGGAGCTGCTGGGTGGAGGAGGTGAGGTGGGGATGAGCTCTAGGTAAATTGAGGAGTGACAGGAAAATCACATACAATGAAAATGTGCAACGTCTTTAGGGAGCTGTGACTTCACTGGGAAGGCCAGCACATCCAGTATAGTTTTAGTAACTGTTAAAGATACTGTTGGAAAGATGGTTTGGCCTCAGGTTGGGAAGGCCTTGAATGCTCTGTGAAGGAGCTGAGACTGTGTTCGGCTGATAGGGGTACTCTAGCTTCAGTTTTTAATTAGATGTGTCAAAGGTCAGATTTGTATTTTATAAGTTCCCGGAGCAGCTCAGAAGTGAATTGGAGGGGTGAGCCCAGGGGAGAAGGAGAAATAAGGAATACAGCAGGGTGCAGGTGAGTGGGTGGGGGCTTTTTCCTAGTCCAAGATAAGAGATGTGACATGATTTTTTTTTTTCTAGTCTATTTCCATAGAGCACCGATTCTTCTGCCTCAAGGCAGATTTAGTGAACATGTATTGACAGGTATTAGGGAACTGTCCCAGACAGTGGGAGATAATGGTTGGTTATCTGGCCATGCTGTGGTGATTAAGAAATCCCAGGGAAGCAGGCTGGAGAGAAGCTCATGGGTGTGTTTGGTGCCAGATTTCAAAGGTGAGGCCCCAGCCACCTTTCCAAGGCCAACACACCAGCCCCCTTGACCCAGATAGCACTAGCTGGCACTGTTTTCTCTGTGTGAGCCTTTGAACCTCTTTTAAGTCAAGAATATTGTCCTTCTGCCACAGACAGAATGTTAGACCTTTATGGAGTGTGTGCTTCTCTCTTTTAGAGTCAATCTTGGCAAAATCCATAGTTGTACTTGGTTGGAAGCTGCCTTTATTACCCTTCTTGGACACAGCTGCTTCTTTGGAAAGCCTGGAGAATAAGCTTGGTGATACCTATGGTGCCAATGAGTGCTAATTGATGGAGTAATATAATATTCTATGCAAAGTTAAAGGGAAGGATGCTCCATCTGGCCATTATGATATGATAGTGAAGTGAGTATTTTTGATAGGGTTGTGTATAGATTGAATGGTGTCACCATGGAGAATGAAGAATTCTATTATGGTAACTAGATGGGAAGTGGAACAAAGAAAATATGGTTCCTTGCAAATTTATGACCTTTTATTTATGTAAGGGAAATGCCTAAGTGGAAGCAATACTGGACCAACTGTCAGGAAATATTTCTGTCCTATGTTTGTTACTGACTTGCTGAGTGAGTCACCCAATCTTTTGTGCTTGAGATATTCCAGCTGCCATTTAAGGAGAGTAGTCTGTAATCCTTCTGCTTGGACAAAAATACAGAAAGTGTTATTCCAATGACTTTACTGGTGAAGATTAGTAATACTATTAAAAGTAGGTACCCACGCCAATCCAGTCAGTGAGGACGATGACTTTTATTTTTTTTGGTACTGCGCATTGAATGTAAGGATGCTCTGTCACTAAGCCTCATCACCATCCTTTTTTTTTTAATCTTTTATGCCGAGACAGGATCTCACAAAATTACTGAGGCTCACCTTGAACTTGTGATCCTCCTGTCTTAGCCTCCTAAGTTGCTGGGATTACAGGTATGTATTAACTTTTATAAGTCAAATAGTCTTCATTTGTGGAGTGGGAGTACTACGTACTTGACTGGGTAACTATGAAGATAAAGTGTGATGAGACATGTAAACTGACCAGCCCAGCACCTATACGTGTGTGTGTCAAAGTTGGAAGCTTTCCTCCACTTACATGCCCTATCCATGAATCTACGAGTAGGCAGTGGCTAGATTTCATGACCACAGATTTACTCTGACATATGACTTAATTTATTTGAGTTTCAAGAAATAGAACCACGTAGGAATGTTATGGGTTCAGCAGAAAGCTATGATAATTACAAAGGGAACTACTTGGAGCTCACATATCCTATAATCTCAAATCAAACTATCTTCCAATATAATTTGTATATCTTCCTATACAAATCACTGTCATAAATTGCTAGACACATCTGGGATTACAATCCTTGAGAACTAAATCCAAAAGCAAGAATTCTTTAGGTTAGCTCTGAAAACTTTTTCATTCCAGGGCCTAGGTTCTATCTACTCATGACTTGCCATTCAGTGGCTCCCACTGCCTAGAGGGTAAAGTCCAAAGTTTTCAGCCTGGCACATAAAGCCATCCATGGAAGGTTCCAGCCTTCCTGCCATTCTCAGTTATCATCAATTTTATCTTTAGACCCAGAACTGCAGCTAGTGTGGCTGCAGTTACTCAGAGTTTTAGGTAGAGGCATTAGAAAGGAGAAGAAAATCCAAGAAGAAACTATATACAGTTTACCATATGGGCCAGGTAATTGCAGTCTCTACAGAGGCATGGAATGTTCTCCATCCTCCTCAAACATCATTTCCTCTGTGAAACTTCTCCTGGATCCCCCACATTCTGAAGTCAAATGATAACTCTTTCCATTATGACTCCATTGTAGCTGTTACATCAGTGACATTAATCATTTGCATGCTTATGACTCTGAACTATGAGCTCCAAGAGAACAAAGACCATGCCTGTGGAAATTGGCTGTATCTCATGATTGTCCTTTCAGAATTAAGTGTCATGAAAATTTTAATAACTGCTTTGTAGCTTATTATATTAACCACGTTATGCCTTTTTTCTTGACACTGGAAAACTCAGAGCAAAATTTAACTCTAGTATACAGGAATCAATAATATATATCTCTACATTTAATTTTCTCTTGATCTTTTCTTTAAATTTTATCATATTTTATCTATGAATATTTTCTACTTTATAGTGTATTTTCATTTGCAGTTTACATTTTAAAAAGAACATCTTATTGTTCAAGTTTCCTCTTACTTGAAAAACTCAGCTGAATTTCTCAAGGGCAGCTATTATTTTGCCCCAGTTTCTTTCTCTCTTTTTTTTGTTATTTTTCAAATAATGTTATTGAGACATATATTTCACATATGACAGGGTTCATGTGTCCAAAATGTGTAATTCTTTGAATATTCACAAAATTGTGCTACAATCACCATTATATAATATTCATACCTCCATCTCCTAAAAAGAAATCTTATGACTGTGATTAGTCATTCTGCATTTCTTTCCTCTGATTGCCCCTTTCAGGCTCAGAGAACCATTTATTAATCTACTTTCTATAGATTTTGCTTAGTCTGTACATTTCATATTAATGAGAACATATACTATGTGGCCTTTTGTGACTATCTCCTTTCACTTAGAATAATGTTTTTAGTAATCATATAATTTGAAAATAATGTTTTCAAGGACTGTATATTTTGAAGATTGACATTTAGAAGATTGTGTTGTAGCATGTATGTATCAGTACTTATAGTTGCATAATATTCTGTTGTATGGGTAGACCACATTTTGTTTATGTGTTCCTCAGTTAATGGACACATGGGTTATTTCTA
This sequence comes from Marmota marmota marmota, assembly GCF_001458135.2. Taxonomy (NCBI): domain Eukaryota; kingdom Metazoa; phylum Chordata; class Mammalia; order Rodentia; family Sciuridae; genus Marmota; species Marmota marmota. The sequence goes on from NW_026000229.1 coordinate 38,819,116, forward strand.
TTTTTTGGTTGTTTTGAATAAGGCTACTATGAATATTTTTGTACAATTTTTAAGTGGACATATGTTTTCATTTCTATTGGGTAAATATCTAGGAGTGGAATTTCTGGGTCATGTAGTGACTGTAAGTTTAACATTTTGAGGAACTTCCAAAATGTTTTTCGAAGTGATTATACCATATTTCATTTATGTCAGCAATATATGAATATGCATATTTCTCCAAATCCTCATCAATACCTGTTATTGTCTATCTGTCTTTCTCTCTCCATATATATATATATATATATATATATAATTTTTAAAATTTGTTTTAATTAGTTACACATGACAGTAGAATGCATTTATACACTTTGAAGTATCATACATAGTTGGGATATAATTTCTCATTTTTCTGAGTGTACATGTTGCAGAATCATATTGGAGATATGTGTATATATATATATATATATATACACACACACACACACACACACACATACATACACACACGCACACACACACACACAGTAATAATGTCTGTTTCATTCTACTAATTCTACTATCTTTACTATCTCCACATCCCCTCCCTTACCCTCACATCACTTACCTCTACCTAATCTAAGGTAACGCTGTTCTTCCCTAGTGCCCCCACCCTGCTTTATTATGAATTAGCATCCACATGTTAGAGCAAACATTCCATCTTTGGTTTTGTGGGATTGGCTTATTTTGCTTAGCACGATATGCTCCAACTCCAACCACTTACTAGCAAATGCCATAATTTCACTCTTCTGTAAAGCTGACTAATATTCCATTGAGTATATATACCACATTATCTTTATCCATTCATCTATTGAGGGACACCTAGGTTGGTTCCATAGTCTAGCTATTTTGAATTGAGATGCTATAAACATTGATGTGGTTGCATCACTATAGTATGCTGATTTTAAGTCCTTAAGGTATAAAATAAGGAGTGGGATAGCTGGGTTAAATGGTGGTTCCATCCCCAGTTTTCCAAGGAATCTCCATACTTCTTTCCATAGTGGTTGCACCAATTTGCAGTCCCACCAGCAATGTATGAGTGTGCCTTTTCACCCACATCCTTGTCACAATTTATTGTTCCCTGTATTCTTGATGATTGCCATTCTGACAGGAGTAAGATGAAATCTTAGAGTAGTTTTGATTTGCATTTCTCTAATTGCTAGAGATGTTGAACACTTTTTCATATATTTGTTGATCAATTGTATTTCTTCTGTTGTGAAGTGTCCGTCTAGTTCCTTAGCCTATTTATTGATTGGGTTATTTTTTTTTTGTATTAAGTATTTTGAGTTCTTTATATATCCTAGAGATTAATGCTTTATTGGAGGTACATGTGGTAAAGATTTTTTTCCCCAATCTGTAGGCTTTCTCCTTACTTTATTAATTTCTTTCTTTGCTGAGAAGAAGCTTTTTAATTTTAATCCATCTCATTTATTGATTCTTGATTTTACTTCTTGTGCTTTAAGAGTCTTGTTAAATAAGTCAGATCCTTGGCTGATGTGGTGAAGATTTGGGCCTACTTTTTCTTCTATTAGGTGCAGGGTCTCTGTTCTAGTGCCTATGTCTTTGATCCACTTTGAATTGAATTTTGTGCAGGGTGAGAGAGAGAGGTTTAACTTCATTTTGTTACATATGGATTTCCAGTTTTGCCAGTACCATTTATTGAATAGGCTATCTTTTTTCCAGTGAATATTTTTTGCACCTTTGTCTCATATAATATAACTTCATTTATGTGGGTTTGTCTCTGTCCTCTATTCTGTACCATTGGTCTACAAGTCTATTTTGGTGCCAATACCATGCCATTTTTATTACTATAGCTCTGTAGTATAGCTGAAGGTCTGGTGTTGTGATGCCACCTGCTTCACTTTTCTTGCTAAGGATTGCTTTGGCTATTCTGGGTCTGTTATTTTTCCAAATAAATTTAATGATTGCTTTTTCTAATTCTATGAAAAATGTCATTGGACATTTTAATAGGAATTGCATTAAATCTGTATAGTACTTTTGGTAGTATGGCCATTTCGACAATATTAATTCTGCCTATCCAGAGAGCATGGGAGATCTTTCTATCTTCTGAGGTTTTCTTCAATTTCTTTCTTTAGTGTTCTGTAGTTTTCATTGTAGAGGTCTTTCGTCTCTTTTGTTAGATTGATTCCCAGATATTTTATTTTATTTTTTTGAAGCTATTGTGAATGGAGTAGTTTTCCTAATTTCTCTGTCAGTGGATTTTTCTGATGTATAGGAATGCATTTGATTTATGGGTATTGATTTTATATCCTGCAAATTTGCTGAATTCATTTATTAGTTTTCTGGTGGAATTTTTTGGGTCTTCTAGATATAGAAATATGTCATCAGCAAACAGTGATAATTTGAGTTCCTCTTTACCTATTTGTATCCCTTTAATTTCTTTCTTTTGTCTAATTGCTCTGGCTAGAATTTCAATGACGATGTTGAATAGAAGTGGTGAAAGAGGACATCCATGTCTTGTTCCAGTTTTTAGCGGGAATGCTGTCAATTTTTCTCCATTTAGCATGATGCTGGCCTTGCATTTAGCATATATAGCTTTCACAGTGTTGAGGTATGTTCCTACTATCACTAGTTTTTCTAATGTTTTGAACATGAAGGGGTGCTGTATTTTGTCAAATGCTTTTTTTTTTGCACCTATTGAGATGATCATATGATTTTGTTTTTAAGTATATTAATATGATGAATTACATTTATTGGTTTCCATATATTGAATCAACCCTGCATCCCTGGGATGAATCCCACTTGATTGTGGTTCACTATCTTTTTAATATGTTTTTGTATGCAATTTGCCAGAATTTTATTGAGAATTTTTGCATTTATGTTCATTAGAGATATTGGTCTGAAGTTTTCTTTCCTTGATGTGTCTTTGTTTGGTTTTGGTATCAGGGTGATATTAGCCTCATAGCATGAGTTTGGAAGGGTTCCCTCCTTTTCTATTTCATGGAATACTTTGAGGAGTATTGGTGTTCATTTTTCTTTAAAAGTCTTGTAGAACTTGGCTGAGAATTCATCTGGTCCTGGGCTTTTCTTGCTTGGTTAGTAGGCTTTTGATGGTGTTTTCTATTGTGTTTTGAAAAAAAGTAATTATAAGTATTTTATCCAGGTGAATTAATATCTTTTTGTAATTTTGATTTGCATTTCTCTAATCCAAATTACTAATACTAAATATCTTTTCATGTGCTTGTTGGTCATTCATTTTATATTCTTTTTCAAGATTGTTACAGCTAGTCTGGGTACCTTGCATTTCTAAATAAATTTTAGAGACAGCTTGAAATTTTTGTAAAAAGGTAGAATTTTGGTAAGGAATTTGCATTGAATCTGTGCATCAATTTGTGAAGTATTGATATCTTAACAATGTCAAATCATCAAATCTTTGAACATAGGTTGTCTTTCCATTTTTTTGATCTTCTTTAACAATTTTCAATAATGTCTTGCAGTTTTCGTAGTTTTTAGCATACAAAGTTTTTACTTACAACTAACTTACATTGTTAAATTCATTCCAAAGAATATTATTATTTCTGATGCTAATTATAAGTGAAATTTTCTTAATTTTGTTTTGATTTTTCATTGTTAGCATATAGAAATGCTATTAATTTTGGATATTGATTTTTTATCTAGCAACCTGGTGGACCCATTTATAAATTGCAATAAATTTTTATTTTTTTATTTTATTTTTTAAAATATTTATTTTTTGGTTGTAACTGGACACAGTATCTTTATTTTATTTATTTATTTGTATGTGGTGCTGAGGATGGAACCCAGGGCCTCCCACCTGCTAGGCGAGCACTCTACAGCTGAGCCACAATCCCAGCCCCAAGTTTTAATTTTTTTTTTTTTTGGTGTGGATTCCTTGCAATTTTGTTCATATAAGATTATATCATCTGAGAATGGAGAGAAAGCATTAAATCTTTTACAACTTTTTATATCAGCTATAGGTTTTTGTGAGGCTAAGAAAGTTCTCTTGTATTTCTAGTTTGTTGAGTATTTCTTTTTTTATCATAAAACAGTGTTGCCATTTATAATTTTAATGCATTTATTGAAATGATCATGTGGTTTTATTTTTATTCTGCAGTTGTAGTTTATTATGTAAGTTGATTTTTAGATGTTAAACCAAACTTGAATTCTTTGGATAATCCCACTTGGCTCTGGTATATTTTTTTTTATTTGTTGCAGGATTCAAATTGGAATTTTGCATGATTTCATAAAGAACATTGGTATACAGTTTTCTTTTTCTTTTGATAGCTTTGTCTGGCTTTAGTACCAGTGTAACACTAGTCTCATAGAATGGGTTGGGAAATGCTTCCTTTTCTTCTATTTTCTAATGGAGTTTGTGAAGGATTGGTGTAAATCATTCTTTAATTTGTTTTGTTTTGTTTGTTTTGAGATGGGGTCTTTTTATGTTGCCCAGGCTGGCCTCAACCTCTTGATCCTCCTGCCTCATCCTCACTAATTATTTTTTAAATGTTTGGTAGAATTCACGAAAGAGGCCATCTTGGCCTGCATTTTTCCTTGTGAGATATTTTTTTTAGCTTACAAATTTAGTCTTTTTTTTTTAATCTGTTAGAAATCTATTCAGATTTTCTTTCTTTCTTTCTTTCTTTCTTTCTTTCTTTCTTTCTTTCTTTCTTTCTTTCTTTCTTTCTTTCTTTCTTTCTTTCTTTCTTTCTTTCTTTCTTTCTTTCTTTCTTTCTTTCTTTCTTTCTTTCTTTCTTTCTTTCTTTCTTTCTTTCTTTCCTTCCTTCCTTCTTTCTTTTCACTCTCCCTTCTTCTTTTTCCTTCTCCTTCTTTTGTGGTACCATGGATTGAACTGAGGGTTTGCAAATGATAGACATGTTCTCCACCACCAAACTATATCCCCAACCACCCCACCACCTTTTTTTAATCTTATTTTTGAGATAGTGTTTCACAGATTTCCCAGGCTGACCTCAAAGCTGTGATCTTCCTGCCTTAGCCTCCCAAGTACATTACATTACAAGTATGCACCACCATGACCAGCTCTAGGTTTTCCATTTCTTGAATTAGTTGGAATAATTTATGTCTCTAGGAATTTTTCCATTTCCTATAAGTTCTCTAATTTTTTAATAATGCATTTTTCATGATAGTTTCTTATAAACATTTATTTCTATAAAACTGGTAGTGATGTTCTTTCGTTCTTGATTGTAATAATTTGAGTGTTCTCTTTTTTTCTTTATTAGTCTAACTGAAGATTTGTCAATATTGTTCTTTTCAAAGAACCAACATATTTTTAAAATTAATTTCTGTTTTAAAATTATTTTCTATTTCATTTATACTTACTTGAATCTTTACTATCTTCTTGGTTTTTCTTGATTTCAGTTTTGTTTATTCTTCTTTTCTAGTTTGCTATGTTGGCAGGTTAGATTATTTTTTAAAATAGGCATTTATTGCGATAAATTTCCCTTTCAACATTGCTTTAGCTGCAACCCATAACTTTTGGTATGCTGTGTTTTTATTTTCATTCATCTCAAGTACTTCCTAATTTCTCTAGCATTTTTTCCCTTGCCCTAGTAGTTATTTACATATGTGTTGTTTAATTTCCACATATTTGTGCATCTTCAAATTTCTTTTGTTATTGATTTCTAACTTAATTCCTTATTGTCAGATAACATAATTTACGTGATTTTGATCTTTTAAAATCTGTTGAGGTTTTTTAAAATAGAAACATGTCGCAAACATTTTTATGATTGATGCAGAACCAAGCTGATTATCTAAGTGGGCCACTCTTTTTACAAATTAAAAACCTAATGCTCAAAAAAATTTAGTTGACCTTGAGTCTCACAGATAGTTAATGGCAGAACTGAGGTTGGAATCCAAACATTTAATTTTCTGCACAGTGGCTTTCTTCCACATCTATCTTTCGTCCTTACTTTCATATCTGATATCTTGGAGATTCTCAGTACAAACCAAGAAATATACCTAGAAGTGGAAAAACTTTTAGAAAAGTTTTTCCAAAACTTTCCTTGTTTTGGAAAGTCCCTATGAATAAACATTTACATGACTACATAGTTGAAATGATAAAAAAGACACAGTAATCTGCCTCATTAGAGAATCTTGTTAGAAGATTTTATTGAACTCTTAATTCTTCTTTTTAAAAGACATAGTGCTGTCATGGAAACCTAAATCATGATATGCTAGTTGTAAACAAGCATTAGCACACAGGGACGGCCTTCTTGATAGAAATTCTTATGAAAAAATACCAAGAATTCATTGCCATCATCCCAACATCTGTTAGCATTGAACTCAGTTAGTAAACTACTAATCCTTTCCTGAGCTATATAGAGCCAGTATTGTCCTGATCATGACAGAAGATGGTCCCACTGTACTTTGCACTTTAGGGTCATATCCATAGTGTCCCCAGATATGGATATCACTTAAGAGAGATATCCATAACTTAGCACCATAGAATGCCAACCAGGAGGCTGACACATCTGCAAACTTCACACTGAAGAGTGGGACTTTGGTGAGAACACAGTGCATGTGTTCAGTTAGAAGTAAGTGGTGTAGAAAGGAGAAGGGAAGACAGGATGGTGGTAAGTGGATGAAGCTTTCAGAGAGGGAGATTTGACTGATCCTAAAGCAAATGAATAAGAATTGGTGGTGCCATGGCATTTTTATAACATAAGGATTTACTAGGGTAAATGACCATTGGGCAAAACACTGGAGAGAGACTCCCTGTACTATGAAGTGGGGACTTGAACTATATCACCTTCATTCTTTTTGCCAATCATGAGAGATTATGATTCTAACTGAGATCAGGAACTGAGCAGAGATTCTAAGACAAAATCCAAAACACTAGAACCTTGGAGTCAGGAAAGGAGGGAAGCGTGACAGCTTGGCTTAATGAAAATGGTAGGAGACCAGTAAAATAAAAGTGTTTTGAGGTCTTAGTTACCTGATTGCTTAATGTGGATTTGTCCTCTTATCCTGGGTTTATAGGATGTTTATAAAATGTTTATAAAAACAGCTTATTGTAGCTAGCCTGACAAATCACTGACTGCTTATTAAATATATTGTATCTTTTAAACTCTAGGAGAATTTTTTATTTGTTTTGTGATACTAAGGATGAAACCTAGGAAATTGTGCATGTTAGGCAAGAACTTTACCACTGAGCTAGGTCTCCAATTCTTTTTAAAATTTTCATTTTACTTATTATTAATTTATATTTTAATTGGTGCTTTATAGTTATACATAAAAGTGGAATTCATTGTGATCTATTCATACATGTACATAGCATAATTTGGTTAACTTCATTCCACAGTTCCTTCCTTTTCCCATTTCTTCTCCCTTAACCCTCCCCCTTTATCCCCTTCCTCTGCTCCACTGATCTCCTTTCTATTTTCATGAGATCCCCTTTTGAAAAAAAAATCTTATTTTTCCCTGGCTTCTGTATATCAGAGAAAGCATTCATTCCTGACTTTCTGGCTCCGGCTTGTTTCACTTAGCATGATGTTCTTCAGTTCCATCTATTTACCAGCTAATGGTATACTTTCCCTTTTTTATGGTGAGTAAAACTCTACTGTTTATCTATTTGTTTCCTGAGGGACACTGAGGCTGGTCCCATAACTTTGCTACTGTGACTAGTATAAATTGTGCTATTATAAGCATTGAAGTTGCTTATCACTGTGATATATGCAGATTTTAATTCTTTTGGATAAATACCAAAGAATGGGATAGGTTGGTCAAATGTGTTCTTCAGTTCTATCTTCATTGGTCACATGGTGGTTCCATTTCTAGTTAAAAAAAATTTTTTTTAGTTTTATATAGATACAATATTTTTGTTTATTTTTATGTGGTGCTGAGGATCAAACCCAGTATGTCACATGTGGAAGGCAAGTGCTCTACCACTGAGCTACAGCCCCTATTTAAATATTTAATTCCTTATTTCTAGTTTTTGAGGACTCTTCATACTCCTTTCCAGAGTGGTGGCACTAATTTACAGTCCCACCAACAATGTTTTATTGTATGTTTTCCCCCACACCCTTGTCAGCATTTATGGTTATTTATATTCTTGGTGATTGTCATTTTAACTGGAATGAGATGAAATCTTGGTGTAGTTTTTATTTGCATTTCCCTGATTGCTAGAGATATTGAATATTTTTTTCATATATTTGGTGGCTGTTAGTATTTCTTTTTTTGAGAAATATCTGTTTAATTCATTTATCCATTTATTGATTTTTTGGTATTTTTTGAGTCCTTTATATATTTTGGATATTAATCTCCAGTTGGAAGAGTAGCTGGCAAAGATCTTCTCATATTCAGTAGGCTCTCTCTTCATGCTCTTGTTTCATTTGCTGTGCAGACATTTTTTCTTTGAAGTCATCCACTTATTGATTCTTGGTTTTATTTCTTAAGCTTTAAGAGTTTTATTAAGGAAGCAGGTTCCTGCACCAACATTTTGGAGTGTTGGCCCTACATTTTATTCTAGAAGTTGCAGTTTTTCTGGTCTAATTCCTAAGTCTTTGATCTACTTTAAGCAGATTTTTTGTGCAGGGTGAGTGGAAACGATCTAATTTCATTTTTCTACATATGGACAGACAGTTTTTTTTAGCACCACTTATTAAAGGCTATCTTTTCTCCAATGTATGTTTTTGGCAACTTTTTCAAGGATCAGATAACTATCTATGTGAATTTGTCTCTGTGTTCTTCAGTTCTGTTTCATTGGTCTTTATGTCTGTTTTTGTTACTGTAGCTGTTTTTGTTACTGTAGCTCTGTAATATGATTTGAGATGAGGTATTGTGATGCCTTCAGCATCACTCTTTTTGTTCAGTATTCTCCAACTATTCTAGGTCTTTTATTCTTCCATATGAATTTTGGACTTTTTTTCCTAGTACTGTGAAGAATGTCATTGGTATTTTTATGGGGATTGCATTGATCATTAGCTTTCCTATACTCCAATAATTAATCTCCTGAGAAAGAAATAAAAAAAAACTATTTCATTCAAAATAACCTAGGCAAAATAAAACAAACAAACAACAACAAAACCTGGAGATAAATCTGACCATGGAGGTGAAAGATGTCTGTGATGAAAACTATAGAACACCGAAAAAAGAAACTGAAGACCTTAGAAGATGGAAAGACCACCCATGTTCTTGGATAAGCAAAATTAATATTGTCAAAATGACCATAATTCCTGTTCCACCTTAGGGCTGCAAAGGTTCCAAGCATACTGTTTACCAATCCCAAAGAGAACTTGGAGGACTCAGTGGAGGTTTTGGACATTCTATTACTTACTCAGGGGCAGTGGGTCAGGATACAGTGGAGAGCAGTGCTGTGCCTATAAGCTGGGGAAATACATGGGATAGGTTGCATGCCCGGCTGCACAGGTGGCTTTCGTCAAATGTTTTATGAGTACATTCCTTTACTTTACAACTTGACTCAGTCTTCAGATCCTCTCCCAAAGACTGGAGATTAGGAAAGTGACCAGATCTCCCTCCCTCTTCCCTAGTTAACACATTCTTTTGGAGAACTTCTTATCTCATTGCAAGCTTTCCTCGGCACTGATTAGTGTTGAATCCAACTATACCAAAATTTTATTTTGAAACAGGATTTCCTTAACTTGTCCAGGCTGGTCTTGAATTTGCAATCCTCCAGAATGGCTGGGATTATAAGGGACTGCAATCAGTTTGGAGGAGGGCTTATCATCAGTGCCTGGCCACTCTGTAAGCCCTTATCAAGGACATAGTCCACATGTAAGAAGGATTTGGTCAATCCAAACCTACCAGGTGGAAGTAGGAGGAATGGATGTAAGTTGTGTCTTCCATAAGGTCCTCTTGGAACTGGTAGACTCCAAAAACATCCAGACTTCCAAGACAGTTTGCCTCTCTTGATTAAATGAAATGCACACATTCAAGTGTAGTAATGCTCAATGTTTCTCAGATGTTGAGACTGATCACCTAGTTGACTATTACCACTAGAGAATAGGGAAGGAGAAAAAGAAGGTATATCAAATCTTTATCATATGTAAATTCCAACTTGGATATAAAAGATTGCTTCACTGGCTGAGTGGGAAAGTGGGTAGAAATATTACTTCCCAAAACTATTGAGGTGATCATTATTATAAACTGTCAAAATAATCATTTTTAGATATTAATATAATAATTTAACAATATATAGAATTGCATCCCATTCTGTATGTACTGAGTTAATCAGGGGTTATGTTGGCTCCCAAATTAGCAGACTGTTATGCAAAAAGCTCACTGTCCTGTAGACAACCATGCAGTAATCACAAAGTTGGGTTAAGCAGAGTTTTAATCACATGCCAGAAATGAAACTAATAAAAACAAAACATCTGCTGAGGAATTAAAAAAAAAAACAACCCAAACTTTATTGATAATAGAATAGGAGGGCCCTGGTTACTCGGGGCTCAGGAAACTATGGGTACTTTGATTATTACATGGGCCTTTGGGTTTGATTGGGATTTAAATAAAGCAGGTAATGGGAAGAAGACAAAAATCAAATGGCCTGGGAGAGCTAGTGGTGTGTCTACAAGTTCTACTGGTTTATTTTTGGTGAATAGTAGATGTTTACAATCTATTTATGGGGCTCAGTTATTACCCAGGAGGGAAGGATATTCTTTGCAGCAAGAACAACATAAGTACCATGGGTTTGGTGAGTCACAAATTTTCTTGCTGTCATATGGTTTTAGAGCATCCCTGCTGGGACTTTTGCTCAGGCTGGTTAGCTACCACAGGGAACTGCGACTTCATGAGGTCCTGCTATTGGCCCGTTTTCCTAACTCCCAGGACTTTCAGATCAGAAAAACAATTATGTTGACGATACTTATTACTAATGCAATAATAATTAATAACATGACCTACCTTTGGGGGGCTTGCTCTGTGTTAAGGTCTGTTTAAGAAAAAACCATTTGTAAAACTAAGAAGACTTAACAGTTATTTTTTGAGTTCATATGATTGTGGCAGCTATTGGTGGCTTACCTTTCCAGTACAAGCTTTAATCAGATTACTTTCCCACAGATGTTGATAACTTTGCAAGTTTCCATGTTTAAGTTCAAGTAAGACTCCACTTTTGCTCTGCCTGAACATTTCCTTGGCCAGTTTCTTCAAGGTCTTGGTCCCAGCATATACTGCTCAGGAATTAAGGCCCCCAGGCAATGCCAGCCTGCTGATGGGAAGAGGCAGAGCAGAAGCCCTGCAGGTCCACATGTGGGTGTGCTCTGTGGGCAAGAAGCCTGGGGTAGGGACTGCTGTAGCACAGCCAGCTCTTTGTCACCTCTGAGGTGGCCTCTCTGTACCCCAATAATTACATTGGAAAGGGCACAAAAGGTATCAGTGAGTATAGGCTATCAAGAAGCCTGAGTCTTCTGTTTGGTTTTAGAAACTGGGAAAATTCTGGAATCTACCTTCCATAAAAGCAAAACCATAAAGGTTAACAATATGGGCTTTGCCTGGAGACCCACTAAGTGTCCCACTTTTCTGATCCTAAGGTTCTTCTTCTGTCATAGAGAAATAATGCCTTCTGACTCATGGGTTTGTCATGTTTATTAAAAGAGACCAAATGGACTGTACATTGCCCCGACTTTTACTTTTACTCCCTTGATTCTATTACGTCTCTGCTATTATTTGCATCTTCACGAGGACTTTCCCTATCTACTCTGTAAAATAGACTCTCCCTCTGTGACTATAACTTCTTAGTACATTGCTCTATTTCAGTTTTCTGTATTAATCAGTTCTTAAAATACACATCTATGTTTTTTAAAATTTATTATTATTTACTTTAACCGTCTCCCTCTCTGCAATGCAAGCTTCATAAAGTTTGGGACTTTTACCCTTGCTCTCTGCTGTGCACTTAACTCTTTGGGGAGTGCTGATACATAGAGACTTGATAATCATGTTGATGACTAAATGGAATAATGAAATAAATGAATGTAAAGTGCTTTGCACAAAATGAGCATTTGATGAATTGAAATTTTTATTACTAGTTATATGTAGATAGGGCACTGGGTGGAAAGTCAATAACCATGAGATTTTCTCTTTCTTTCTATAGGGACTATCTCATTGGTTGGGCCAGATGAAATGTGCAGGGCCCAAGGGCTAGTGTTCAATGTCACATCATCTAAAGAACTCTGTTAGGCCTTTGGCAATGTAGGGTCCAGCCAATGCGATCCAGAGGAAATTCCCTCCTCCCACACTCTGTCATTGGCAGGGAGCAGCCCAAGCAGGATCATTGGTAAACACAGCAATGAACTTAAAAACACAGCAGTTGAAACCCTGGGTCAGTCCCACTCCCTGAGGTCTGTGAGACAAGGGCTACTATACTCCGTGGAGCCAGAAGAGGCAATAAGCCATCCGCTGAAGCTGGATATTTTGTCATGCAATTGTTAGCTACCAAGTGGGAGAACTGGTGTAGAGTCCCCCACCTAGAAAAATGCAAATTATCTGGGTTCACACAAATAGGAACATTGAAGGAGGGCTGGATCCTCTTCTCCCAACTGCTACCCCAGCCACAGTGGTTCTCCCTTATTCTCTGTTCCCAAAATGCACCACAAAACAAACAACTCTTGCTAGGGCCAAAAAAGGTGGCTGTGTCACTTTAAGTTCCCATGTATCCATTTCCCTAGAACACAAACTTGCCCTCAGTAGGGCTGGATCAGTACCAGTTCTGATAGTTACAGCCTCAAAGAACCAGAACCACCTGCAGAGGTCCATCTTGGTGTCCAGCCTGCCCACCAGTCCAGTCTCTTGCTACCTATGATGTTTTCTATTAAAGGAGCTGGTAGCTCTTTCTTATCTCAGACCTTTGTTGGGGGTCACATAAATTACCTGATGCATTTCCACTAAGGGTTTGCAGTCTCTTTCCTCTCAGAAGGTCACTAGGATCCTTATAGGATTTCCTTACCTTTCTCTAAATCCTCAACATTCATACATCAGTAATTTACCTTAAGGGGTTGGTGAGGGGGAGTTTGGAACATGTCTTACTACAGCTCTATTACCCTTGTAGCTAAAAACGAGAGTAGTTGAAATAACAGCTCAGAGAAATATTTTCCATAATCTGTAGAGAATAATCAATACTTGGAAGGAGAGTGACTTGGCAATAGTGTGAACATTCCATTTTCTAAAGCATGTTTGTGTGCTCAGCTTTGTGGGTTCATTCCTTTTCATTATTTCTCAACTGCTGGTTAATGGGAATTCTCAGAACCAAGAGGTCCACCTGGTGTAGTTCATTCTGCTAAGTTCCTTTTATTTTCCTAGAGTTTTAGCATAATGTAACTAGGTCTAAGGAAGTCAAACAAATGACTGGTTTTGGTCCCTGGAGCCCTCTCCACCTTGAATAGTTACTGTCTGCTTTTTTCATGGGAAGACGAAGCTATAGGCAGGCAGCCTGTGGGCCCTGAACAAACCAGGAATAGCCTTCCTGTGAACTTCGGAACACATGCTGGGGCGGGAGGACTTTGTTTTTCACCCTTTTAGAGATTGTTGCTCTCAAATAAATGGCTGAAAAGGGAGATGAAGGGATAAAGCTTGTGACTAATTTCTCTGGGGAACCTAAGTATCTCCTCTCCTGACCCCAGGTCTTGCCTCCCCTGTCTTCCCATAGCAAGACTCAGAGCAGCTTTATGACTCGGTGGGTGTTTGTGATCCAGTTCAGGATGGGGACTGAATGAGTCCTCTCTGGCAGTGGTGTTCTTTCCATGACGGGGCCGACGCTCAGCCAGTGGGATGCCAATGAGCTAAGGGAACAGGCAGCACACACATCAGGTTGCTGCTAAGGAAGTCGGGTCTTAGTTTAGCCTTATAAGGCCTTAGTTCCGGTGGAAGCTAGGCTGTCCGGCTGGAGAGCTGGGGCTCTGAGTGGTCCCAGATGACATCTGTGGTTTTTCCAACACGCACTCGGCCTCCTTGGTTCCTTGCAGTGCTTTGGTTGTGCAATCGCAACTTGGCAGGTTCTTCGTCCCGTGGAATCTGTACATTTTCAGCTCTGACATCTCAAAAATAATCATTGAATCATTTTTATCAGGGTGGTTTATCGTAAAGCAGAGACATTCCTACTGACTTTTCTTGTAACCAGTACTAGGAAAGTGATGACTTAGAGGGAGGAAGGTGTACTGGAAGAAGGGCTGTCTTCAGAACAGGTCTCTGTCCTGCCTTCCTTTTAAAAAAAAATGTTATGGGAGCTTAAGATCTCAGGGGCTCAGTTTAATCTTCTGTTGAGTGGAGAAAATAGTGTCCAGCTTGCAGGACAGTTGTGAGGATTAGATATAATGTGAAAGACATGTTAAGTAAATGGATGAACTTAGTAAATCTCATACACGTACACACACACACACACACACACACACACACACTCGACTATGTACACAGGCACACATTCCGTGGAAACCTCAACTTTCCTTTTGATAAATAATTTGCTTCTGAGGTTGGTCCAAGATTACGCGTCTGTGAGTTAGTCCTCAAACCTCCATGCTTGTACGCTGTCTGGGAATGTGTGAACCGTTTCTACTGATATCCACAGAGATAGTCTGCAGGCTTTTCCTTGTGAGCCATCGGCTGCCAGTAGGTGCAATCAAAAGACATTACTTCAAAGTGCTTTCCAAAGTGGTTATATCACACTGAACTCCCACAAAGAGTGATGATAGTGATACTGCTGGTTGTCCATGACCAGTCCTGCTTCCCCACATGTTGAAGTTTGAACACTAGAGAAGCACACCGAGGCAAGCATATAAAGCGGGGGTTTATTTAAAAAGGGGTAGCATAGACTTCTCCTGCAAGGAAGAAGGGGGTCATTGCTGGTCTCCTGGTATCTCAAGAAGCGAAATGTTCTGCCCTTTTTATGTGTCCTAGGCTTCCTTTGTTCTCCTGCCCTCTCCCCCTTACCTTTCTCCTTCCTGTATAAGGGACTAGGCCCAGGAATGCTCCATGGGGTGGCCAAAAGGTGGGACCCAGGTGGGCTAAAGGGGGAAGGGCAGGATGGTGCAGCCCAGGACATATCAACAACCTCATATCTCCCTGTGGAGAGGGGCAATTCCTAGGACAGGTTACATTGGCCACAGGTTGGAGCAGGGGCAGTTTCTGATAAGGATTGAGGAAGAGCTCCTAAGGAATTAACATTTCAATCCCTCAGGAGACAGCCTCCAACTTCAGGATGGAGGAAGGGCTCCTAAGGAATTAACATTTCAATCCCTCAGGGGATGGCCTGCAACTTCAAGGACTCACTCAAAATTGGCCTCCTTGATTTGACCTGACTTGATTTTCGTATTTATACCAACTCCCTGTCTAATTCTTACTCTCACTAACAGCTGTTATTTTCATGTTCTGATTTTGTTAATTTCTTAATTTGATGATTCTAAATATAATAAAGGTAAATCACTCAGGTTTTAATGTATAATTTTTCATGGTTAACATCTATTTCTTTGCATATGTGCCATTTATATTTCTTTTTAGTAAATTGTCCAAATTAGTCACCTTTTTGTATCAGATCTTTTAAAAACTTTCATCACTGTGTTCTGAATTTTAATGTATATTAATGGCAACATGCTAATATACAAATGTGTTTTGTGTGGGAAAAAAAAAGACATTGCTTCTAACACTCACTGATGTCTAAGATCTGAAGACAGACAGACATCATTCTGAGTCCTAGTTTTAGAGCTCTAGGAGAGAAGTATTTTCTCTAACTCTTTAAATGTTCTCTTTATTGCAGCATTCATATTGTTTCCCAACAGAGTTTTTGACAGACCTTCCTTGACACAATGAGAAAAGTTATAGTTCCTCCCCTTACAAAATCTCTGTGACAAGTATCAGTCACCAGTTTCTTAGCACACACAGTAAAAGACTTGATATATTATAGTTGTAAAATAGAGCCCAAGCTCTAGAAGAAAACAAAACAAAACAAACAACAACAACAACAAAAACTCCAGCCTGGGACAAACTTTGAAAATTTGTCTTGTGCTTTCTTTCAGCTATATATAGTGTTGAGCTTCCATTCAGAGGCCCTGGGGGATTTTATGGAGGATTTTGAGTGGTGTATGTAGGGGAAGGTTAGCACTTCATGTCAGGAAGATCACTGGTGGCAGTGTAGAGAGTGGGTTGTAGTGGCTTATTCCAGAAGCTGGGAAAATATTTGGATTCATTGCCATAGTCAGTGCAAGAGATGACAGTGGTCTCGATTTTAGCAGAGGAAATAAGACAGAGTGATGGATTCAAAGCACTAATTTTCAGATAGAAGCAATAGGACTTGAGAATTTATTGGATAAACAGACTGAAAAAGAAGAATGATGCCACCATTTCTAACTTGAGCAACCAGTTATATGGTGTTGCTATTGAGGCCAGCAGCATAAGAAGAGGAGAAGGCTTGGGGGAAAAGGTGATTCCATTTTGGATGTGGAGCTTGAGATGTCTGTGAGCTCAAGTGGAAATGTTGAACGCATAGTTGGACTATTCAGACCTGAAACTCTGTAGAAATAGCAAGGTGGTAAATATAGATTTGAAAGTTTTTAACATAGGGTGGTAGTTGAACCCTTGGGGATTCATCTACCAAAAAGGTGTGAAATGAGAAGTGGGCCAAAATCCCCAAGGGATGCAGTATGTATGTCAAAACTGGTCAAAGGGAGAGAAACACCCAAAGGAGTCAGGAAGAACAATAGAAAAGAGCAGAATGAGAAGAGTGGGGTGGAGGAGGATGAAGGAGATAAGGCTTCATGGAGGTTGTGTCAGATGTGTGTAATACAAGGTAGCTGTCAGATTAGATGGAGACTGAAAGTTTCCTGTGGCTCTACGAGTGTTACTGTTTACCTTAGCAACAGCAGTTTGGAGCAGTAGTGATGAAGGCCAGACATCAGCGTGCTGCTGAGTAAGTGGGAGGTGAATATGAATAGGCCAGCAAGTGTGTGGGGTAGGACCATGGCTAGAAGGGCACATGGGAGAAAGCAGATTTTGAGGTTTTTTTTTTTTTTTTCCATTGTTCTTTATATTCAGTTTTTAGTTAGGGGGGATTTGAGGGGGTTGATTCTACTGAGAAGGAGCTGTTAGGGAGAGGGTAAGCTATGAGGGAGGACAACTCACAAAGGGATTCCACTGGGAGAGAGAGGGGAAGGATCTCTATCTCTGGTAGAGGAATTATCCCCATAAGAAGTGCAACTCTTCTTCTGGAAAGAGAGAAAGAAGGTTGTATATAGCTAGTAATGTTAGTGGCTTAATTCTTAGTTTTCCCAGTCTCCCCTTCCTCTCCCAAATCATGGCCTTACCCTAAGCTTTATCCTACTATTAATAAATATATTATTTTAGAATGTGAGGAATTATCTATCTGGGCATTTCTCTTTTGTTTTGGGTCACTAGCTAGTACCCTTAGTGTGTTAACTGTAAGTGCTATAGGGCTGGGCATCTATCTTGGTAAAGCGTCTTGGTAGAAGGACGGGAGCCTTCCTTTAGGTAGTCAGAGGAGACCCTTCTGAGCCACACTTGCCTTTGCTGAATGGATAGCGGGGGTTAAGACATAGCTTGAGATTAGGGCACGGCCCTCATTCATCCAGTGCTCTAATTGATTGTGTAAATCAGTCATAGACACTTGTCAGCACTTAATGTAAGTCAGTGCTTCATATTTCATTCTTGAGAAAAATATTTCACGAGCTATTTTCTGTTTTATTAAGGAAAGGGAGTCTTGGTTAACTCTGATTATTCTTTAACTGTGCAAGCAATTTGAAGGCTTGGCAGATACAAGACTTGTCTTCTTGGAACACTTTTCTTTAGTTCATTTGATTAGCATGACAACAAGTGGGTCTGTGTCTGATGGTAGGACTATCCTGGGTTGATTGGCACTGGAATACATTGCTTCTATTCTCCATACAAAGACTATTTCTATGTGCAAAGCTGGGCCACAAAGAACACGAAGGGTCACTTTGGATGGGGGAAAAGAGGCTGCAACTTGGTTGCCAAGGCCTTGGACTTTGTTTAGGGATAGGAATGGAAGATGAATACCAAGATCCTCAGTTATCTTTAGATCACCACCAGGCAGATCTTCCTCCTTCACTCTAGTCTTATTTAGGTGGCCAGGCTTCATCTAACAGTGCAGGGCAGTAGTCAGATTATCTAAGTTTTGAGCATCTTGGTTCCTGCAAACCTCTAACCAGGGGAGAAAATTGTTTCTATTGGTATCTCCCAGGGGTAGCCATAGTTTGGAGCTACTCTCAGTGTGATTAAGCAAGCTTCTGAAGTCTGGATGGACTGTGGATCTGTTTCCCAAACTTGACACATATTGAGGTAACCAAAGAAGTTAAAAAGGAACACTGATGCCTAGGTCCCCAAAATTCTGATTTAATTGGCTTAGACTATGTTTAGGGCATTGAGATAAAAAAAATCTTTCCATATTATTCAAATATACTGCTAAGTTTAAGAATCACTGAACTAGATGATTGGTACTTTTGAGAGATAGCATGGGCTGGAGATCACAAGATGCAAAATCAGCACTTTTTTTTGGAGAGGAGGGTACCAGGGATTGAACACAGGGATGCTTACCCACTGGGCTACATCCTCAGCCCTTTTTATTTTGAGAAAGGGTATTGCTAGGTTGCTTCAGTCTCACTAAATTGCTGAGACTGGCTTTGAACCTGCAATCCTGCCTCAGTTTCCCAAACCACTGGGATTATAGGCATTTGTGCCTAGCTTCAAAAGCAGCACAAGTAACTGAGGAATTTTTAAAAACACATTTTATTATTTAAAAGCCATTGCAATAAAATGGATTCCTGTACTTTTTTTTCCAGGGCTGCATTCATATTTATTTCCTGGAAATCTTCAGGATGAAGTATTCATTTGTTACTGCAGTTTACTACATTTAGGTTCCACACATGTTTATTAGGGTGGCACGTGGACACAAGAAAAGATAACATTTCCTGGGAAAACAATTTGGTTTTCACGTCAGTAGCCCTTGTGGAGAAGAGGTGAACCAAGAAAATGTATTGTTTTGAGGAATCTGAACTTCGATAGTACTTGATAGCATGTTGTTTAATGGTGACTTTGGAAATGTTTTCCTTGGTGGGTCAGAGTTCTTGAAGAACCGAGAGCTAAAGCAGGACCTCAAGTAAATATAATGATTATCTAGACTTGTATGTTATTATTCTATCATACCCATGGAAATGAACCACGTGACTCTGCAGTACCCAGGTTTATTTGTTAGCAGGACTCTTAACCTTGAAATTTATGGTGGCTCTACAGGAAAGAACTTAGCAGTCATTTCTTTTGGAGCCAAGTATTAATTTTTAAAGGAGAAATCAAATCAAATAATATGTTCTTACTTATTTCTCATTTACTTGAGTTAATGTGGCAACATGCTGTTTCTGAAGAGGGTATCAGGAAAGTCTGAGAAGACTTCTTTGTGACTTAAGCAAGTTCAGCCATAAGCATTATACTTAAATTGTCTCTCTTTGCCTCCACCCAGTCTCCATATTTCCTCAGGAATGTCCAGAGATTTAATAAAATATTACTGAGAAAGTCTTAGTCTTTTCTTCGATAAGAAGACCTTCCAAATTGGTAGTTCCTCAGAAGAAAATCTTCATATATGAAAAGCAAGGACCTTTCCTTGGTGGAACATGCCTTTCATGTTTTATTTTATCTGACCTCAAAGTTACTTATTTTATTTCTTTCTTTGGCAGGTTTATGATTCATTTTGTAATCTTCTCAGCCTTGATTTTTAAGGACTATATTATCATTTCAAAAAGCTATGAGGTCATTTTGTAGCTTGGCTATGTCTTGCCCTCTAGGAATTGCACTAATCCACACCTCAAATATTATTTGAGAAGCAAGATATGGTGGTTCACTAGATCCTACACTTCTCATTAGCTCTTCACTTCAATATAGCAGCTCCTGTGGGAGTCTAGGACTGAATGTGTAAGACCACTTGTTATGGTTTAGATATGAGGTGACCTCTAAAAGCTCATGTGTAAGACAATGCAAGAAAGTTTGGAAGTGAAATGATTGAGCTATGAGAGTTGTAACTTAATCAGTGGACTCTTCCACTGATATTAACTGGGTGTAATTGTAGGCAGGTAGGGTGTGGCTGGAGGAAGTAAGTCACTGGGCTGTGCCTTTGGGTTTATATTTTGTCCCTGGTGAGGGAATCTCTCCCTGCTTCCTGGTTGCCATGTCCTGAGCTGCTTTCCTCCTCCACACCCTTCTGCATGATGTTCTGTATCAGCCATCGATGGACTGAGACCTCTGAAATCCTGAGCTCCAAGTAAACTTTTCTTCCTCTAAATTTGTTCATGTCATATCTTTTGGTTACAGCAAGGTAAAACACCACTGATTCTAAAAATGGTCAATTAGAAAACTCTTCTCAGTGTAAAGGAGATTGGGAGTTTGCACAGGAAGAGGCAGCTGACATTTCATGATGCAATGTGCAATGTCTCATGGACTGTCTCCTGGCAGCCATTCAGATTTCTGTAGAAGAAAACATGGTCAACACAAATATATCCCAATTTATTGAGCAAGAAACTTTGGCTATTCAAACTAACAAGAGGCCTTTAATGTTTTTTTCTAGTAGGGGTCCAGTGTCTGGAGTATAAGGTAGGGTCTGAGTCACTGAGGAACTCTGGAACCAGGCAGCAATCTAGTTACAGGAAATTCATAACTCAAATCAAAGTGGAACTTGTAATAAGATCAACTTGTGCTAGACTGATGAACTCTTGAACTTCTCATTCTCCCTTTAGAGTATGTTCAAACTGAGGTTTGGGTAGATTTGACTTTATCCAGAGACTAAATGGCCCAGTGGGGAAGGTCAGAAGATAAATAAATGCATATATTATTGTAATTGAAAGGTATTTAATTTGATTTTGAGGGGGGGGGGTGACTATTGTACTTTGATAGTTTGAGAAGTCTGTAATTCCCTAGTTAGAAATATATACTTTTGAAATTTAGAATAGTATTTGTTGGATTACAAAGGAGAATAATTTTTTATTGAAATAGTGTTGTTGAAATAAGAAATGTGTTATAGGAACATAATGTGATGCTAAAATAGCTGTAGTATTTATTTGTAATAAAGTCACAAGTACTACTAAGGTGTGCTGGAATGCTAAACTTCAATTAGATATTAGTGGGATAAAAAAACTTGTAGTTTTTTTCCCCCATCGACATTTCTAGCCTTCCATGCATCCCAAGAGGTCTGGAGTAGTAGGATAGAAATCTCTGCTATGGTTTAAATCTTTCTTGTTCACGGAGTGGGATGGCCAGTTGAACACCCTACCTGGGAGGAAGGTGAGAGCTGACTGGTATGCAGGGAGGTACAGGGAGTTGGAGTGGGAAGGTGGAGTTAGGAGTCAAGGTGACTAGGAAAGAGAGGCCCCTGTGCCCCTATAATTGAGCCAGGCCTTCTGGCCCCTCCAGCCACTGAGCCAGTAGTTCCCTGAGGATGGAGGCCTGAGCAGCACTGCTCCAACTGTGAGATCACTTTGGTCTGAGTGCCCCAAGTCAGGACTGCCAAAATACAGTTGCAGAGATGTGTGTGAGGCCACCAACCTCAGGACTCATGATGCAGGCAGTCTAATCCAAAAGGTTCTGTGTATGTGTGTGTGTAAAATATTTGATGGGTCATGCATTCACATTTGTTATTTGGTTTTCTAATCCAGGGAGAGATGTTTTTGGTTTATGGATTAATTTTAAAAGATATTTGGAAAAGACTGAAAATGAAAAACTAAGCCCTTTGCCATTGGCAATTAACTGAGGATGATTTCTTCCCTTGAGAAATGTTGGCTGGAAGGATGCAGAGCTGAGAGCTCCAGCTTCTCCAGAAGTGAGGAGGAACCCTGGGGGCATCTCAGATTCTGTATAGTAGATGAGCCTAATATTATTTAATAAAGAATGTTTCTGGGCCCTGCTCACCAATAGCATGGGCAGGTATAAATGAGGTGAAATAAATAGCTCCAGTCTGTGAGGACTTCATGTGGCTCACGGGGAGATGAAACCAAATGTTCACTCATTATCGAATGGGAAAGTAAGACAAGGTAGTTTAACATTAACAAACAAGTATTTTTTTTTCCTGAGGTTCCCACAAAAATCTCAGTTGATTGGGGTCTTGATGAGAAAGGTGAATGGGAGGAGAAGCAGTTGGTGTAGGGTCTGCAAGTCACAGCTGGTGTGGGTACGGCCAGGGAGGTGAGGCCAAAGAAACCAGTGCCCCTCCCTGCTGGGACAGTGCTACAGATCACAGGAGTCCAAGGGGAAAGGCCTCCAGGGTCTCCAGATCTAAATTCTCCACCCTACAGGAGAAAACTAAAGACCAGACAGAGGAAGCAGGCTCCCAAAGTCACATGATGAAGAATCAGGTCTTCTGAGCTCAGGGCTCATTTACCTGGCAGCAAGTTTTTTCTTCTGTAAATGTTGGTTTAATTGTGGAAGTTACATGGCATGGTTGGTGGTTTAGAAAAAACATGGCCACAGTACTCCTCACTTCAGGAGGTGATACTGAGTCTTCCTCCCCTCAAATGAGGACTGTAAAATGACTTACTTCTAATAAGTAAAGTGGTTCTTTATACTAGAGTCTAAGGATGAACTTCAAATACTTTTTTTTTTGGTATAGGATTTCTTCATTTTTAACAAGAGCATCTAGAACTTCTTCAAGATCCTTAAAAGGAGTTCATGACTTCACAAAAGTTCAGAACCATTATTTTAGATTGTGTCTTGTAGTCCTGGGCCTTTCTACTTTGGCTCTAGGTGGAAACAGAGTGTACTTTGGGACTATTAACCTTCTCTGGGGCTGAAATTATCAAATTATGTGTTATTAGGTGTGGGGTTTTCCACATGTCCAGAGAAATATATGAAAACCAAGAGAACAAAGTGAAGGCATTCAATGGTGTGGAAGTTGAGTATTTGCATGGTGTCAGGTACAGGGATGTGTAAGGACATAATAAAAAATATTCCTAACTTGCTATGTTGGGAGAACTTCAAGCCTGGACATCTGCAGAGTGAATTTCATGACTCATGGTGGGTCATGGATCTTTTTGTTCCAGGGTTCATTGACCATGTAAACTGTCATGAACTTGTCTCTTTGTGGGTCCATGGAGGCCCACCCTTTCCACAGGAGTGTCTTCATAACTGGAACTGGTCTCAGGGAAAGGGGGAGAGAGAAAAGAAAGAAGAACCCTTTTGACATTGCCAAGTGCCAGTGAGGCTGTGGATCAGCTCTGATATACTGCTGGTAGAAATGCAAAGTAATGCAGTCAATTTGAAAGCAGTTTGGCAGTTTTGTTTTAAATCAAACATACTGATTATGTGACCCATCAGTCCCCTTCCTAGGAATTCCCCCCCAAGAAATAAAAGCTGATTTTCTTTAAACCTGCATGAAAATGTTTAGAGAAACCTTATTAATTATCACCCCCAAATGCAAAAATCCCCAAATGCTTTTCAACTTGTGAATTGAAAAACAGCTTGGAGGAATCTACTACTTTGTGTTAAATGAAAGAAACCAGATTCAAAAGCCTAACTACTGTATGATTCCACCTGTGTGGAACAGGTAAGAGACAGAGACAGTCAATGGTTAGCAAGAATGAAGAGTGAGGGGAAAACTTAAGTACAAGTGGGCATCACGGGGAATTATTTTTGCAATGAAGGAATTGTTCTGTATCCTGATCCTGGTGGTGGTTACGTGCCTAGACATTTGTCAAAACTCACCAAAAAAAGTTAATTTTATTGATGTAAATTTAAAAATAAATTCTAGGAAAACTCAAACAAAACAAAATAAAGTGATTTAAAAAAAAGAAAAGCAAAAAGTAAAAAGAAAAGAAAAATAGCTCTTGACTGGAACAGAGCTTATTACAGAGCCAAGAAAAGGAGCTCAAGGTCACAATGGGACATTCCACTTGCTACTGCATATTCCACTGACTTTAGCCAAATCCTTGGTGCAGACAGGCAGTGGGAAGAACATGGCCAATTTCAGGGTGCAGAAGCCCAAGAGTTTGACTCAGGAAACTGGAAATAGAGATAAATCCTGGGAAAGAGCAGTTGTGTTGAAGTGGACAAATTGGTCTTCAGAATGAAGTTTGGAGCAAGAATTCTGGCACTACCTCTTTGGGGAAGAACAATGCAGATCAGGGCTCATGGTTCTTGGACAAGAGATCTGAAAAGCTGCTGGAAGACTTCCAACGCTTGGACAGTTCTCCATGCCTTTTTTCTCTGCTAGCAATTCAGTGAGTAAAGGCTGTGTCAAGGCCTTCTGTCAAGGAGAGCCAACTCTTTGGGGGCAATCAGGCTTTATCAGGAGATATTGAACATTTATGGAAGAGTTGATGGGCTCTCCAATGTCAGACAAGGAGTAAACATGTTACAGTGGAGAGAATAAAAAAGGGTTTAACCTTCAGCTTATCATGTGCAATAGGCTGAGTGACCTTATTCTAGTTACTTACCTTTTCTAAGCCTCCATTTTCTCCTCTGAGACATAAAGTTGTTGTGGCTATAAAAGATGAGGCAGAATGGATATCCCTGTCCCTGTTCCTCTACCCCCATATATACATCTGTGAGACATTCTCAGCCAGAGCGTATCAGGATCTGATCAGAGCCAACCATGTTCATAGGAGAGATATCCTTTCCCTACATGCAATCAAAATAGTGGTGAGTGGTGTCTCCAGAGAAACACAATGCCCAACTCAGGGTGCTGGTGTGCTTCTTAGGTAACTAAGAAGTTGAGAAGTGTAAATGTAATTATATATCTTTCCAGTGGCACCTTAGAGAGGAAAGAGAATCCCTGCTATCTCCTCATTCCCAGGACTAGAGTTTACTCCCTTGACTTTGGATTTGTCAGAACTTGGGAAAAAGACCAAGACTGAGTGGTAGAGTCTAGAAACCTCCATTGGGTGAGGGCTGGGAGAGGCTCCTTGGATGGTGACATAGAAATGGGGAATCAAATGAGTGGATTATGAGAGGAAGAGGTTGAGGAGGGAAGGAGGAAGAGAGAATCTTTGCAGGGTACACTGTTTCTGAACCCTCACTGTGTAAGTTCTCTTTCCTTTGAGTGGTAAAGAGAAAAGATAAGCTAGAAAAAAATAACAACCTCCATTCCTCTTATCCTGAACTGCTCAGAATAGTGGCAAAGTGATCTTGCCTCTTTACTCTTGTACTACATATGCTCCTCTATGCAGAGCTCCTCTAGTCTTCCCCATCCCCACATGAGAAACTGCAAGAATTAATTTTCAGAGACATGCTTATAGGTTATCAAGGAACCCTGTTTGGTTTTGAGGTCATTGAGTTGAGAATAGTAATGATGTATGACTTAGAAGGGAGTCTGCCACACCACAGCATCAATGCTTTTTTATTTTAATTAGAAAAATTACTCCTTTTAATTTTTTGAAGATTCATGGAACATGTTTATAAATTAAAAGCTCTCAGAAATATTTTGGTAAAAAGAAATTATAGCGAATCCCACCATCATGTACATCCACAAGAACGGGCTCCTAATTAGAAGAAGATATTCTAGGCATCAATGTTATGTGCTCAGCATTGTCATTATTGTTGTCCCAGTGGTGTGCTTCAGAGGGGACCATGTGGCCTTTACTCCTTATATTATTTCTGTGTTCTCTCCATGGCTAGAGCATAAGGAATTGTACTTTGTTCAGTTTCTGATACTCTAGGTGGACTTTTCTTGAAAAGAAATGGATTTGAAAACAAGAAATTGAATAAAATTAGATATTTTTTGTTTTTAAAGAGAGAGAGAGAAAAGAGAGAGAGAGGGAGAGAGAGAGAGAGAGAGAGAGAGAATTTTTAAAAATATTTATTTTTCAGTTTTCGGTGGACACAACATCTTTATTTTATTTTGTGTGGTGCTTAGGATCGAACCTAGCGCCCCACGCATGGCAGGCGAGTGCGTTACCACTTGAGCCACATCCTCAGCCCCAAAATTAGATCTTATGGTATTGATGATTAGTATTATAGACTGAATATTTATGTCCCCCCTGCCCCCCATTCATCCAATGTGATGGTATTTGGAGGTGGGACATTTAAGAAGTGCTTACTTAGGTCATGAGGGTGAAGCTCTCATGATTGACCTTGATCCTTCCTCTATGTGAGGACACAGCCAGAAGCTGCCATCTATGAACCAGCATCTCTCATTAGACACAAATCTGCTGGCACCTTCATCTTAGAGTTTTCAAACTCCAGAACTATGAGAAATACTGCCGCAGTCTGGCTGGGCACAATCAGGAGCCACTTGTCAAAAGAAACTAACTTTATTTTTAGAACCACACACGCCAAACAAAACAGCCTCTCAGGAAAAACCCTCAGAGCCTCAACTGCCACCACCGGCTTTTCCACAAGCCTCTCTCTCCCACACCAGCTTCTCTCCACCTCCCACAATCCTCCTGCTCTTGAGGCCGATTGGCTGGGTAACGTGGGCGGAGCCAAAAAAAGTCCCCCAATGAGCAGCTCCGTGGTCTGAAAGGGCAGGGAAACAGTCCAATGAGCATCACCGCAGAGGAGCCAATCAGCTAGATGTTGCTGGGGCCGAGGAGCCAATCAGCTAGATGTTGCTGGGGCCGCTGTGAAGTTTGCTGGCAGCTGGAAGTTTGCTGGGGCCCCTTTGGCTGTGGCTCTCAACAAAATACATTTCTGTTGTTTATAAGCCATCCAGGTTATGGTAATCTATTATGGAAATCTATATTGACTAGACAATTTGAAGTTATACCAAAAATTTACACTCAACTCTAATGATGACCAAATAGCCTGAAAAAGAGTCAGAGGAGCCTTGAGTCCTTGCAACCATAGAGAGAAAGTCATCAGTTGTTGTTTTCATTGACACATTTCTGCTTTTTTTTTTTTTTTTTTTGCCAGGTTGGCCCTTTGGCTTGCATCTGTGAGCTGAGTAACTAAGTCTATAAGTGCAGGGCCATTGGGGCCAAGGAGAGCCGTAGTCTCAGTCAGAAAAAGAGACAAATAAAAACAAAAACAAACCACCACCATCAATAACAGCAGCAACAAAATAACTCCAAATGCATGTTCTATTGTCACAGAATGGAGTTCTTTCAAATAAGAAGGCCTTAATATAACTTTACCTTGAAAATCTGGAGACATAAGTCCTATTGTCTATACTCTCAAATCTAGACACTACTCTTAAAGTGAGACATTTGAAATTATTCACAGTTCTAGTTGGCTTTGCCCAGCTTTAAGTCCTGCCGCTCCCTCATCATCCTACTCTTTGACTTCCTGATTGTATTCCCCACTCACTCATTGTATTCCCCACTCACTGCCATATCCACACCTTTGCTGAAGCTGTCACCTCTCCCTGATTCTCCATGCATGACTCTTGAGTCTATTGAGCCTCATCATCTGGTGACAACATATCCTTCAAGTACCTAGCATGGTACTTTATGATTGTTTCTTGTAGTTTTTGCATCTTGGTAAGATTTCTGTTTCAGGACAGCTGATTTTGTTCTGTGTACCATTGTGCCCTTGGGTCCAGAACCTTGATTCTTTGTTTTTGTAAAATGACAACACAATCCCTTTCATCAGATAAAGTCTATTAAGTTGTTTGAAGAAATCTACATATAAAAGAATTAATTTAATGGAATGCATTTTGTGTAACTTGACCAATGAGCCAAGTCCTTTCTTGCATTTGTTTCTGATTTATAAGAGTATATATGTTTGAGAAAGTCCTAATGTGAAATGTATGTATGTTGTTTCATGCTCTCTCATGTGCTGAGTCCAGTGCACCTTGTGATATTTACATTTTGTTCTGTATAGTATGGAGAACACTGTTCTGCCAGTGATGAGTTTCTAATAAGCAGCAACTTTAGGAATGTCATGTTGTTAGGAAATGTACAAGGTTACTGCAGCGCTCTAAAGTTTGATTAGTCCATACAGAACATTCTGTACTTTTCAAGGGGAGTAAGACAGATGTTTGGTTCAACTTCATTTAAAAGGTATTTTCTTCTGATCTATGCACTGAACCATATGACTGATATGATTTTTCCATGACTCTCTTGTTCCATGTGTTATCCATTATGGATTCGGAGAGCTGAGAATACCAAAGCCAGTGTGAGCAAGCAGAGCCCATATGTACAAGACAGGTAGCTTTTAGTCACTTGCTCAGAAGGGCTTCCCTCAGTTGCCACTGATCATCACACAACAAGATGTCTCCAGAATCTAGAATTAGATTCTGTTACTCCTGGATGTAAGGGCTAGTACATCAAATGGAACCTCTGATAGGGCCTTTCTATTATTTAGAATCTCAAAATGAGAAGCATTCTTTTATTTACTAGAAAGAAAAAAATTAAGTTTGAGATAAATTATTTGTCATTATTCAAGAAACATTTGTGGATCTAATATGTAGTGGGCAGTGTGCTGGATTTAAAGATGAACCATATGAAATCTTTGTTCTTGGAGATACATGACTCACAATCTGCTGAAACTAGAAAAGGCTCATGTAGCAGGTGGCATTTGAGTTGTATTTGAAAAATGAATGGCATTTCACCAGTTTTAATCTTATAGACAGAAGTAAAAGATTATCTTGTTTCATTGCAGATAAATTGATACACCAAAATCTAACTTATTTGACAGAGTGTAAAAAATAGGATTTATTTGATGGTTCTAATTCAGTGGTCAAATATAAATTTCTCTATAATAATTAAAAGAAAATACTGATAGGGCATGATATTTAGTTTCCTTTCCAAAAATTCACCAAGAGGGAGCAATAAAAAGTCATAAGACATTTTAGAACCCATTAATAGGCTTCCAGCAAAATATGTACAATACAGTGAATCCTCACTTTGCACAGTTCTGATATGTGTGGATTTCAATTACCATGTTTTACTTAAATAACACTAGTCCCCAACAACATAGCTCAAATTTTAATGACCAGGGCGTATTAACCATGAGGTATTGCATGAAGCACAGATTTTGCTGGTGCCTCTTCAGTCCAAAGTTACTATGTAAATAACAGATGCACAGATCACTCGTGATGAGTGACCAATCGTATTGTCCCTTTGTCACTAGTAATAAATTCTTGTGATATTTTACAAAAATGGATAGGTAATTGAAAAAGGGAAAACAAAGACAAAATATAGAAAAAATGAAATTTGGTGAGGCTGGACACATAAATCAAATGGGTTATAGGAGAAATAGCTGACCATGCAAATGCTGATCCTGCCTTTTGAGACACTCTAGAAATGCAGCTGGGACTTAGTAAAGATAGATTTACTGACATAAAGGAGGAAAAGGTTATGATGAAAAAGATGAAAATGTTCTAGAGGAAGTGATGCCAGCAAAAACCCCTCTATATTTAGGGAACTCTTGGAGCTATTTCACAACACCAAAGCATAAAGAATAAAATGTTGGAAATGAACCCAAATTTAGAGTGACAATTTGCACGGTCTAGAAAATACTCTCCATAGTTAATACTATGAGAAGGAAGGAAGCCCTGTTCAAACTACTCAAGAAACATCTGTGGATCTAATATATAGTTTTTACAAAGAAATAAAACATTTTAATTCTCCATGTTTCTAATTTTTAAATTACAATGCACTAAATAAATGCTAGTTTCATTATTTTTTTTTCATTCACCTATACATTCAAAGTCAACAGTTGGAGAGTTTTAAATGTTTTAACAATGTATGTGTGTGTGTGTGTGTGTGTGTTGCTAAGAACCCAGGACCTTGCACATGCTAGGCAAGTGTCTTCAAGCCTTAACAAAATATTTTTAGGGTCATGGAATAACTGTAGTTTTCCCTATTGATTATTCAGATCATTTTGCATAGAATTAGCTTCAACAGTCATTTTTTTTTTTAGTTCCATGATGTTTAGTCCCCCAAGCAGGGACTTCCTCTATTTTGAGGTGATCAAAGATACTAACAGCCAATAAAAACTCAAAGCAGGGAAATAGGTGAATCTGCTTCTGTTGTCAATTCCATCCATACAATGAAGGCTTTAGCTGTTTAAGTAGGGTGCTTTGATTTTACATTTCAGAACTCTTTACCTTTCATAGGACAGAGGATGCTTCCCACATGCAACACTAATTTTAAGAAGTTGTGCTCAGTAGGTTGTTTTCACCTATTTGGCTTGCTAAGGAGTTTTTCAGTTGCTATTCTGACCTGTTATCAGTGTCCATATTCATGGAGGGCAGTTACATGTTCTGTCCTTTGAGTAAGGAAAGGTTCATGATGTGGGGTTGTCTAATTGTAGGTCACATGCCAGATTAGTGAAGGTTGTTGTAAGGAGCATCTAATTTTGCCTAGTCAAAGTCAGTTCCCAATATGCTGATAATAATCACCCTCTTTGGAATTTGTAGTTTTTGTTTTGTTTTGTTTTTTTTTTATTGTACACAGTAGTGGTGCCACTTTGTTAAGGTGCCTCATGCTTCCTTAGCCTTTCTGACTGGAAATCCAATATTGAACAGTGGTGATTGCAGTTGATTCCCCAGCAAATGGACCCTGAAACACTGTTCATTAATTCTGATCCTGTATCTCCAGATCTTATTTCCCATTCTTTCTGAATTGCATTCTTCAACTTTCCCTTTCAATTTCTGAGCTAGCGTGTGTTTCTCCGATAGATTTCTGTTTTATTTTCCTAGCTTCTCTAGAATTTGTAGATTTGATTATTAAGTGTAACCTGTGTGGTATGATTTAGATACGAGGTGTCTCCCAAAAGCTCATGTGTGAGACAATACAAGAAAGTTTAGAGGTGAAATGATTGGTTTATGAGCACCTTAACCTAATCAGTGCATTAGTTCCCTGACAGGGATTAACTGGGTGGTAACTGTAGGCAGGTAGTGACTGGAGGAGGTGGGTCATTGGGTGTGTGCCTTTGGGGTATATATTTTGTTGCCAGGAGAGCCCTTTCTCTCTCTGCTGCCTGGGTGCCACGTTTCCAGCTGCCTTTTTCCGCCACACACTCCACCATGATATTCTGTCTCACCTTGCACCCTAAGGAATGGAGCCGGTGTCTATGGAGTCAGATCTCTGAAACTGTGAGCAAAAGAATAAACTATTCCTCCTTTAAAATTGTTCTTGTCTGTCTTTTAGCAGTGAAAAAGCAAACTGAAACACTGTGTTTTGTTCTTGAGCTAGGCCTAGTTAAAAAATAAAGATAAACCTTGAAAGAGAATGCTAATGAATAAAAGCTATGAAAATATCAGAGATATTTGGCTCGACTCAGTGGATTTTTATCTCCCTTTGTCCAAATGGAGAATTTCACTGGGGTAATAGATTCAAACTCCAGAAAACATAAATGAATCTAAAGAATGGCAGCATATTGAAGAATCCATCTTCTGTTCATTCAAGGTCCACATGAGATGAGAAAGAAATATCCGGCTGCAGATTTCACTTAGTTATTAAATCATGGATCAGCAGCTGTCATATGACAAGCACTGCTCTAGTCACATGGGATGAATCAGTCAAGAAACCAAACAAAAGTCCTCAATCTCTTTGAGCTCCCAGTCTAATGAGTGGAAACTGAAATTGGGAATATTGGTATGGATCAAGTAAAATGTACATGACACGGATCAAGCAAAATCTTACTTGAGATTTTGACTTTTTGCCTCAAATAGAAACCAAATCCAAACTAATAACTTTCAGAAATGTTAAATTCTTTTCACATTTCTGGCTTTATACTTATTTTTCCTTTTATCATTCATGGCTCACATTGGAAGACAAGCATGCCTAGCTTGGATGAATTTCGAACCTCACCACCAAGAGACTCAACAGTGTCTGGTGCCTGGGGCTTGGCAGAAGACCCTCTATGCTCTTGTTGCTCAATGTGCATCAGATGATGGGTATTTATGATCTGAAGCCGGATTTCTCAATAGAAGATGGGAGTAATCCTGCCCTGGAAGGAGAGGTGGCTCCTTATCCTGTGTGCCTTCTCCAATTTCTGGGATGAAGGGAAAATGACTATGGAAATTAGCACCCAGAAGGAATTTCCTGGCTCAATTTCACAATATTAAAGAAAAAGGGATGAGTTATTTGGCATTCAATGTGAAGACTAACATCTCTCACTGCATTTGATCAGTTAGTCATTGCTGTTTAAGAGAATCGAATACAATTTTGTTTTTCTGAAGTTGCCAGTTGAACTCCATTATGATTCTCTAAAGATACATATTTTGAAAACAACACATTTCCCTGATTGTGGGATCATGGTATTGAAACACTTTTCAGTAGAAAATGTGAAATCTGAAGTAAAACACATAAGGTGGGAAGTTGGTGGGCACCTAGAATTTAGTTCTGACTTTTCCAATAATTGACACTTTGACTCTTTATCTGTTCTGTATATCAAGAACCTATTCTGTCAAATGGTTATAAAAAACCCCCTGCTCTCTATTCCTAATATTCTTATGATGAACCTGTTACATAACAGATAAAAATGCTTTGAGAAAATGCCAATAAAATAAGTGCATTGTGTAATTATTCCTAGTTTAATGTTGCCTTACTATGGGGAAAAAAAAGAAAAATAACATTTTTTTTTCCTAAAGGAAGCAATCTAAATTAACACTATAAAATTTTATTAAGTCAGGATGCCCAGGCAAAATGACTGTTTTTTTTTTTTTCTGTGAGTAAGTCAGAATTTCACCTGGTGGAGGTGGCTATAGAAATACTCCTGGAGTAAACTAAAATCTCTGAGATTTTTAGCTCATGTGAGAAATACAACAATGAAAACAGGGGGGGTCGATTTTTTTCAGTTCATTTGATGGAACTTTGGAAATTTTAATCTCATGCTGTAAAGTAATTAAGTCCACTAAAGTGTTTGCAATATTTCTCTTTACTTTTTTGCAATGTCTTCATCTATGTTTCCTTTAGGGATTTGGTCACCATTGAAAAGATTATATGGTTAGACTGCTGTCATGTTAAGATAATCCTCTGATTTTTAAGGCAAATCATTCTTTCATTTAAATAGTTTTCCATATGGATTTGTAGAGGTTCTTTAGCGCTTACTGGCATTTATTATTGATTGATTGATTGTGTGTGTGTGTGTATGTGTGTGTGTGTGTTGCAAATAATATTATCCTCTTGTGTTTTTCTATTTGTTATTTTACTTTTGTAAAGTAAAGACTCACATGCATGAGTCTTTTCCCAGGATGAAATTTAGTCAAATCTGCCAATTCTTCCTCCCTCCCTCCATCCCTCCCGTCCTTCTTTCCTTTCTTCCTTCCCTATGTTCTAGGAAAGACTTTTCCTTTCACAAATTATATATAAGATTCTTCTCCTTCTTTCACTTGGCCACTATTGTTTTACTATTTCTGCATTTAATCTGTCTAGCATTTGATTCTGTATAGAATGGAGCTCATGGGTTCGTGAATTCTCCATCCTCAACTATCTCCAATCTGGTCATTTCCCCACCTCAGCTGTATGGTGGTGTTTGTGATACCTGCCAGGCTCACATTTGAAGTGTTAGTTTTTGACTCCTCCATCGCTTCAGATTTGAAAAGAATGTAACTGGCTTCTCCAACAGTTGGAGGTTTGGCCTAGAGACACAACCAGGAGCATGGAGAGCTAATTCAGCAGAACACAGGAGAAAGAAGGAAGTCAGTAGATAAACTTGAACTCTGCGTGTTCTTCCAGTGAGCCATTCAGAAGTACTGCTTTTTTGTGCAGTACATCTGTGGAGTCCTGTCTGGCTATGTGACTAGCTGTGTTTCTTCATGAAGTACTAGCAAGCTCAGTATGCATTATTTTGTTATGGTTTTCAATCTTTCTATTCCTCATTTCTCTTTCTCCCCACCCTTACTCTCCTGGAACTGCATCTTCTAATAAACATTAGCACTTGAGCCTTGCTTCAGGCACTGCTTCTAGAATACCCAAGCTAAGGTAGGAAGGAATCCAAATCTATTTTTTTCCCAAATGAATAGCACTTTGTCATCAAACTACTATTAATCCATTTTCTACACACATTTACCTGATATTGCTTCTGGCTGTATTCTATCCCATTTATTTATTTATTCAATTTTCTTACACTGTCACCAATCTTCTTGTTCTTATAGATTGAAGGTTTGATATCTAGTAGGTTCTAAGTAATTCTGGAGTTCACTCTCAGTTTCTTCCCTTTACTCATGATATATTCCCATTTCTTCTTTGATTTTACTTTTCTGTTTCACCTCTGTTTTTTAGCATAGATTCTGTCACCTGCTCCTCTGACCTACTGCCAGCATTTCAGCCAGCTTCATCTCTTAATCTAAAATTATTTGTGGTTTGAAAACATAATAATAATTGATGGTATGAAAGAGACTACTAACAATCCTCAATTGCTATACTGTTCCAGGGTGATAGAGCCTTTGACTTTTTCACTGGACCTACCTAAAGTCTTTTGTTGTGGTGAGGAGACCCATCCCTCATCATAGTATCCATCCCATTTCCTGGACTCCTTTGTGTCTAGGTTATGCCAGAGTGAAAAGTTTTGTTCACTGGCTATAGGCAGAATGTCATGAGAAAGGTTCTGATAAATTTCTTAAGAGATGAAGTGAATTACTTTCTGTTTCGACCTCTTCATTATCCTTTCCTCCATCTTGGAGGGTATCAACTGCCATATGGGATCATAAAGCTGAGGCAATTCACAGTGAAGCAATAAGTTAGAAAAGACCTGGATCACTGGTTTTGCGAAGAACCAGACAGCCCTGTATCATCTGCACTGTGTTAGCTTTTGTTGTTGTGACCAAATACCTGACAATTTAGGGAGAACAAGTTTGTCTTGGAGTCATGGTTTCAGAGGTTCAATCCATGGGTGGCTGACTCCATCGCTCTGGGCCCTAGGTGAGACACAGTATTGTGGCAGAGGAAAGCTTCTCAGCTCATGAAAGCCAGGAAAAGAGAGGGGTGGGGGTGGGGGAAAAGGCAGCTAAGGGCAAGATATAATCCCCAAGGGTATGCTCCCAGTGACCGACTTCTTCTAGCCATACCCCATCTGCCTACAGTTCCCACCTGGTAGTCTATTCAAAGTATTTAATCCATCAGATGAATTAATGCACTGATGAGGTTACAGCTCTCATAATCTAATTTCACCTCTGAGCATTCCTTCATTGCCTAACATGAGCTTTTGGGGAGATGCCTCATATCCAATTCATAACATACACTGACATATATCAACCTTTGTATTTTTAAAAATTAATTAGTTAATTAATTTTAATTAGGTATAGATGACAGAAGAATGCATTTTGATTCATTGTACACAATTGCAGCACAACTTTTCATTTCTCTGGTTGTACATGATATAGTGTTGTACCATATGAACAGTCAACCTTTGTGTTCTTTAAGACACTATTATGTAGGCTTTCTGCCTCTCAAAAAAAAAAAAAAAAGAAAGAAAGAAAGAAAAGAAAAAAAAAAAAAGAAAAAAAGAAAAAAAACCACCACCAACAAAATCTCAATCTGCAAGTATGTTAGAAAAATAAGATAAAGATTGTAGGGTAAAAGGAGCTCCATTTTTTTCTCCTAATCATGTTCAGAATTTGGGCATTTTAAAGAAAATTTTAGGTTAGTTTGATATGACCCTTGTGAACTTTGGATAAATCATTAGAAAAATCAAATAATCAGTAGGCTCAGAGTCATCTGAACCTTACTTTACCCCAAAGTCTTAGAAATCATCACACCATACTGAATTGAGCTAGTGTTTCACAGAAGTCACACATGGTTTTAATTAATTCTTGACAAAGGGGTTGGAAAAAAAAGAAGATGTTTTATGATTATAGGATTCAATTATTACAAAAGGCTAAGGGGATAATGAGTGAGAAGTGTTATTATATATTTCTATTGTTATAAGACATGCATGCCTGGCTATTAAAAAATGGGAAAAAAACATACTAATCAGGATCATCTTATTTTTATAAAGTTCTAACTTTTTTGATTTTTTATGGTACTGTCCTGAAAATGAGCATTATTTTCTTGCTGTGGTGCTTGGTTCACTGATGAGTCAGCATATGCTGCTGTAAGACTTCTGGGAGGTTTAGGAAACCTGCTCTAACAGTGTGGTAGGCTTTGCCTAGTGAAGGGAAGAGAGTCTTGTCTCTAGGGTTAAGGATAGGGAGGTAATTTTTCTCTTTGGAGCACATGTTTACATGGACTCACCCACAAGTCTTGATCTCCCACATACCTGATGATATGGTTACGCAGATGGTTCCAGGAAACTAGAGATAAATGTTTTCCTATTTACATAATGACCACTAAAGTGAAAGCACTGGAAAAGGGAGAGAAAGATGGGCCAAATCTCTATGGCTCTGAGCTCATTTCAAAGTTCATTCAAAGATCAGAGTTGTTTTGGGCTGGTGTAGAACAAATGACAAGGATCAGGGACACTGGATAAATTATAGAACCAATTAAAGATATAACCACAAAAAAATAACACCATACAACCTGACACTTGCTTCAGTGTTTATTTTGCTCACTTTCCTTTAAAAGGCTGCTGGGGATAAAAAGGAAGAAATCACAGTACAACAAGGATGGACTTTTCAGTTGTTATGTAGAGGGTGGAGGGCAACAGGGAGAACTTAGCAATAACTGATCTAGCGCTCTGTCCCCAACCCCAGGGCCTTTACATTAAGGCATTTCTCCTAGAACACTCTTTGTAAAGGTAGCTGTGAAACCTTAGAGTGCTCTCTTATTGATCTGCCTTCATGATAAGATATTAACTGACTAGTGTAGCAGTTCAGAACATGTGGTAGTTAGACCCAAGGCAGATATTTTTGAAAGGCATTTAGAACCAGGCTACTATTGGGTGGAGGAAAGCTGTGGCAGAGCCCCTTCAGTAGGCAGAACCAAGGACAAGGTGAGGACCAAGGCACAAAAAGTGATTTGGGGAAGAACAAAGGCAGCAATTTTGTATTAAGACAGTCTTATAGCCAACACTTCACTGAGAAAGCACATTTCCAAATCCCCAGTGTTTCACTTAGTAAGTTATGCATTTAAAATGATGTATTTGGAGATAATGAATATCATGGAACACTTTATTATTTTACTTACAGAATTCAGATTTGGAGCTTTAGAAATTAGATAAGACATATAAGAACTGTGAAGGTTTATTTGCTCATTTGAATGTAGAGAGGCCCCAACTCAAGCTTTTGCTATATTCACTTCTTGGAGGCAAGTCAGGATTCCTGGTAGGGCAGAAACTGCAAAAATGTATTAGGCAAGAGAAAGAAAGAAAGAAAAAAAAGCATGTGGATAGGAGAGGAGGAAGTCAAATTATTCCTGTTTGCAGACGATATGTAGAAAAGCCTAAAGATTATCAAAATCAAAATACAGTTAGAATTAGTAAATAGACTCAAGGAAGTAGCAGGATACCAAGTCAACATACAAAAATTAGTAGTTTGTCTATAGACCAATAATAAATTTGCTGAGAAAGAAATCAGGAAAACAATACTATTCATAATAGCTACAAAAATATCTAGGAATAAATTTAAATAAGGATATAAAAAAATCTCTACAATGAAAATTACAAATCACTGATGAAAGAAATTTAAGAAGACACTAAAGAATGGAAAAGACTCTCCATGTTCATGGATTGGAAAAATGATATTGTTAAAATGTCCATATTATTCAAAGTGATCTATAGATTCAATACAATCTTCTTTAAAATATCAATGGTATTATATACAGAACTAGAAAAAGGAATTTACAATTTGTATAGAGTACAAAAGATCCCAAATAACTAATTGCAATCTTCAGCAAAAAGCAAAACTGGAGGTATCACAATACCTAATTCAAGACACTACAGAGCCATAGTAACAAAAACAGCATAGTATTGGTAGAAGAATGGACACATAGATCAATAAAACAGAATAGAGAACCCAGAAATAAGTAGATGCATTTACAGAGAACTGATGTTTGACAGAAGAGCCAAAACACCTATACTGGAGAAAAGACAGCTATTTTAACGAATGGTGCTGGGAAAACTGGATGTTTACGTGCAGAAGATTGAAGCTTGACTCCTATCTGCCACCTGTATAAAAAGCACCTCAAAATTGATCAAAAACCTTCATGTAAGACCTAAACTCTGAAATTACTAGAGGAAACACTTTAAGATATTGGTACAGTCAATGATTTTCTGGACAGGACTCCAAAAGCACAGGAGACAAAAGCAACCCCCCCCCCCCTTGCACTAGTCACCTTTGCATTTTGAAATTCTTATGGATATGTGTCATGATGTTGTAGGTCTAGACTCCCAGTGCTAGGGATTCAGGGATTGTTGATGTGTCATTTTTTCTCAGACCTGTGTTAGCACTAATACATATCCTGTAGGATTATTAGTCATCATTTTGAGATAAGAATCAGCCTGGAGGATTGAATTTGCACTTAGATCTAGGGTCAACTTGAGATCAGTCTTCATATTGTAACTGATCTTTTTTTTTTTTTTTTAAGTAGCAGGGGATTGAACCCAGGGGCACTTAACCACTGAGCCAAGTCCCCAGAACACTTTTTATTTCTATTTTGAGGCAGGGTCTCATTATGTTGCTTAGGTCTTTGCTAAGTTGCTGAGGCTAGCCTTGAACTTGTGATCAGCCTTGTGATCAGCCTATTGAGCTGCTGGGATTACAGGTGTACACAATCATACCTGGCTTTAATTCTTAAATATTGCATAGAAAGGGCAAAATGCCAAATGCCACTTATTCCCACTCTTTCTGTGTTCCTCCCTGTCTCCCTTCTCCCTCCCTTTTTGTTCCCTGCTCTCCCCAAACTATGATAATTAACTGTTATTTTCTTACAGTTAATGTCATTATCTTGGGTTTAGACAAGGGAAGTGATGTTAAATTTATCAGCAATAAAATTGTCTCCCTCTCTTGGGCTGGGGATGTGGTTCAAGAGGTAGCGCGCTCGCCTGGCGTGGGGGCGGCCAGGGATCCATCCTCAGCACCACATACAAACAAAGATGTTGTGTCCGCCGAAAACTAAAAAATAAATTTTAAAATTCTCTCTCTTAAAAAAAATTGTCTCTCTTTAGGGGAATATTCCTGACTCATTTGATAGAAATTTAAAAACAAGTGAAAAGATACTATTTTTTCCGTTTTGTGAAATCTGTCAGGTACTGTGTACCTAGTATGAAACCCAGAACTGAATATGGTAGATTTTGGTGGTCTTAACCTTTTTATCATTTGTAGATGTATGTTGGAGATCAGGTTAACTGACTCTGTTGGATTTCTAAAGGACTTATATCCCAATTGCATAAAACATAGCAAAGGTACAGAGTGTGTGCACATGAACACAATTTTACTTGACTGACTCAAATTCCTTGACAGAAGGAAGAAAAATATTTAAATTTTGTGTCCATTTTGTGTCCATTCTATGAAAATATACGAGTAAATTATTCATATAACTTTTGAGAATTCCTATTTTGTTCATTCCATTTTGTAAATTTGTGGATTCTGCTATGAATGAACCCTCTCCAGATCATCATGCTAAATTACCTTGTATTCTCCATTATTTGTCCTTACAAAAAAGGTTTGCCCACCTCAGGTATTCCTGAGGGTTATTTTGCAGTGAGAGGTGGCTGGGGGCTGTCTTATCAGATCAATGAGTGGTTGATGCCTACTGGGTATGACACACTAGACACTGCCTGACAGCACCTAGAATTCCACCTGGCATAGAATTCTGAATAAAGGGTACTCAATTCGGAGTTAGGAATTCCATGTTCTAGGAAAACTAACTCTGCCATTAGTGTGTGGTATCAGCTTAGGCAAGTGTATTCTTCCCTCTGGGGCTCAGTTTCTTCCATTATTTCAATGTCATGCCTTTCAACACACCTTCATGCGGCTGCCACGGCAATTTTTCCAAAACACAGCCAGAATCACATAAGCATGTTGCTTCTGAAGGTACTTGTAGCCTACAACAATGGCTTTCAACTCTATGTGTATGTATAAATCAACATGAAAGCAAATCAAAACTTCTGAGCATGAATCCTGGGCATACATTTGCTCAGGTATAATCTTTTAGATCCCTGAACTCCTGCTTCCTAAAAACATTCAAATCCTTCACAATCTGACGACAGATTCCCATTCCAGCTCTGTGCCCTTCAGGGTCCTCCATGAGTGCCA
Organism: Marmota marmota marmota; assembly: GCF_001458135.2. Lineage (NCBI taxonomy): Eukaryota > Metazoa > Chordata > Mammalia > Rodentia > Sciuridae > Marmota > Marmota marmota. Next base: position 38,859,095 of record NW_026000229.1, read on the forward strand.
CACTCTAGCTTGACAGTCCTACTGCTGCTCTTTCTTGCAAGCCACATGCTCTCAGAGGTGGCATGTGCTTGCATGAGCCTGACCACATTCACCAGTGAGCTTTCCCTAAATATTATGCTGTGCAGTATCTATAGATCAGCTTATAAATAATTGGCATGATTTTGGTATTAAGTTTTTCCATCTGTAAATATTATGTGTTCATGTGTGCATTTAATTTTCCTTTTATTTCCTAAAATAATTTATAATTTCTTTTTTAAAATAAATGGTAGTGTTTTGCATTTTTTGATGAGCTTTTTCTTAGCTTGTTTATCTATGTTATTGTTCTTTATGGATTTTTTTCCATTTTATTTTTGAATTTATTATTGCAAGTATATTAGGGAACTATCGTTTGTTCCATTTTCAACAGGTTACTAACCTTTAGGAAATGTTATCAATTCTAATGGCCTTTTAGTTGATTCTTACAAGTTTCTCAAGTGAATGATCACATCTTCTACTGGGAATATTACTTTTATTTTCCTTATTTCTGGTATTAATATCACATTTTACAATTTGTTTTTCTTGTCTAGTCATTAGGACAGAACTTCTGGTTAATGTGAAATGATACTGGTGGTGGCAGATACGGCTGTCTTCTTCCTGACTTTGATGAGAATGCCTCCACTGAAGCTGATCATTAGTTTCTGATAGATATAATCTTTGTAATGTTAAGGAAACTGCTTTTTAAACTTTACTACAATATTTTTTTAAATGGAGGAATGAAAGTTAAGTTTTGTCAAATGTCCTTTAGGTGTCTGTTGAGATGGTTGACTGTTTTCCTTTGATCTCTAATGAACTATATTAGTAGACTTCCTAATACTGAACTATCCATATGCTCTGAGAATAAAACTTATTTGGCTGCTTTGAATTATTTTTTTAAAATACGTAACTGAATTAGATTGAAAGACATACTTATGATCTCTACATGACACATGATGTTAATGATGTATTTGGTATGTGTGTACATGTGTGTTAACTGTCAAATTTTGGGTATCAGGCTTCTATCAACTCATTAAAATTAGTTAAAAAGCTTTCCAGGTTCCAAATTCTCTGACACAATCCCAAAAGCTTGCAAATTATATACTATTGAGTCTGATAATTTTTATGTTGTTGTTTATATATATTTTTTTCAAATTTCATATGGCATATTAAAGTTTCTATCTCAATGCGATTTTTTGGTCATTCAAATGTTCTGAAAAATTTTCTAATAATGTGGTCACATAGAATTATATTCAGTGTTCCCTTATAATACTAATGTTATTTTTCGATTATCCTGATATCCTTTTTTTCTTTCCAAAAGTTGCTTAGTAACATTTTTCATCTATCTTCTGCTCAACTTATTTCAGTTTCTTCTTGCTTCATATTTAAGACATGTATAAAATCACACTCATTCTCTAAATGAACTTTAGCTGGGCACCATGCATTTTGATACGTAGTTTTGTCAGCATCATTAATTTTTTTTCCCTTAAAAACTCGGATACTGCAAATTTTGCTTCCTCTTTGACCAAAGAACTATTCAGGAAAGTGTTTTATCAGCTCCTTTCTAACACTGACTACTTTCTTGTGCTGAAATGAAAGGCATAAAACATACATTTTTGTAGCAGGGATGCTGATGGAAGTCTAGACTTAGACATCACTGATCTGGGTGGCGTGGGTGAAGGGCTTGATCAGCAGTCTGGGGATTCCTCAAGGAGGATGTAACAAGGAGGGCAAAGGACGATGAAACGAATTTGAGGAAGATAAGAAATCATGAAGATTTAATCCAGGGTTGGCCTAGGTTCCGGGTTCTCTGCAGGCAATGGCTGGTGGGTGCTGCTGGGATGTCAGGCATCTTGCAATCATGTCTCTCCTGAGAGTTCACACACTCAGCTGGGGTGCCTGCATGGAAGGCAAGGAGCGGAAGGCACCCAAGAAGAAAGCCCCCCCTTCTTCATGGGAAGCATGAAAAGGGCATTTCTGTCAGTGGCAAAATATGGAAAAGCTGGATAATAAATTTCTTTCTCTGTCATTCTTGGATTGCTTTTTAGCGCAAATGACAGAGCAACTCCCTTTTGGCTTAATAATTTGATTTAATATTTGGATCCTGTTTTTTACTTTTCTTTCTTTTTCTTTTCTCTTTTTGGTACAGCTTAAGCATTGCCTGTGTATGGCTTGACAAGTAAATGCCCTTCAATATGGCAAGCCACGGCTTGGAGAAGGCCTGAAATGAATGGAACGTGGGGTCAGCCTGTACCTCTTTCTTTGTCCCAGGTGTCTAAATTCATTTTTCCTTTCTTTCATCTGGGCAGGTTTGCTGGGTCCTGTGTAGGGGGGCGGGCAGCATGTCTGCCCACCTCTTTCCTGTTTTTCTCCCTTTGCAGATTGGATAGGGCTTGCAAAGAGTTTTGGCTGAGGCAGTAGCTGTGCTTTTACACTGTGTGGATGACTTTGGAAGTGAACTTCCTGGTTGTTCTTCTTAGTGCTGGCATTTCTGTGTGACAGACTCATAGCAGTACATCACATGCTGGCTGGCAGCCCACGCCAGACACAGCCTGAATTTTAGTAGTAAGGTCATGCCCTTTTATCTGGAATCAGCCCAGGGACAATACGAATTCTGAAACAGACTGTACAGGGTAGTATTAGTCTCAGGGGAAGTTTGAGAAGAACTACTATCAGATTCATTCTCTTTCTTTTTTAAAAAAAAATTTAATTTGTTTTAATCAGTTATACATGACAGAATGCATTTATACACCTTGATATATCATACATAGATGGGATATAATTTCTCATTTTTCTGAGCGTACATGTTGCAGAATCATATTGGTCATGTAGTCACATATATACATACAGTAATAATGTCTGTTTCATTCTACTGTCTTTGCTATCCCCACATCCCCTCCCCTTCCCTCCCATCACTTACCTCTAGCTAATCTAAGGTAATGCTGTTCTTCCCTAGTGCCCCCCCCGCCCCCCGCCTTATTGTGAAGTAGCATCTGCATATTAGAGAAAACATTTGGCCTTTGGTTTTGTGGGATTGGCTTGTTTTGCTTAGTGTGATATTCTCCAACTCTAACCATTGACTGGCAAATGCCATAATTTATTCTTCTTTAAAGCTGAGTAATATTCCAGTGAGTATACATACCACATTTTTTTATCCATTCACCTATTGAGAGACACCTAGGTTGGTTCTATAGTCTAGCTATTGTGAATTGAGTTACTATAAACGTTGATGTGGCTGCATCACTGTAGTTTGTTGATTTTAAGTCTGTTGGGTTTAAACCAAGGAATGGAATAGCTGATCAAATAGTGGTTCCATTCCCAGTTTTCTGAGGAATCTCCATACTGCTTTGCATAGTGGTTGCACCAATTTGCAGTCCCACCAGCAATGTATGAGTGTACCTTTTCCCCATATCTTTGTCAACATTTATTGTTTCCTGTATTCTTGATGATTGCCATTCTGACAGGAGTGAGATGAAATCTTAGAGTAGTTTTGATTTGCATTTCTCTAATTGCTAGAGATGTTGAAAATTTTTTCATATATTTGTTGATTAATTGTATTTCTTCTTCTGTGAAGTATCTGTTCAGTTCCTTAGCCCATTTATTGATTGGGTTTATTGTTTTTTTTTTTTTTTGGTGTTAAGTATTTTGAGTTCTTTATATATCCTAGAGATTAATGCTTTATTGGAGGTACATGTGGTAAAGATTTTCTCCCAATATATAGACTTTCTCCTTACTTTATTAATTTCTTTCTTTGCTGAGAAGAAGCTTTTTAATTTGAATTCATCTCATTTATTGATTCTTGATTTTACTTCTTGCACTTTAGGAGTCTTTTTAAGAAAGTCAGATCCTAGGCTGACATGGTGAAGATTTGGGTCATCTCTGTTCTAGTGCCTATGTCTTTGATCCACTTTGAGTTGAATTTTATGCAGGGTGAGAGACAGAGGTTTAACTTCATTTTGCTACTTAAGGATTTCCAGTTTTGCCAGTACCATTTGTTGAATAGGCTATCTTTTCTCCAGTGAATATTTTTGGTACCCTTGTCTAATATTAGATAACTGTATTTATGTGGGTTAGTCTCTGTGTCCTCTATTCTGTATCATTGGTCTCCAAGTCTATTTTGGTGCCAATACCATGATGTTTTTGTTACTATAGCTCTGTAGTATAGTTGAAGGTCTGGTATTGTGATGCCTCCTGCCTCACTTTTCTTGCTAAGTATTGCTTTAGCTATTCTGGGTCTCTTATTTTTCCAAATAAATTTAATGATTGCTTTTTCTAATTCTATGAAGAATGTCATTGGGATTTTAATAGGAATTGCATTAAATCTGTAAAACACTTTTGGTAGTAGAGCCATTTTTAAAATATTAATTCTGCCTATCCAGAGATCATGGGAGATCTTTTCATCTCCTGAGGTTTTCTTGAATTTCTTTCTTTAGTGTTCTGTAGTTTTCATTGTAGAGGTCTTAACCTCTTTTGTTAGATTGATTCCCAGGTATTTTATTTTATTTTTTGAAGCTATTGTGAATGGAGTAGTTTTCCTAATTTCTCTTTCAGTGGATTCTTTGCTAATGTATAGGAATGCATTTGATTATGGGTGTTGATTTTATATCCTGCTACTTTGCTGAATCCGTTTATTAGTTTTAGAGTTTTCTGGTGGAATTTTTTGGATCTTCTAGATATAGAATGATGTCATCATGCAAATAGTGATAGTTTGAGTTCTTCTTTACCTATTTTTATCCCTTGAATTTCTTTCTTTTGTCTAATTGTTCTGGCTAGAGTTTCAAGAATGACGTTGAATAGAAAAGGTGAAAGAGGACATCCTTCACTTCCTGTATTTTTTAAATTTCACTCTTTATATTATCCTTTACTTCACATATCAATTTAACTATGTACAATCTGAACTCCTTCTTGGACATTTCTTCTACTGTATTATCAGTGGCTTCTGTTTTTGAAGTATCTTGGTTTGTTTGGGGTGCTTTATTCCCTTGTTTTTTTCATGTTGTTAGTGTGTTTTCCCATCTAAAAGTATGAATCTAAGTCAGGATAAATTCTACCCTGTAAAACTATAGTGTCCCTGAAGGTTTCCAGCACTTTGCCTTTACTGGTAAGACCAATATCAACACCACCCAGTGTACACAAAATATAGCCTTACACCTAATAGTCCCCACTAAGGCATCTTCTGCTTTCTCTCATTAAAACAAAATGATGAGTTCAATAGCTATCAATAGTACAAACAGAATATTTGTTAAAATGATTCATGATTTCAAATGGTGTATGAGAGAATAGAAGTCGTGTAGTATGCAATATTCATGAGGGAGGAAAAGAGAGGCTAGAAGTAAAAATTCACAGGAAGAGTGGAAGAGGATCTGACAGAGATTGGCTGTTGGTTGGAGAAAAGTTGGAAAGAAAATCCAAGAAAATAGACAAGAGAGAGGAAGAATGTGATCAAAGAGAAAAAATTAAAGACATAAGAATACAACAAAAATGCATTCACATATCATTGAACTCCATAGACTGATTCATAAAAAACATCCTGTTCCTATATGGTAGAGAGATTAGTGAATCAAAAAATAAAATAAAGTAAAATAAGTCTTGCTGGAAAGTCAAACTGTCTCTGTCAGTGTTCAACAGTTTCTCAGCCCTGGTTGTGACATCTCTCAGGATCACCAAACCCAGATTAGCCCTGGAAAACCCTGTCTCTATCCCACTAATCTGGGCTTCAGATACCTCAGGCTTGGCCACACTACAGTCCCAAGATCTCAATGCTGCTCCTACTTGCAGAGAGAGTACCAAGGATGCACTCATGCAAAGAAGCAATACTGAGATGTAGCAGCAAGACAATGACCATCAGCACTCTCAGCAGGAAGACTCCAGGCTCCTCCAAACCTGCAGGCACCCCCACACTGGACCTGCAGGTCCCAGCTGGAATCCCCAGACAGAGGCTCTTGTGGTGGTAAACCCGCTGGCACCCAGGCCCCTGGCCATGGGTGCAGCCACCTGCAACCAAACCTGGAGTCTCCCCCAGAGTAGTCTTCTATCCTATGGTAGCAGTGGTAGTGGCAGTGGTTATTGGCAGCAGGCAGTGGGTCAGCAATTGGAGCGGTATCACCAGGCAATCTCCAGGGGTCAGCAGCAGTGTCGGCTTCAGTTGCATCCAGGGCAGCTGTTTCTTCTGTGGCAGCAGCACCCAGAAAGGAGACCTCCAGGTGATCTCAGACCGGCAGCAGCAGAATCAGAGGCAGCAGCAATGGCTGTAGAAGTGCAGGCGGCCTCATTCTTTCTTTTGTGATATTTTCTCCAGATAGAAAGGTGCCTTCTTCTCTCTTCAGATAGTTTATTATTTCTACTCTCAATTGACACCTGTCCTCAAGATATGATGAGTTACACTCATTTATCCTGAGGTACTATTTCTTCACTATAGTGGAGGACGCTAGTTGTCTCCTGATACCTGTTCTGGAAGCATCAGAGCTCTTGAATTTTACCTGGGTCCATGTTGGTTGGAATAAAACAGTAGGTTTGTCAGTCTCTCTTGCAGTTACCCATGCCCAGTGACAAAGTCTTGGCCTCTGCTGCCTCTTTTCTGACCCTACCCTCTCATCCCAGTGAACTGAATGCAGATATGCTGGGGGACATCTGAGGTCAAATGAAGGAGAACACCAAGGTACAAATGCTGAAAGAGGAGTTGGAAGGGCCTGGGTCTTGGGCACTGAGGGGCATCTGCGTGAGTACAGCTTGTGCTCCGTCTCTATGGTTTAGATTCTGTTCTAGCAGTTGAGCACAATCTGGAGGAAAGAGCCCATGTGATGTGAGCTCTGGAGCCTGAGTGATTTAGCAGCCCTGATTCTAGTAGAAGGAATCTGTAAGGGCAGATATCTGGCCCTCCATCTGTGACTGGGGTCTGTTACCTCCTTGACCACACATGGGCCCAGTGACCTATTTTACATTTTACAAAGGTAGATGTTTCATGGAAATTTTCTACTTCTGAACTCCCTTCACCAACATAGCATATGTAGGCAAGAGAAAAGTCACCATCCTCCTTGAACAAAAGTTGTGAAAAGTACAATTGTCCTTTAACTCTGTCTTCTGTACATCAGTTTTAGAATTGGTAATAAACTCTTTTCCTTGAATATGAAGGTCAAATATTCTGTTTCTTTAAAAAGAAATTGTAATTTTAGGCATGGAGTATATTAGGCAAAGATAAATAACCAGAGACCACTTTTGTGAAGCAATTTAGGGTAGAGGTGGGTAAACTGCTACTGCAAAGGAGCAGATAGGAAGTATGGCTTTGTGTGGCCAGCATGGGCTGTGTAGCAAATCTGCCATGTAGAGTGAAAGCAGCCATAGACAGTACATAAATGAATGGCTGTGTTCTTGTAAAATTTATTTGCAAAAACATCGTGGAAGACCAAATTTGTCTTGTGAATTGTAGTTGGATGACCCCTGATTTAGATCCTTTTAAAACTTCAGATTTTGGGGAGTTATGTACAACGTCATTTGAAGGGTTGATTGTGTTTTGCTTGTCTTGAATCACAAGTATTTTGACAGTTGCACTAATTAAGAATCTTACTTAAAACGAGTTAGCATTTCAGTTGGCTTTTTTGCTTAAATAGGAGCTATCTTACCATTTAGCAAATTAGAAGAGCTTCCTAGTGACAGGCAAATGCCTCATAATTACTGCAAGATATAAATACTCATTAGTAAACTGGTCATGGAGGGGTAGAAACTTAGGCTAGAAGTCTTAGATCCCAGATATTTTGAAAACAGTTTAAGAAAGTAGATATAACTGAAGACAACAACCTGAATTAAAGATTTCTTTTTTTTTCTTAAGAGATCTGGGGTTTTATTTTTTAATATTACTTCCAGTAGTTGCATGGGAGATACTAAAGATAGCAAAGGGTTCAAAGATTTCTGTGTCTTCTTCACTTTCAGAGTAAAAATTTGAGACTATACCTTCCAAAGGTTTTTTTTTTTTTTTTTTTTGGTCTTTTTCCCCACAAGGGACAAACCAAAGATGATTGGACATTTTTGTGCTTTCATTTATATTTAGGAAATCCTGACAGGAAAGAGGCACACCCATGGAGAATTTAGCAAAACCAGAGAACTGTGCCATATTATTGCAGGATTTATGTCCATGCTTCTAAGGTACTTTTATAGTGAAGTGTCCCTGGGGTTTTGGAATGAGGAATGAGATGTTTATTTTCCTCTTGGAAATGTGTGCCCATGCTTTGATTTCAGTTCTTTTAAATTCAACAAGTCTCCATTGAATTATTTCTATGTGCTTATTCCATATATGTTGAAAGTGAAAAAGAATGGGATAAAGACCCAGAAGCTTCCTCAGAGAAAAAAGGCTCATGGTTTTGGGTCTGATGTCTTATTCCATAGGAATAAGAGGCATAGATCAGGATCCCAATTGTGCAATAATGATTATAGTTTTCTATGCTATTAAATATCAGTAACTAAAAGAAAGAGATATGCAATCTTTTGGACCTTCAATCTATTCAAAGGGGCCAGGATTTTTCTGAGGGTCTTCTTTTCAGGTGTGTCCTAGGAGCACATGATTTTAAAAACATAATAATTTAGCTCCAGGTTTTCCCAGAGAAGTGTCACTGTGGTATTGAAAGGGATTCAGGCTCACCTCATCAAACTCCCACTTCAGACCCAGGACTAACAGAGTATGTAGACACAAGATAACCCCTCTGCAAACAGGGCACCCTTTGAAAGTGAACACAGCAAATATTCGAGGTACTTTCCTTCCCGCCTTTCCTCTCCAAGCCATATAAGGTAGAGGGACCAAAAGGAACAGTTTTGCCTCTTTCAATAAAAAGAATTCTTTGATGTGAGAGAATGAACTGAGCTGTTTGCAGCCTGTGGTGGGAGGGAGTCAAGGAAAGGGGAATTGAAGTTCACGGAGGAAGCTTCAGTCTTTAGGTCAATCTGAGATGTGACCTTCAGCGCTTGCCAAATCCATGAGGGAACATAAGTTGCCTTTGGATGGCTTCTCAATGGCCCCTCTGTGACTTTGTGTCCCAGGCCCTGGTGAGATGCTCTCTGATGTGATCTGGGAGGGTCAGCCAGCCCAGCAGGGACTTGTCCTATCTACATGGGAGGCTAAACAGTGGCATATTCCAAGTGGAGACTTGGGGAATCCAAACATGGGTCTTTCCCCATACTCTAGCTGCTTAGCTTTACAAATCGAGTTCTTTATCACCAAATAAGAGAAAGGATGATTTTTTTTCCCTCCAAGTTTCTACTCCTATAGAATTCACTGGAGCAAAGTAAGTGATCGTTTCCTAATTAATTTGCAAGCTTCCAGCTCTCCCTGGATTCTGATGAAATATCTCAGAATGTATCCTGCTAATCCTGAAACTCTGAAAATGACCATTGCTTTTTCTGACCCAAACTGCTGTTTATTTAAGCCTCTTAAAAGTTGGAAAAGTTGCCAAACCATAGTTTTTGTTTGATTTTATGTTTTTATTCTCCCAGGGGTATGAGCAACATCAATTTAAAAGAACCATGTTTATGATTGTTGTCTAGTCAGTTTTTCTTTTCAGTTCTCAGGCGCTGATCTAAGACCGCTGTGTTTGGGTTCCCAACACTGTGAAGAATGTTGACATTTTAAAGTCTCTCTCAACTCTCTCTGTCTGTCTCTCCCTCTCCTTGCTCCCGTGTGCCTTCTCTCATATACATGCATGCATAAAGACTCACTACTACAGAAAAAATATGCACAAAAAAGAAACAATTTTCACTTTATCTTTGTATCACTAGTACATTTTTAAGGAGATTTTTTTTTTCCTTTTGGAATTTAAAGCTGGTTTATAGAACCTGGAAAATTTTGTTGACCCACACCAATCTTTACTGAAAGCATACTCACAGACACACTGGGAAGTTTGCTTTACCAATTTTCTAGGCATCTCCTAATTCAGTAAATTTGACAATCAAAATTAACCATCATGGTGGATATGCAGAATATAGCCATGCTAGCCCATCGTTCTTTAGTGCTGAGACTTGGCCTCTGAGTCTTGCATGTTTAACTGACAGAAGGCAGAGAGAGAATTCTTCCTAGATATACTGAGGGCAGGGAAGACAAGCTCACCTTTACTGAGATTTCTTATGCACCAGACAACTTAGATCTTTATCTGTTTGTATATTCATTCTAGGACTCAATGGGGAGACAGAGCTGAAGAAAACATTAGTCATGTGGTCTGTTTTAGCCAGATGGTACATGGCTGCTGAACATAGAACAAGAGGGCAGGGCTGTCCCTGTTCCCCATGGTGAGGTAATGACTATAGAATGTAGAATGTACACAGAGGTCACTTATCTAAGAGGCCACCTACTCTCTTGACCTTCTGTGCATGAAGGGTGGAAAAAATGACAACACAAACAATGTCCTCTACAGATAGGCAGGTTACAAGAACTTTTCCTGCTCTCTCTGAACATTCCACATGATTGTATTTGAGGACAGTTCCTGTGAGTACAGTGTTTGGTGGATTTTCTTGGTATGGATGGAGCATATTGTTGGCATGAAAAGATGAGTTGTTTTGAATGAATGAAAAGAATACCCTCCACACACAATGCAGGATAGCCCCTCCAACCAAAACTGTTGATAAAATGGCATACTTTCTTTGCATCTTTATTCTCAATCTTTTGGAGCAAGAGCATATTAACTAGCAAGCTCTTGGCCGCCATGCTGAGTGGTATTATGAAAGGCATTTATTTGTAGGTTCCGACCCAGATGTGTCCAACTTAATGAATTTTATCCAGAATCCCTTCCATATCTTTTGACATTCAGACTATACCTTTAAATGGTTGTAGACACTTGCCTAAGCTGTCTCAGCTTGCTTTGCATATGGAAGCATAATTAACAATGCAACGTGCCATAGATCCTGGTATTAAAATTACTGGGGCTGTTAAGCCAGAATCAAATAAAGACATATTAAAAATTTTAAGATTTGAGTACCAGCAGCATAACAACTAATGCTTAAAGCTTTTGTTTTGACATTGATGTATGGACTAGAATGTTGGTAAAACTAACAGACTTTAAAAAGTATCTCATAATGTGCGATGATATTAAATATTTCCATTGAGTTTGTAAAAGATCTCCAGAGTTTTGAACCTGACGGTCCATTAATGGAAATGTACACATTAAATGACTTTCTTTATGTGGGTGCTTACTCAGGGAGATATTGGACACTGGATACATTTGGTGACCAGAAAAATACAGTTACCTGAAAAGACTGTGGCAGAGGTAACCATATGCAAATTACTTTCATTTGGTGACAGTTTCCTGCAAGGAAGGAATTGTGCCTTGAGAGCTGGAATAATGGGGGATATTTTAGGTCTAATGGGAGACTTTCAAGAACTTTGTGACTTGCTATGTCTGTTCATCTCATCAGCAATTATTCTGTGCCCAAGTTATATGAAAGGTATGCATGACATTATCTCTACTATCATAGAGCCAAACTAGATGTTAGACACAGTGTCAGAAAGTGGGCATCCAATGATATACAAGCCCAAACAGTCCCTGCCCTCAAGGAGTTTAAAACTCAGCCAGGGAGACAACATTATTAGTTTAATAATAATTACAGACTTTGTTTTTATTGTGTAATATTGCTACTTAAAAATTGCAATTAGGTCAGTTAAAAGATAATTTACAAAATTCTCAACAACTAATAAATATTCGTAGTCATTTTCCAAATCACCATGCACACGTCATCATTTAATTAGAGTGCTGATGAGAACCACCCTGGCAAAGCAGAGCACGTGATGACATTACATAATGGCAACCTATCCTACCTTCTAGGGATGGGGAAAGATTTCCTGAGGAAGTGTCCTTCAGCATAAGGCTTGAAGAATGAATAAATCTTGGTTAGGGAAGAGAGTCAAGATAAGGGATACAAAATGGTCCACACAGAGGCAACAGGTCCTGGGGCCTTTGAAACTAAGTTCTAATCTGGATTTGTAAACCCTTTCAAGGATGCTCCAAAACTGTTTCCTTACACTTTTCCAACAGAGTTCAAAGTGCTTTCAATGGCTCATTTTTATATGCTATCAACTTATTCCTATCTCCCTCTGCCCCATGCCCCTTTGTCTCCCCTCCTCTCAGTTCTCTGCCCCTACCGTTAAGTCACATAAAAGAACCACATTACCACTTCTCCCTTGACCCTGGCCAGCAGAGCTCTGGTAGAAGACATATGTGTCTAGACAAAAGATTGGTTAGTCTTTGTGAAATTAAGTGTTCCAGGTCTGACTCAACCTGACCAAGAGCCAAGAAAGAGATGATAAGGCTGATGGAAAAGATCTCCTTAATGAACGGCAATAAAAAAATAGCCCAAAGGTGAAGGAGAGAAACAGCCTTGGCTTTTCCTGAGGCTGCAGGCCCCAGACAGGCTCTCGAAAGCACTCAAGGATAAGAAGTAGGCAGGCTATTTAATTTCCTCCCTGTCTTTGTACACTTTCCTACTCCGTACACCATGCTTTCAACAGCCACTCTTTAGTTTTTGGGGGTAAATATTATCCCTTTCAAGTGGGATGAAATGTCTAGGTTACACAGTCCCTGGGAAGAAAGATTATTGAATAAAGGTAACTAACGTTCTTAGTTGTCATTTTTTTCTTTTTAACCCTTTCAAACTCAGTGTGTTCATTTCTAAAATGGTTGGAGAGTAGATAGAACCTATGATGTAACCATAAGGATTGATTGTTTAAGCAACAGATTGCAAATGGTGTGGAAAGCTGGACATTAGAGAGAAAAATTCCCTCTATTATTTCCTAGCATTATCCCTGGTGGAGAAATTATGACCTTATGTACACTCAAGAGACTTCATCTTAGGCATGACACATATAGTAATAATCTTCCCAGAATTAAGAAATATAAGTAAGGTTTAAGTTAGTAGCTAAAAGACATATTTTTCTCTTGGTTTTAATGAGAAAAATAAAATAATTAAAGTCACTCCTAACATTTACAATATGCTACCATGCACTAATCTTTCAACACAAGAGCTCATTTGGGTCTACTTTCTTTTTACGATTCTTGTGAGCTAAGTTGCATTGCTATTTATTTTACAGAAAGGAATTTGAAGCTGAAAGAAATTAAGTCTCTGGCTCAAGGTCATAGTAAGAGTCAGAGACAGGATTTTACAGGTGTTTTGATTTCAGATCCACTGACCTCTGCTTTATCACTGCTTTGCCTGTGGGCTGAAAGGGACTTGGACGCTTAAATCAGCAAGGGTTCCAAGAACCCAAGTTTCTAGAGTAAATGATAGCTCAACCATTGGACAGTGTCTGCTTCAGTTCACCACAGCATTCCTATGTGTTTCAGAAAACAGAAGTATGGGGAGAATTGTTTTCATCTAGCATCTAGGAAGGCAACTGGGTCTTATAAAGGACTACCTGATTGTCACCCACTGGTTGGGAATCTGAAGGATGCCCTCAGGGTCCTAAAAGGGACAAGACCAGAACTCAGTTGCCAGTTCTATGAGTAGGGTGGGTGCTAGGGACCTTTGGAAGAAACAGCAGGGAGCATAATGAGGAGATATGCCCTTGAAGGTTTGGATTCCTCAGCCAAGGTCTAGCACCACCATCTTGCAATTGGAAGCACTTCTGAATATTAAAAAATGTGCTCAAGTTGGGCAATTGAGACTCCAAGAATGCCCTTGTTGCAGGTTTAAAGGCTCAGAGCCTGGCCTTCCCTTCTCTTATCTCTCTACTCCCTTATTGCGGGGGTAGAGATGAGGTGAAACAATAAAGAATTTGGAGTCAAACAAACACAGATTTAAATTGGGGTTCACCCATTTGGGGCTGTGCGGTCTGAGCTTAAGTTTTCTGTTTGTCCAGTAAAGCTAGCAATGCCTATCTCATAGGGTTTCCCTGAGGATCACATAGCAAATAAGGGTCCCACGCACTCTATGTCAGAATCAGTGCTGAAGTGTCACCAGCGCCCGCATTCCTGCACATGAGACCTCTTACTATGGGATTGCTTTATTATATGATTACTTATTATTTGTTTACTTTTGGCTTCCCTATTAGAATATAAGCTCCATAAGGGCAATTATATTATCTCTGGTGGCTAGCACAGTGCCTGGAGCATGGTAGATATAAATATTTGCTTAACAAATAATATTACTCAAATAAGTAAATATTCAAGGCTAAAACAGAAAGTTGGAAGCACTCAAGAAGCTTAAAGAAAATGCAGCCTCTTAAAATCTAAGATCCATTGAAACCATGAGTGGCCCAGGGGGACACAGCAGTCTTGGGCTCCTGTTGGCTGTGCTGGGCTGCTGCCCTCAGTTGCGTGAGGTCGGGGCACCCTGCAACGGCATTTAGTGCGCTGTATCATTCTGGCTTCCTTTTGAAGTGCTGTACATCTACGGCCCCAGGGCTACTTCTGGACCTGAGTCAGGCTGACCACAAGAGCAGAGGAAAAGGAGCTCCCATCCCAACATTCACATGGGTCACATGTCTCCACTCACCATAGATGCTGAACTGGAGACCATGTCCTGGTCTAATCTCTTTTAGGACCCAAAGGGGATCCTTCAGATTCCCAGACAGTGGGTGACAATCAGGAGGTTCTTTATAGGATCAAGTTGCCCTCCTAGTTACTAGAAGAAAACAACAATTCTCCTTCCCATATTGCTGTTTTCTAAAACATATGATAAGGCTGTGTGAATTGAAGCAAACACCTTCCATCGATGGAGCTATTATTGACTCTGGAAGCTTGAGTTCTTGGAACCTTTGCTGATTTTAAGTAGCCAAGACCCTTACAGCCCACAGGTGAGGCAGTGATAGAGCAGAGATCAGCGGACCTGAAATCAATTGGGGAAAAGAGAAGACCCATTATTTTTAAAACATGTTGGATAAGCCTATGTTTTTAAAATAAAGATGGGCAGCAGTGAGTAAGCTCTCCTCACAAGCAATTGGGAATATCCTTTGGCCAAAAGCAGAAATGATTGGAAGTCTGTCAGTCTTGATTTAGAGTAGAGCCTACAAAGATAGCTAATGGGGAAAACCCTGTATCCCGGTAGGAGCCTGGAGAATGCCTAAGACTTCACACAATTTGAGTTGGGAGGATGAACGTCAATGGAACAGAACACATGGACAGCATTTCTCAGAAAGCACGTGACAGATTCACTGTCTTTGTCAAAGGTGGTGGTGTTATTAAAAGCCATGATGACACATGTGGCAGGCTTTGTTAGATGCTTAAACATAGCTGCGAGGGGGTGGGGTTGGG
>NW_026000229.1:38874338-38934086 GCF_001458135.2 Marmota marmota marmota
TGGGGTTGGGTGGGGTGGGGTTGGAGGTGGGGGTGGTTAACCACAGGAAAGCTGGGTGGGGAGTAGTCCCTCCCTCAGTCATATTTTCTCCCTAGATGATTCAGGGTGGTCCTAGCTCAGTATCAGAAAGCTAGATCTCTGCAGGCCCCCTGTTTGCAAGTCACAGGAATCATCTGGCACCAGCTATGGATAGTGACCAGAGTGGGCAGGACAGAGAGGTGGGGCCCAGAGGACTGAGGAAGCCTCTACAACACAAGCACACAGCCTCACGCTAGAGCTTGGTTGCTTAAGGGCCAAAAAGGCATATGGTTGACAGATGCTAGTTGCAGCCAGCACTGAACAAATGCAAAGAAAACAAAATTCTGTGTAGAACACTCAGGAAGAAAAAATGAAACACCAGTAATGATCATGCTCATGCCATTTACAAATTTCTTAGTTTGTGGTTTACTTCTGAAATTCACTTCCTCTTATGTGCTTGTTAGTGTAAGAAATGAAAGTGAGCTCTCTCTTTCTTTGACTTTATTTGCCTCAACTTGAGCAACTTCTGTACCATGGTTTGTGCCAATTATTAGAATTATTAGACAGAATGTCTGCATCTCTCTGTTGGATGATGGTCTCCTTGAGGGCAAGAGCCTTATAAATCCATTTTAAATGTCACACAGCTCACTCACCATTCCACACACAGTGACTAGCACAATACTTTGGCATTTCAGGGGCTGGGAAATGTTTGCTGAACTGAGGATGAAAAGCAATTTTTTTTCCCATTATTCCATTGTTTTTACTTCTCTAGGCACAGCACATTTTTGTGCATTTTTCTCCCCTTCTCCTCTTGTGTGTTAGAACAGTGCTGTGAGCTGTCTTTTTATCCAGAATGGCCCAAAGTTTGGCATTAGGAAGTTATTTCTCAAGAAGAGTTATTTGGCACTAATCATGGAGGGTACTATAGGAGAAGGGCAGAGGGGCTGAGAGTCTCTGTGTGGTGGTCCTTAAAGTAGCCATTCCCTAATGTGGCTCTTCTCAGAGTCCATCAGCACCTCTGGAAGGACCATTAGCCTGCAGGGATGAAAACACAGGACTGGAATTAGAACATACAGATCTGAGCAGAGTCTACCACTGTGACCTATGTAAGTACCAACACATCTTTGGGTTTCAGTTCATTCATCTGTGAAAGGAAGAGATGGCCTTGATGACCATGGTCATATTTTTTTTCACACAAATATTGAATATATTATCTCCCACTCTTATGGTTTAGAATATGAGGTGTTCCCCAGAAACTCATATGTGAGACAATGCAAGAAGATTTAGAGGTGAAATGATTGGATTATGACAGCCTTGACCCAATCAACATATTAATCCCCTGATAGGGATTAACTGGGTGGTAACTGTAGGCACATGGCATATGGCTGGAGGAGGGGGTCATTGGGGGTATGCCTTTGGGGTATATATTTTGTGAGCTGAGTTGGTGCAATACCCTGAATCACTTTCCTCCACCACACTCTTCTGCCATGATGTGGTGGAGGCCTTGAGGAATAGAGTTGGCCATCTATGGGCTCAGACCCCTAAAATTGTGAGCCCCCAACTTTTCATCCTTAATATTGTTCCTGTCAGGTCTTTTGGTTGCAGCAACAACAAATAAAGCTGCCTAAAACACCCACCACACTTTGCTTCCTATTTGTATGCATGTCTGCCTATACCTCTTAGCATGGTGATCTCCTGTGAACAGCTGTGGGGACTTTTAGAATTGTCTGTCAATTACCAGATTCTCTTCAATTACCAGATAACTCTTTTGGATAAGGTGAATGTAGAGCTAGTGTTGGGGAAGATCTATGGAGTGGGAAGATGGACTTGGATAGCATAATTTGTCCTTCCTATAGGAAGAAGTGTCACCTAGAAAGAATTTCCAGAAGCTTCAGGGATGCCTTCTTTCAGCTTTAGAATCTGGAAAGGCAGAATGACAGGAACCTGTGGTGCTGGCATGAATCACAATGACCCATCACGTGCCCATTTATAGAAACAACAAGGGAGAGACCTGGAATCTACTTGCCTATTCCTCTTCTTAGGTTTAAAGAAAAAAAAGTCCAAAGGGATTTCAATAACATAACCCTACACTGCTGCATCTGACTATGACCCACAACCTCTATAAATATGTCCATCAGAGTCCACCTGCAGTTCAGATTTCCCCAGAGGTTAGACACCCATCCCGTGCTATCTGCCTTGATGTCCCTTCTACCTTTCTTCGTTTGTCAGATGGAAACGGAGGTATGAGGGAAGATCTACGACAATAGCTTTACTTTTCCCTCAACTTCATGCTATTTACCTGGAGAAAGGGGTAGAGAAAATTCCTTCTTTCTGTGACTTTTGTTATGAGTAGTTTAAGCAAAGTCTGCAAGATACTTGGATGTCATCCAGAGCTTTAATTTGCCTGTTTTGACTATCAGGGACCATTGCCAAAATGCAGCCAGGATCTGAAATATTTCAGTGCCCATGCAGAATTGTTCATCAGAGAACCTGTTTCACATGTTGATGATCACATCAGGTCTCCATGTGTTGAAAGACTAAGTGCATGTTCCATTTCTCTAGCAACATTTCAACTTTCTAAGAGACAGAGTGTTGTTGTCACTGAATTGTCAGTGACGGGGACGAGAGTATGGTGGGGACTCTGTCCAAAGTAGAGGTTGCTCCAAGGGAGCTCTGCTTTCTGAATTAAGTACCACAAACTTGGCATTTGATTTAACACTTTCTTTGTTCCCTTAGAACACCTGGCAGAGATATAGTGAATGATCATCTTGTTTGGAGTTTATTAATTCCATAAGCCTCTATTTATAAATGGCTGCAATAAAGAGCAAACATAACAGTGAGAATTGACAGATGGAGCATCAAACCTTTGATGTCACCCTTAGATCAAACAGGTGACTCATTGTGAACAACTTTCCAAATCAGCCCAGCCAGGCCTGGCGGAACAGGGCACTTGGAGAGGACAACCAGGCATGTTTTGCAGGCCTCCCCCAAGGCTCAACTCATATCCTGTCTCTGGGGGCCTGTTGAGAAATTTAAGTTTAATAACTTCTTGGACATAAATGTGGGACTCTTCTGAAAGTCAAGGTAGGTTTCCTGGTTATATATAAAATACTAACTTTTTACAGAGATTAGAAACTGTACAATTCCAACACACACACACATACACACACACACACACAGAGCCTGGAAACTATATTTAGGTTGGCACAGGCAACTCTGTGTCATCTTCAAGGTGTGGTCTGCCTCCACATCTGGAGGCCTTTATCTCTTGCAAAGAATTATTTTTAGGTACTTGGAAAAGTCGTCTGTGAATTTTTCTTGAGCCTATTCTTCCATCTAGACTATAGCCTTCCTGAGAAACAGTGATCTTAATCTGAATTCTCCATTGAACTGAACATACCACTTTGTCAAATAAATAAATAAATAAATAAATAAATAAATAAATAAATAAATAAATAAAAGTGCTCTGTGATATTCATTGATTAAAGCACAATAAGCCTGCTGTCTTTTGGTGTTTCAAGGAGTTCATGTGAATGCACAAAACAGATAATAAGGAGATGTCTTTCACACACTCTGTCAGCTGGGTTCCCTAGGAAGAAGATGCTGAGATGGAGCTAGAGTTACTGAGTGGGGAGGTAATGCCTCGGAGGAGGGAAGGAACAGGCTTGGGCTGGGAAATCTTCAGAGACTCATGTAGGTTGCACACCTGTGAGAAAAAGAGGAGGAGGAAGCAGAACTGAGCAAGAGAACTTTCAAACTAGACGGCAGATCTGACAAATCCCCAGAAAATCCAAAAGCATGTTTTCAGCACAAAAGCTGAGGCAGATCCCAAAGGTGCTAATGGCTGGAGGTTGTCACTAACTTCACTTGCCCCAGCTGGGCAGGAAGCACTTTCTTGCAGGGAGCTCCATGCCAAGTACCTCCATGGCCACACATACTTCCTCTCCATGTTTCTCCATCTTGCTCCATTCAGCCATCCATACCAAATCTACAACCAACTACCATTATGTCTTATTTTTATCTCCAAAATATTTTTCAAGTTGGCTACTTTTCCTTATTTCCTACGCTAGCCTAAGGTTCTGTCCTCTGTGTCCTAGACACATGGCCAACTTTGTGGGCATTATGACCAGGACGGTCGCACAGGGCCCCATGCTCCATACAGTCCTCTGTTTGCAGTTAAATGTTCTTCCAAAATATATTAAACTTCTTAATAATAATTTCATCTGAATACATATTTTGAAAGTGCAGTCTAAAAAAAGCAATTTAGCCTGCTTTGCCTTACATTTTCATTTTGTGCTGGTCCCTACAAAGACCATAGCCTTGGCTCCTACACTGTCTGATCTCTGTTACCTCTCCACTTCCTTGGATGATTCTTGGCTCTTCACTTCCCCAGTTCTTGGTGATCAAGCTGGGCCTAAAATTCTTCTCCCCACTCCTTGACTACTGTCTCAT
The DNA here is from genome assembly GCF_001458135.2 of Marmota marmota marmota. Taxonomy (NCBI): domain Eukaryota; kingdom Metazoa; phylum Chordata; class Mammalia; order Rodentia; family Sciuridae; genus Marmota; species Marmota marmota. The sequence goes on from NW_026000229.1 coordinate 38,878,809, forward strand.
TGTACCTCAAGGGGAATCTCAACACAGATGTGGTGAGGGATGGGTCTTGGGATAGGGCATGGTGATGACCATCTCTGTCTGGGACTGAAAGGCCATGGTTTAGCAGGGGTAGGTTCAGTTGGGGTAGGTAGCCTCTTGCCCACCCTGAATCTAGGTACTTAGCATGTTCTAATGTGGAGGTTGAAATTCCTTTAAAGTTCATTCTCTACTGTGGGTTAGGGAGGCTGGCTCATGGGAAGGGGAGACAGCTGTCTCAACTTTCCCACTCTCATCTGGGGCATGGCACTTCAAACTAGAGGCTGACTATATAGCTGGGCTGCATGTGCATGATAAGTCATAGGATAGGACCCCTGGTTGCCTGTGATAGTCTGTACTTACTCAGTGAGTCCTGATATGCCCAAGAGAGTATGATATTAAGTAGAAACAAAACAAAAACCAAATAAACACACACAATAAAACCAAAATCAGGACTGTCCCCCACAAAAAGTAAAATACAATGCTAGGTCAGTTTATAGAAAGCACAGATTAAAGGGAAAAACTTTATATTTTAGTACCTTCAGAGGCAGAAAGATCACAAATTCAAGGCCAGTCTGGATAACATAACAAGACCCTGCCTCAAAGTACAATAAAAAGGGCTTGGGCCAGGGGCATTGCTAAGTGGTAGAGTACTTGCCTAGCACTGGTGAGGCCCTGAGTTTGATCCCTAGTACTACAAGTGGGGGAGGGGGGGGAGCATTTTAGCCTGCTTTGCCTTACATTTTCATTTTGTGCTGGTCCCTACAAGTTATGTAGCCAGTTCTGCCTATACAAATTTGCTAGCTGTCTCCTGACAACCATTGTAGCCTCACTTCAACCTTTTCTGTACACTGTCGACAATGTTCTAAACCAAAATCCAGTTGAACTACTGCTTCAGCCCAGATAAGGTCATCGAATAGCTCCCCATGGCTCTTGGGTAGAGTCCTTTAAGGCCAGATACTGACCGAGTGGCACCCGTTTACAACACCTGGAGGCAATCCTCCATATGCAGAGAGATTCTGGTATTCTCTTTCCCACAAACCCTCCCAGGTCTCTAGGAGTACCCCTGAACCAGTGAGAATCAGAAGATCAATGGGCCACCTTCCTGCTCCTCAGTGGGACAAACCTGAGTTCCGTTTTACATGGTTTCTCAAAGAGCCCCTAGTAGGATTGAGCCCCAGTTGCTCACAGTGAAGTCCACTCTCTACTGCCCAGTTACAGCTTTCCTTTCTTCTTTCTCTCATTTCTCCCTCCCCCAATGAACGCTCTTCAATCACTTCTCCATTAAGCAACTTAAACAGAATTTTTGTCTCAGAGTCTTCTTCTAGGGGAATCCAAACTAAATCTGGTCCCACCCACCCTCTAGTCACCCAGTATCATCTGCCCCCTTTCTGCCTCTTTGAGTGTATGGATTGTGCCATGCTCCTTCCCACCAGGCCTCTGTAGGAGCTGTTCTTTCCTTTTGGACTCTTTCCCATCCCATCCTCCATTCTACTTCCCTAGTCCCCATTTATTCCTTAATTAATAAGTCCCCATTAATTCCTAACCATCCTTCAGATCTCAGCTGATAGAACTTCCTCAGGGAAGCCTCTCCTGACTTCAGAGTCATAGATATATACATTTAGTCATAGACTAAACTCAGCTTAGTTTGTAAATATATGTTCATTATGATGCTAATTGATTCATATCTCTCTTGTCCAGTAGACTGTCAGCTTCCTGGGAGGAATGACCATGGGCCCCATTACTTACCATTTTTTTTCTCCACAGCCATCATGAAGCTTGGCTCATTACTGGCGCTCAATAAATATTTACTAACATCTTGAATGAATTAAGATATTTCAAAATGGCTACAGAGGCCACTCACAACTAAAACCACATTTAAGCTATGTGACCTTGGGCAAAGTCCTGAGTCTTCTCAGCCTCAATTTCCTGGCATGAGTGGGGGGGTTGATAATAGCACCTCTGTTTGAGATGGGTCTCCAAAGAATTAAATGAGATAAGGACACAAAATGCTTAGGGGGATATCTGACACATAGTAAGTGCTCATTACAATACAAATTGCATTTCACAATACAATTTATGAAAGGATTGAGAATTGTGTGGGAGGACTATTATGAAGCAGCAAATAAAACCTATGATAAAAGGTAAAAAGGACATTGTCAGCATGTCAAAAGTAAAGAAAGATGCAGGATGTGAAGTGCTACACTAAGAATGAATCTTCACCGAACACAGAATTTGAGAAAAGCATGATAAACCAACTTGTTAGATAAGTGGTTACAGAGCTGAATTTCCATTAAGGCCCCAAGTTTAATGTTATCTACTACTCTATTTTTAATGATTACCATACAATTTGATTATAGCTTGCCAAAGTATGCATGTGTCTGCATTGCAGGAAGTTTGTGGGGTGTCACTAGAAACTGACATTCGTGTTCCAGGGCAGGGTGTTTGTTTTAATTCAGTCACAGCCGATGGCAGGTCCCGTCTCTGTGTGTTTTCTCCATGTGCTCTCCAGATGAGCAATCAACATTTAAATGTTCATTTGGATTACTTTTTTTTTAAGATGAGGAAATGTAAGACATTGAAACACACTTGTGACATGATTCTTTGTAATAAAAATTGAAATGGGTAGACTGATGCTTAGGACTTCTACAGCCTTAACTTTGTTATATCTTTTTCTCCTTTACTTGTGTATTTAATTATTATATGTTATAATTATTTTGCATCTAACTATTTATTTAACATTACTATTCTATCTTTTGTGTATTTATTGAAATATTTAGATATACAACAGTCACCTATGAAGCACCTTCCAGCTCTGGAGAACTTCGATTTGATGGGAGACGGTTGAAAGCAGAGCATAAATGAGGCCCCGCTTGTTCCTCACGTGTGATTTAGCATTTGCCGTATTCCAGGAATTTTCTAGGTACCAGTCATAGCCTGAATAAACAAGCTAAGGATTTTACTTCCTTAGCGCCTTCAGCATATTTGTGCCAACAATAGTGATAAATGTCATAGAAAGGGGTCTAACCGAGTACTCTGCAAGTTTAAGAAGATCAAAAACCACATCTACCCTGGAAAGTTTTGAAGAGGCGATGGGTCTTAAAGTAACTATAGGAATCTGCCAGCTGATGAAGAGTTCTAAGGCTTCCCAGGTGGAAGGAGGGCTCTGAGGGGGTTCCAGTGTTTGAACACTAAGCCATATTGAGCCTATTTCAAATCATCTATAAAAGAATTATTTGAAAATTAAAAAGAAAAAAAGAGTGGAGAGAGGCTAAAGAGCAGGATTTCTAAATGTCAGGGAGTTCCGATATGCTAGACTAGATAATTCCTTTTTGTAGGGGTGTGTCTTGTGCTTTGTAGGATATTCAGCACCATCCTTGGTCTTTATTCTTTAGATACCTCTAGCATGCTCCCCTGGAGGGCACAATGCACCTCCCCTTCTCTTGAGGACCATCACAATGCAGTGAGACCAGATGGGAGGATCCTTAACTATAAGGCCAGGAAGACCGACTTCAGTTGGGGGTAAATAGCCCACCAATATCAGCTAATGAGATTAAGCTGTTTTGTTTCTCATATTGAAGTTGAAGTACGATTAAGGTCGATGGGAAGGTTACTGAAGGGGAACCAGTACTAAAAGATTAACCAGGTAGTGAGTGGAAGAAAAAGAGATTAAGAAAATGGTAGAAATTATACTATTCATCTGCCTCTGCCCACAGTTTCCAAGTCTTTTTCATCTATTATTGGTTTGATTTATTCTTCTGATAGTTGAAAGGCTGAAGGCTAAAAGTTAAATTTGCTCTTTGAGGGGAGATACAACACAGCCTCTGAAGGAACTTCCAATCATTTGTCACAAGAGAAGCCAGTTTCCTTCAGGAGCACTTTTTCTTCCCGGGGAAGTCAAGGGCAGGAAACCTTGTCATTATTTGGATGTGTCTGGATTAGAAGAACTTGAAAGCTAGAGATTTAGTCTCCCAGGGTTCCCTGGAGATAGTTCCAGGTTGGCAAGAACTGGAAACTGCTACCAGAGGAATAGCCAGGTGCTCCACAAGCTTAAGAAGAGGAGACAGAGGAGGAGCTGAATTCAGAGGAGCTTCATTCAGCATGCTTTGAAGAAAACGGGAAATTCAGCCATTTTGATAGACAACCTGGGAAGGACTCATGCCTTTTGGTAGCATGTAGAGTGTGTGTGTGTGTGTGTGTGTGTGTGTGTGCGTGCGCGCGCGCGCGTTTGTGTGTGTGTGTGATTCTTCCTGCCTCACGTTGGGGCTTGAACTTATTCTGTACCTTCTTAGGGGTTTCTGTCTTTGAGTGGTTATAAGCAGGAAATAAGGAAACCTAGTGGCTCCTGAAACTACTACTTTTGCTGATACACTGTGGGACATTGGGCAAAACATTTCACTTCTCAGTGTCCCTTTATGGAAACAGACCATTGAGAATGAGGAAGCAAGATTCCATGAAGCATTAACTTTCAAAATCAGTTGTGGTCAAGCACTCTAGCCCACAAACACCATTCTAAAGAAGTAACTTGTTTTATAATGGATTTTTAATAGTTTGAAATTTTTTAGGCATGCAATTATCATGGGTGAGAAGATTCAGCTTTATGTATTTGATATGCATATAAAATACATACTCAGTATTGTCCAATTTGTAGCAAACACATACATACATTTATATCCTTCCCCCCCCTTAGTATATCTCACATATATAATAAAATATTTTAAATTAAAAAATCAGTTGTGGTCGAAGTGATTGAATGTCCCGGGTAATTGGCTCCCCCATTGCTAACCTCCCATTTCTGTTATGACCAGACTTTGTGGTGGAGTCAACAGCCATTCCCTGTCTGTCTGTGGTTTTACCACAAGTCTGATCTTGAGCCTGGGTATGTGCATAGGTCCAAGTCTTAGTCTGTAATAAGCACTGCCTAAATCCTTCCTGAGGCTCTGGGCTAAATATGCCCTGGGAGAAGGGAGTAAGGTGCAAGATGCCAGGACACAAAGAAAATAACATCTGAATTATTTAGGAGGCAGAGCCAGCTTTTAAAAGTGTTTGCCTCCCTGCTCAGACAATTGATATCAGGGCTTAAAAACAAGTTGGTTTATCTCATACATTTTGTTTTGTTTTAACTCAACATACACTGATTGTTTTCTAAATGCCTAAAACTGGGCCATCAGCAGAAAACATAGCCCATGAAGTTCTTCTTGTTAGGGAGGTCACTTTCTAGGGGAGGGGACAAGCAATAAGGAAACCATTTTTATTTCAGGTGATGATAAGTAATAAATTAAGGTAGAGAAGAAAGGTTGATGGGGCAGTTTTAATTTGTTGGGTGGGAGGGTCAGGGGAGGCATTTTTGAAAGTTGATATTTGAGCAGAGATTTGAAGGCAGTGGGAGAGGAACCAGAGAGAGCACCCAGGCTCAGATCCCGAGGAGGAGCAGGTCAGGCGTGCTCATGGAGCACAGAATGACCTTTGCTGGAGGTTCAGGCTATGACCTCAAATAGGCCAAGGAGCAGCCCTTTGCTGCTGGAATACAAGAATAGGTGCCCAGATAGTTTGCTATATCTTTCTGCTTTTTCAATCCCCACTTAGAAACATATAAAACTTATGTGTTACCCTATAATCCCCTGGAAAAAGCTGGGTTATAGTTCTGGATGAGTCAACAAACTTGGAAAAAGTAATCCTACAAAGTAGGAACATTTGAATCTCCTGGGATGGGAGCGGATACAAATGGATGGGGGCCGGGGTTTGGAGAAATGGTAACAGAAATGTATTTGAGACTCATAGTTAGCATCTACAGATAGCTCCAGGATACTGTAGGACTTGGAGTGACCTCTTGGCCCATGGAACTCCAGAGAAGGCTTACAATCTGTTTTGCGTGACTAAAATTTTTATGATATTTAATTTCTTTCCAGATGGGTCCATGTCTTCACTTGCTGGACTCCCTCACTGTATGAAGCACAGTACTAGGCAAGTCTATAAAACATAGTCATTATTTACTGAGTGAATGCATTGTAATTGCATCATAGATCCAGGGATCTGGGTAAAGTTAGGAGAACCTTGGAAAACTTCAGGTCTTGGCACTTGCTTGTGAAAGTGTAAGTTTGCTTCAAGCTAATATAGAAAACACCTCCTAACTCATATTAGGACATACTTAGAAGTCATAAACCAATCACTTGCCATAAAGTGGTCAGTAAGAGACACTGTCCTGAAGGCGGTTTGTGCCAAAGCTGTAGTAGTCATGGGATTCCAGTCTCATATTAACAAGGACTTTTTGATGACCACATCCATAAAGCATGTACATATCTGCCAAAATTGAGAAGCACACTAAAGAACATGGCTTGTTCCTGTGTTTTTATGGCCTGTGAGATCCATGTTGGGGGATATTCTAGTTGCCATTCTTGGAGATAGATATCTATCTTTAACATTTATCTACTTAATTTGAAAGATCTTGTGAAAAGGAGACTACACAAAGTCACTCACAAAAAGTCTAAAGAAACACAAGTTCTCTTTTATTTTCTCTATTATTATTATTATTTTTACCACTATTACTGTTTAGATTATTTTTTATTGCTTGTAGTGACCTTTTAGCTATTTCCCTTCCAGATCTATTATTTACTGAATATCCTATGCCATAGGTAAGTTAATAAATTTGTAGTTTTGTTTCAATGGGGGAACTAATGATTCAAATTTGCTTATAGGAATAATAGTATACAGATACAGAACTGGTACTACCATTCTGTCCTGCAAAACTTACATCAAATTTGTTTGCTGTTGTCTGAAATTTCTTACTTGCTTTTTGGCTTTGGGTATCTTACTAAGCTTCTCTAAACCTCATTTATATCATGTTTAAAATGGGGGAAATAATAGTAGCCATGTCAGAGTAGAGATTATTTTTAAATTTGCCTGAAAATGAACACATACTTGCACACACACACACACACACACACACACACACCTGGAACAATGTTGGAGTCAATAAGGAAGACCTGGAATCATTAGCTATGATGGTAAATAGAACTAGAAAGACAAAAACACCAGAAACTTTAAGCTATAGTCTACCTACTTCAATAAACACACCGCTTAACTTTGTACACAATCGAAGAGCTCCAAGGTAGACTAAGATCTTCAGAAATAAGATTGATCTCCATTGGTTTGGCCCAGTGTAGATAGGGTCATTCAAGTACTTTTTACTTCCTCAACACTTTGCACACCTGATATCCTGGTTAAAACATAATCCTTTGGCATTATCATCCAGGTTGTTGAATTTCTAAAGCCTGCATAAGTAGTTTGATTTCTGCAACTCTGATTAGATGTTGTCTGGATAATAAAATGATTTTGCTCAACCGTGAGATTCCATGAGTCTCAATCCTCATGTGAGACTATTGATTGGTGTATTGGTTGGTCATGACACTTTATGCATTCTGTGCTTTTTATAGAAGAGCACAGGGAGTTATACAGAGATAAAATAACCTCTCACAGCACAAGTTCCCTCATTTCTCAAGTTAATTCATAACGATGTTTATCTGACAACAATGCCACTTTCTTAAATACTAAATTACATGGCCTATACAGGTGGATATTGTAAAACCTTCAAAAATTTTCAAATGACAAATTTTATTTCAAAATATCAATTTAGGAGTTGGGGTTGTGGCTCAGTGGTAGAGCGCTTGCCTAGCACGTGTGAGGCAGTGGGTTCGATTTTCAGCACCACATAAAAATAAATAAATAAAATAAAGACATTGTGTTCATCTATAACTAAAAATATTTAAAAACATATCAACTTAATGTTAAGTCACTAAGTAATAGAAGTTCACATAAAAGTAAAACATTTATGAATGTGGGGTTGGGTATTGGACAAATTAAATAATATCAAAGTTTCTCAATAATGCCAACTACTAGAGACAACCACAATTTGACAATCACAAGTCCAGAGCTAAGAACACTAAACAGTTTGGCTTAGCATTTTCATTTAATAAAACTTACATTAAGTTGTTCATGTTAAGGTGTATATAACTTCTCCTGCATTCGCTTGGCAGTGGGCCGGCATGATGGGTGTATGGTTATATTCAACATTGCAATGGTACATTTAGTATTACTTTTAGGATGACACATGCACATTACTAGTCACTCCCCTCATCATGAATAATTTTCATGATTCTGCGTTCTTTTTCAGTCTTAGTGGGAGCACAATCTATGATCTGTTACCATCATTTCCAGGCATGTAATCACACCCAGATCCTAGATTGTGCTCTCATTAAGGTTCTCTTCTCCTTGATTTTGGCTCTACTCTGGAGAATGCTGAGTTTTTCTGTATTCCAGTTAACGACTCAAGCTGTCTTCTATTCTGTTGCACATCTCTAATTTTATGATTCAGGCCTAATTTTAAATATTCTTTTCTTTTTTCAAATTATAGATCAGCTTATGGATATTCAAAAAACCAGTCACCATATGGGATTGATGTTAGTCTTAAAGAACTAGGTGAACAGAAACCCAAAACACTGAAATTGCCTAGGGGTAAGATTGGGGGTAAGTTAACCTGTGACCCATTTTGAAGGGCTTGGGATTGTCTTGTATTGGACTGAAGTAGTAGCTCAAGGGAGGGAGAGGACTGGGTCAGAGTGAGCTCTGCACCCGGACCCCTGCCATGGGGTACAGGAAGTTGGGAATGGGCTAGGAGCCACCTCATTCATTTTAGGTAAATTCTGCAACCTCTTATTTTATCCCAAGCCCCAGGCATAAGAAAAGTTCCTACAGGAGGTTTAAGACTAGTTTTAGGTGTAATGGAGAGTAAGAGGTATGAAGATCTCTCTGCCTTCCATTGAACTATCCTGCCAAAGATTTCCCCATGTGTTTTCTATTGTCAAAAATTCCTTTAACTTATGTCATTATTTGCACAATATGAGATAAAAATCTTACATATGCAGATACAGTAAATGATGAGTCTTTTCATGAATTTGGGAAAGGGACTGAAAAAGGCACTTTGGAGATACAGAAACAATGCCTGACATTTCCAGTTTTACTTGGGCAGCACTATTTTTATCTTGGCAAGATTATCTGTGAATTTCTTTTTCTTTATCTTTTCTTTCTTTCTTTTTTTTTTTCCAGAACGGTACTTCACTTTCTGCATCTCAAAACACAAGTTATCACTATCTATCCTCTATAATCTTTTCCACAGTGACTTCTGTTGTCACCAGTGGATATGTCTGACACATTTTTCTTGCCCAAATTCCCTGTTAGAGGATTTACATTGTCTCTGGTAGGTGGCAATGGAACTCAATGCACCAGTGAAATAAATCTAGTAAGGGAACAATTGGGATACCATCTGGGAAATTGAGGCAAAAATAAGGGAAAAGAGGAATATTTGTCCTGAATTCTATGAACCAGCTGCACATGTTGAACTTTATGTTTTATTTATTTGAATGTCCATACATTAAAAATTATCCATTTGGCACCTATTATACTTTAGAATTGCATTTGGTGCTAGAGTTAACAGTGGAGAGCAAAAAAGATGTGGTTCCTCTTTGCTTAGAGTCATTGTCTAGTAGCTGGATGTATATTCAGAAGAATCCATGAGGTCATTTGGCACAAACCTCCTTGTTTTACAGATTAGAAAATGGAAGCACTGGGAGGTAAAGGAAATTTATTACCACCAAGATCCACCCAAGATTGGAACTGACTGTTCGACTCATAACCTCTTCTCTGTGAGTGAGCACAGTCCACAGGCCATGGGCACAGTCCCCTCCAGTCTCCTGTCTATGGTGTAAGAATCTGTGCTTGTCCTTCCCCAAGCCTCGGAGATGGCCAGAAAGACTTATAATATTGAGGTGAATTTTTGTTCATGATTTAAATTGGAGAGTGTTTAGGTATAAGGAGGAAGAAGAGTGATGGGGCATTGTTTGCACTGGGGGAAAGTTTTCTCCCCTACCCCTCAGTGCATCTCTAGGCCTGCCTGAGCAGAGGAGTTTGGCCAACTACTGGGTTTTCATTAAACTGATAATTAAAGAGTGAGCATCCAGAGGAGTCAGCACTTTCGCTGGATAATGAGTTCTTTATGCTTCAGGTTATTACTCAACTGAAGGGAACCTATAATGCCATTGTGTCTGGAAATCAATAAAGGGACAGTCTCAACCACAGGTTTAATGACTGACTTCTTGCTTATAAAATTGCATGAATATGTAACAACAAATCCCGTCAATATGCACAACTATAATGCACCAATAAAAAATGTGGAAAATAAAAACCTATATGTTAGGACAACAGGAAGGCAGGTATAGTCTCCAGTCACCCACACTGCATCTTCTGCTGCTGTTTACCAGACTTTCAAGATTATGTTTTAGAGAGATCCATTTATATTTATGGAATTTTCCTGGAAAATAGGAGTTTCTGGGGAGTTTTTAGACTTGTTTCATATGGAATTGAAAATTCAGTTTAATATAGAGGGTTGAAGTTTGTTTCTACAGATCTTTCAAATAAAGTCACCAAAAAGGAGTGTCTTTTCCCAAGTCTCTCAACACATTTCACCCATGACCTTCACCTGTGGGTGCTGCCTACCTCTGCAGATGAGCCCAGGGTTCCTGCAATCACCAGACTGTGCTGCCACCTTCTTCCTTTTCCCCCCTACCCAAGGAACCATATTTCTCAGACTCATTTAGATCTCAAATCCTTTTCTTCCAAGGGATTTCCTACTCATAATTCATGGAACTACCATTCTGTAGAAGATAACTTGGAAAGCAATGACAAACCTGGAACTGAGTGAATGTGATGATTGCAGGATTAACTTTGCAACGGTTCAGTTTGTAAGAGCAAAGTGTGTACTTCCCTGAGTTCTGCATTCTAATATTACTGATGGTCCAGCATTGGAGTGGGACAGACCTCACCTCACAGTGAAGCTGATCTGATCCCCTGTGGTTCTAGCAGGAGAAGAGGCTAAAGAGAACATGTGAGTCCTCAAAGTAGAGGCAAGTGTCCACTTCTGCCCCAAAAGACTCATCCAGGGCGGATATGCCTCAGAACAGCAGGGCTTCCTCAAGTGTGTGCTTTCATTGACACCTCATTTCCCATCAGCACGAAGGGGAAAGCAGCAAAAAGATGATCACTCAACAAGTTAGTCATGCTGGGAAACTTATCTTTTTCATGCAGTGGTTTCTCTCAGCAAGGGGTGGCAGATGTGTGGTACAGCTGGCAGACTAAAGTCATTTCCCAGTACTATCACTGATCCTAGCTGAGTGCCATTTCCATCTTGTCATTTGTCCACTGCCTTGCGAAACTAACATCTAAGAGGGCAAAGCATCTCTATTCCCTGGGGCCATTTCCTCCTGACATTCTTTGCTGATTACCTCTGAAGCAGCTGTGATCACTTCTTTGCATGGTCAAACCATCAGCTGAGGACTCTTTTGTCTCTCCAGAATCAGGCCAGCCTCAGCTGGTCCCAGCAACATGCCTGTGGGTTATGCTAGGGATGCAAGGGTCTTGGCCTGGCTCCCAGCAGGGCTGCAGCTAACAAAGAAAATTTTGGAGGCATGACTATCTGGAGGTGTTCTGTTGAGATGAACTGGTAGAATTATAAATCATTTAGCTCATCACCCAGCCTCTAATAGGAATGAACCTAAGCCAACCCAGGCTGATAGGAAGCAGAGATACTATTAAAGGCTCTAGGAGAAGGAGATTCTACGGCCACCCTGCTTCCATTTTGGCAGTCACATTTGTGTTTATGTTTCCTGGTGATGAAAGGATTGTTCATTCTCTGTAGAATTTTCCTTAGGGTCCACTGAATTAATTCACACACACACACTTATCATTACCATTAGTTACTATGAGGCATATGCCTGTGTGTGCTGGGGGAATGTAAACTGTTGTAGTAGTCTGCTTCAAGGGGAATTTTATTAATTAAACATAAGGAGAATTTAGTTTATTAGTTATAAAACATATGCAAGGCCACAGATGTTAAGAACCATGTGAATCTGAACCATGAACAGGGTTCCTCATGAGCATGAGGTATTATGAAGAAAAATCATCTTCAGCCTGGCACTAAACTCCTACTGCTACTACTTATTCACATTTATTGACATGTAACAAATTTCTGGTAGAGGCAAGTGTCCACTTCTGCCCCAAAAGACTCATCCAGGGCGGATGTGCCTCAGAACAGCAGGGCTTCCTCAAGTGTGTGGTTCTAAGCCATACACACTTTTCTGGGTACTTTATACACGTGTTCAATCATCACACCAACCCTGAGCAGGAAACTGAAAGGTAGAGTTTAAGTTAGGTCACCCAGCTAGGTACTGGTAGAATTGTATTGGAATCCTAAGTAGTCAAATTATAGTCCCTTGCTCCTGTACACCATTAGGATGATGTGGATGGACAGATTTCCACATGTGCAGAGATGGGCAAAAGGAGCCTGGTTAGCTAAGGAGTAGTTGTAGAAACATTTAAATGGAAGAGGTACGGCTGGAGGGTGCTTGGTGTAATGATTGGCACAGTGACTGAAATAGAGTAAGTACTTGTTTGTTGCATATTTGAATTTGAGCTATTGACTGAATGTTTAGAGAGAGAGATAATGCTGGAGAAGAAGGCTGCTATCAGATTGTGTAGGGTTTTGAATTACCGTCTAAGTGGTTTAAACATGGTACTTAGAATAATAACTTCTCTTCAATCTTTCAATTTCTGTAGAGGCCAACATACTAGTCCAAAAATGTGTTATCCTATACGTTCTATCCTGTATTTTCTTTTTTTTTCCAATGCTTTTTATAGAACTGCTAGAGAAAAATTGACACCATGCTAACCAAGTCAATTACAAAATGCTTGCTAAGTTTTGTTGAAAGTATTTAACTATAAAATTTAGGTACCAGTTATACTTGAGCTGTCGATATTTGCTTGTCATGCCTGTAGTCCCTTCTAAACTCATGCTAATGGACAGGACTTTATGTAGCCAAACTAAATATGATGTGACCCCATTGTCCCTGGTTATAGATGACAAGACTTCTGGTGGGTATCATTACATGACAAATGTACTTGCTTTCAGAATAATGAGTGTGAAGCATTGAGCAGTAGGTGTAGCAACTGAAACATCATTCTGGAGAGAGGAGCCAAAGATGCCATTACAGACTTCACATATCCCAAAAGCATGAGGGAACAGGAAGAATAAATAAGCAGAAGGTGTGTTTCAAGCCCAAATCTTCCTGATTTCAAATTCAGTTCTGGATACTTTCTGAAATTTTCTCTAAAATTAAAAATCCTACCACTCTTTTTCACCATTCATTCTTCCTGTTTTTGCATAATTGCTCACTCACTTATTTTGGAAACTACTGAAATGTGGTCATCTCCTGGGTCTCTCCCTTCTCCTACCACTACTATTCTCTGATACCCAATCAGTTAGAGAAGGCTCCATGTATTCTCATGGCCACCCCTCAGGTTCAAGACTTCATCGTCTACCTGATGTCTCCATGTCCAACTGATTTTCCATGTACTGCTATTGGACCAATTATTAAAGTATATCCCTGATTTTGTCACTTTCTTGCCTCCAAATCTTCAGTGATTCCCATCTACCAGGAAAAATTCACATTCCCTGTCTTGGTACTTTGGTCCATCTTTAATATGGTCTCAGTAGTTGATTCCAGAATATTTACAAGCCTGTTAGTTTTTTTGTAAATAGAATCCTTTTTATGCTTTCTCTAGATACAAAATTCTATTCATTTTCCCCAAATATTCACAGTGCTGCCTCTTTAATAAGGTATCTGCAATTCTAAATGGAATGGATATTTCTTTTTCCTAAATATTCATTATGTTTTGCCTGTAATTCTGTTAAGGCAATTATTGTAGGGTTATCAAACATTTGCCTTACATTCCCTGTGGGATTGCTCATTTGTATTTGGTTATTACACAGGTGTCAGTGCTCCTTGGGTATGGCCTGCTTGTTCAGACCTGTGCCATTCCCTGCTCTGCTGTATGTCACAGGGTCTGACCTGTGGGCTGTGCTGCCCACACTCTACTGTCAACTGATTTTATTCTAAGTGAGGCACTAACAAGAGAAAGCAGGGTCTTTTCCCCACCCCCGAAGCCTTGGGAACTGTCTTTGGTAGAGCCATATTCCCTTTAAGGCTCCAACTTCCATCTGGTTCCAGACTCTGATATGAGCCCCTGACCCTAGGTCCCTGGAGGAGTCTCCTTGTTTTTCCTGCCTAGGGATGATAGTGGTGCCCACCATTGTTTATTCTGGATTGTGGGCTTCCAGTGCCTGCCTAATCAACCACCAAAGGCGGATTTTTTTTTTTTTGAGATACAAATGATTCTGCCTTTCAAGGATGGATGATAGTGGCTGTCCTCCCATTCAGGTATCACTGTAGACTGTGTCTTGTTCCTCCATGCTCCTTGGTGCCTTGTTCAGTGACTTGCATTCTTCAGGTGCCAAATAAATATTTTTTGGGTAAATGCTAAATAAAGAAATAATATTGCTATGATTAAAGTAAATTAACTTCCCTAAAAATTATTAGGGAAATTACTCAGAAAACATTAGGAGACACTCATTAAATTAGTGGCCAAGGAGATTCCCAAACCCAAAACCAACCAATCAACCAACCAACCAACCAAACAAACAAAAAACAATAAAAAACAAAGACAATATCTCTGTCATCGTAAATTTAAAAGGCTACTGGGAAACTTAAAAACTGAATTAAATTTTTTATTAAAAAATTTGATGGGTTGAAAGATATCTAATTAAAAGGTTTCTTTTTCACGTTTTCTTCTCCTGATCTTTAAAAAATGATTATAAATTTAGGGGTCTCTCTAAGTGAAGGGTCAGTAACAACATCAAGGGTCTCCAGTTTTCCCTAAAATTAGTCCTGTGGTCTCCTTTTGCAATCAAAGTATCAATATTTTCCACCTCAACTCTAGGAAATGTTAGGAAGATGTCAAAGTGGTCAGTGTACTAAATGCTACATTGGTTTTTAGTATTTCTTTCCTTGGACTTGCAATAACTCATATGTTCTCTGGGCCACCCTCATTGTCCCTGTCTACTGTCATTGTCCTTGAGGGCTGCAATAATGTGGATCAGTATGTGAGCTATAGCTGGAGTAATGAGCCAGCACTTTGAGAACTGTCCCCACTGCACAGGAAAGTGGGATTGTGGTTTAGATACTTAGTGGAACTTCCCCCTCTGCCTTTGGATTGAGTAGTAACCTTGAGCCTTCTCTCCCAGACTTCATTTTCTAAGTTTAGGAAAAATCCCCCGCCCTTGGTATCTGACTACCCTTTATATCCTATCACTCCAGCTGGCTGGCCGTCAGCATCAATTCTATCAAGGTGGTTTAACCAGAAACCCCTTTATCCTTGATGTTTCCTTTAAGTAATTTTGCATCAACAAGGCCCCTACCCTGTTTTTTGGCTATAAATCCTCACTTGTCCTTTTTAGAGCTGGAATTGAGCCCAATTTTTTTTCTCCCACTGCAAGGCTCCATTGCAGTGGCCCTAATACCCATCACCATGACTCCCCTTGAATAGGTCTGCCTCACCATTTTTAATGAAAGTCACAATTTTTTTTCCTTTAACACTGGCACTAGGGGAAGCATTAGAAATTTAAAACAAGTTGTGGACAAGCTTCTGCTCCTTGTTTCCTATGGTTAATCATCTCAGACCAAAGATTGCAATAATCTTTTTGTTCAGTTGGAGTTTAGGAGTCGAAAGCAACAGGGCTAAGCATACTTATTGTCTACAGAAGTTACAATTTCCCAGTGCTTTGCGTACAGATAAGGATGCAAAGCCTCTACAACAATGCGTAGTGTTTAAAATCTCTTTAAAATGCCTGCCTGCATTGACTTACTTTAGAATAAATTTGTTTGAGCTTGGGAAAAGGGTACTTGGACTTCTGGCTTGGGGGGCTGGCTAGCAATAAAATATCCACTGCTGGGTGTGTCTGGACATTGGCTTGGACTTTGGTTTTAACAAGATACCCCCCTCCCCCAAGGAGACAGTGTTTATAGCTGTTAAATGCCTAGCTAAATCATATGGTTTTGATAGTAGATATTTCAGAGGGCTTGCTACTCCCCAGAGCTGAGAAACTTTAGCTGCCCTTATCATGACAATTGTAGGTCTATTTCAGCAGCCTGGGACCTGACACCTGGCTTGGAGCCTGCTTTTTCCTTTGCAACTCTTGTATTGGTCTGATTCCCTTTCTAGAATAAGACGTAGCTTCTGTGATTCATGCAGAGCTTCTTGTTTAGGGGTCAGTGGGTCTCCATCACATACTTAGCTCAATATAGGAGACTGAGAGCCCCAAGAGTCCTAGACATGACTTAGTTTTTCCTCTGCCAGGTCATTTGTTCATTTAAGGAGCATCCCTTGAGTACCAAGTTAGGTTGCTGTTAAAGAAAAATGAATCAAAGGTGTTGGGCTCAAGGAATTGTGACTCTGATATTTACTACTTTTAAGTTCTAATCAAGTTAATGTCTTTTTCTATAGCATTAACTATAGAATGATGGGTTTAGAAATGTACCCTATTAATACTCTTCACGTGGTAAGGTCAACTTTATGGAGAGGTAAAGTAGGTAACCCCCATGATAAGGGTACATGTCCTTAATGAAAGACACTTTTGCAAAAAGAGTGTCCCTTATGCCCCTCAAGTTCCCACAATAGTTTTTCTGTTTCAGTCAATAAAGGCATTTGACTATGCAGATCTTTTGTGTGTGCGTGCGTGTGTGTGTGTGTATGTGTATGTCTGACTTATTAAACTTATGAGAAGGCCTGGGGTTGTAGCTCAGTGGTAGAGCGCTTGCGTAGCATGTGGGAGGTACAGGGTTTGATTCTCAGCACCGCATATAAATAAATAAAATAAAGGTCCATTAGCAACTATATATATATATATTTGTAAAAAAATAAACTTATGAGAATTGTACTTCAAACCACTTTGTCCATTTAATTTCATCCTAAAGTTCTAGACATTTCCTTCCCAGGCCTGGAGAAGTTTTCTTCCTTTTCCTTCCTATCATGTGGTTCTTCCCTCAGGCTCCTGTCTTCTGCTAGATAAGAGAACATCAAACTGGGGGGTCAGAGGTGGGAGCCTCCTGAATGCAAAGGGAAAGAGGAGAAAATTGAGAGTTTATAGTGTGGGTTTTGTCCAGTGAGGCAAGAGCTGTGGTTATCTGCTAACTATGAGATAGGTTCCGAAGCAAGTACTGGGAAGGCTAAGTGAAGGGTCAGTAACAACATCAAGGGCCAAACAACGATTAGAGAAAATGGAACTGGTCATTTTTGGTGCAAAGTGCTTGTGTGTGTGTGTGTGAGAGAGAGAGAGAGAGAGAGAGAGAGAGAAGAAGAAGAAGAAGAAGAAGAAGAAGAAGAAGAAGAAGAAGAAGAAGAAGAAAAGCAGCAGCAGCAGCAGCAGCAGCAGCAGCTGCTGCTGCTGTCTGGTATTAGTTCCAAAGATTGACTCTAATGATAGAAATTTCAAGCTAAATAAGAGGGAAGTTGGCTTGCCCACTGGTTAAGAGGTGATTTTGGAGCAGTTGCAATTTCATAGTCCCCTCAAAATACTCCCTGAAGCCCTCTGAGGGATGAAGATACCTGAATTTTTTCTGGGCTGAAAATGATGAGGATCATGTTGGAGCACCTCGAACCTCTTGGGGATAGCCAAAACTAGACCTCTAAGAGGTTGTATGTGCCCAGTATGTTGAGTCAACCCAGCAGAACATGGACTGCCACAAAGCAGGCCAACCCAGCAGCACATCAGACTAGGTCTTTTACCTACATAATCTCATTGAATTTTCTTAATAATATCATGAATTACTATTAACTCTGGTTTACTGATGAAGAAACAGGCTCAGAGGATTAATAACCTGCCCAAGAACTAAAAAGGGATTTTTGTACAGTGGTATGTCTGTTAGAGTTTTGATTCTTTTATTTTTTGAACCCAGGTGTGCTTAACCACTGAGATACATCCACAGTAATTTTTATTTTATTTTTATTTTGAGACAGTGTCTCACTAAGTTGCTGAGTCTGGCCTGGAACTTGGGATCCTCCTGCCTCAGCTTCCCATTGAGATTATAGGCGTTCTTTCTTGACCTGTAATTTTGCTTGAGTGGATAGATTTCTAAGACTCTCTATTCTGTCAGGCAAGAAAAGGTCACAAGGTCTCAAGGTCTCAGAGCTGATGGCTCCAATATGACGCAGAATAGAGGCCTGACTTCCACATTGCTGGGCTCCCCTTGCGTGCTTGTGTGCCACGGTTGGTGGTATGATGCAATGTCCATTTTCCTACTTTACTCATAACTTGGATGATTTCAGGGGCAAGGCAGTGGAACATCTGCCCTGCACATACCACAGAGGACACCATTGTGTTCTCTGTGACAGCATAAATGGTAGTAGAGAAAGTTAGAAGCTGCCCCAGCCTCTGGAATCATGATACCAAGTATCATGAGCACAGGTGTTAGAAAGGAATTCAACTGATTTTGGTATAGAAATTGTTGGCTTTGTTGATCTTTGTTTCCCTGCTAACTTTTAATTTTAAATACAGAATTAGCTTTTTTTTTTTTTTAATACAGCTTGCATGCATGTTAAATTTCTGAATTTTCACGGTTGGCCCACAACATTGAAAATGATCAACCTATATAAAACAGCAAAAACCAACCCTCGTTCAAATTCACAGCTGAAATTGTTCCTGTTCTCCCATTACACATACTCAATCTGGGCTTCTCTGTTCTAATATGGCAGATTATGCTTCTCCATTGAGCTGTTTATCTGATAAATTGTTCATAATACAATAATAATGATAGTAGCAACAAAAGCTATTGGTACCATTTATTTCATGATTAGTCCTTCCATCCCTATCCTGGGATCTTCTCCAAATACTCCCCTTGAGCATCTCTTCTTCAGCCTTCATTATTGCTTCTTCCTTGGAGGAAGTGTTTTACATAGGGACAAAATGACCTATTGGCAATTCTGTCTTCCCAACTGCACTCTAAGCTCTGTAAGATTTAGGAATCTGGCAGGAATAAATTCCCCTCATTTAAGTTTTGTTGTTGTTGTTATTGTTGTTTTGGTACCAAGGATTGAAACCAAAGTTGCTTAACCACTGAGCAACATTCCCAGCCATTTTTATTTTCTTTCTTTTCTTTTTCTTTTTTAAATTTTGAGACAGGATCTCACCAAGTTGCTTAGGGCCTCACTAAGTTTCTGAGGCTGGCTTTGAACTTGCGATCCTCTTGCCTCAGCCTCCTGAGTTGCTGGGATTACAGGTGTGCACTGTTGTACCCAGCTCACTCATATGGTTTAACTGGAGAAATTTTAATGAAGAGATTATGCATGGAGATTGAAGGAAGGTTGAAAGGAAACGGAGGTAATCAGATACTAGCAAAAGTGAGAATTCATTGGTAACTCTGGGCCTGGAGGAGCAAGTGGGCAAATAGGGTTACTGGACCTCAGAGAGGGCTGTGGTCACTGAAGACGACCTCTAGGCAAATGCTGTAATTGTGAGGAGAGGTAGCCAGCCCTCAGAGAGGAAGCAAGGAGGAAACAGGAGGAGAAGTACCCCCATCTCTCTTTCCTGCCCTTTCCATAGGTGCCTCCTACTGTGTGAAGGTAATACAGACAACCAGAAGGCCAGGAAGTCTTGGTGATGCATGGAGATGGGATCCTTGAGCACAGAATGGGCAGAAAAGGGATGAGGATGGATCTGATAAGTGGGAGTAGCAAATGGAGAAAAACCAACATATTTTGTTCATCTTCAAATCCCAAGAGGCTAGGATAGTGCCAGCACTGAATAGAAAGTGGACACATTTTTTTTTTTTTTTAAACTGGACAAACTAGAAGAGAACTTAGATTTTAACATGTGCTGTTCCTGATTTCAGAGCTGGGGCAACTGGAATTGAGAGGTGCCAAGGGGACTTACTGAAGGCCATACCAGCAGTACTAGCTACCTAGCCACTGCAGAGTCTTCTGAATTCCATGTCCAGTGCTCCATCCACACCATCACCACCCATCATCAGTGCTGGCTTATCTTATTCTTCTCATCTCCTATCTTTGCTCCTATCATATCCATCTCTTAGTTTGTAATTCATTTCACTCTCACACATGGATCTATTTTTCTTTCCTTCCTCTTATCAGTCAGACACACTACCGGGCATTGCACTCAATCCTACGCTCACACCACTGTCTGTGTTCTTTTCACATAGCCATTCCCTATACTGGGGCTGTATTTCATCTCTGTGACCCTTTGGCCAATTCCTATGCTCTGCTCTAAGGTCAACTCCTGGGCCATTTCTTCTGAGAAGTAGCCCCAACTCCCTCTTTCCTAGCCTTGAACCCATTGCACTGTAGTTAACTCTAACCTCTCTTTCTTCTTAAAGATGAATACTCAAACTCTAGCTAGACTCCTGTACACAGCAGGTCTTAGTAAATTCTTGGTGGGTGACTGAATAAAGATTGAAAGAGTGGCTCCATGCAGGGGCTTCCTTGGAGGCTTGCCCTCACTCTCCTAGCATGTTACATTCTAGCCACCCTCCGAAGATCAAAACACATTGCATCTTACAGGTGTTTCTGCTATTTGTGGAGCACCCATGATATGCCAAAAGCTGCTTTATTCCCCATTTGACAGGTGAAGAAACTAAGCTGCTGAGTAAACTGATTTGTCCAAGGCTCCGTGGCCAGTATGGAGATTTGATCCCAAGGCTGCATGACTGAGTGTGAACCATGCTGCATTGTCTAGTATGTCTTACGTCAATGAGAATATTCTTTATTTCTCGAACTTGAAATATTTAATGAAAGTCCTATATGAAGAACATTTTCTTCTCCAACTCATGCTCATCTCTGCTGTGTAAACATAACCAGCTGCCTTTCACTGTATTTTTATGGCATCTAGATGGTCACCAGGCCCCTTGCTATATGACTTTGAAAGATTAAGGTAAATATCAGGTTTTATGTTTTCTCAAATTACCTTTGGTTCTTTATATGCATATATAGATCAGATTTTATGATCTTGGGATGTTGGGAAAAGATTGAAATCTCTGCTTTTGAAAGAGGGTCATGTTGAGCTTCATGCAATTAAGCAATCCAACCAAGTTCTCACAATGAACGGTGGCATAACTTTGACCACAACTAGTAAGAAAGTGGGAAATTACCAGTTTGTCACTTGAGTTCCTTATTTATGTATTAGACCTTTTCAAATCTCAATTCAACATTAAATTTATAATCCAATAAAGATGTAAGTTGTGGTCCTTCCTATGACAAACTATATTTCTTTATGGGCATTTTTAAGCTTAAAAAATTTTTGAAACAAAAACATTAAACCACAATGGTTGAGACAGAATGACAGGTAATCACATCGGTATTTGGACAGCAACCAGCTGCTTATATTATGAAGCGATAACACAGCCTTGCCTGGGAATAAGATCTAAGTTTTTCCTATTATCTGATTTCTTAGTAACAGCCAATGCCTGTTTCAAACCTTGATTTTTCTCTTTATGTACCATGTGCTGTGACGTTAACTCCAAAGTAAATCCTGGGCTGTCCAAGGCCTGGCAAACAGACTGAGGTTGACTCAAACCTAGAAGAGATCCGAAGCCTGATCCTGAAGAAGGAAACTGCAGTGAAGACAAAGGTTAATTTAAATTATTTGAATCTGAGCGTGACTCATATTTTATGTGGAAGACAAACCCAGAGATAAGGTATTTGATTAGAATTTGCTTTGGCATATCCCAAAACCATAATTGGCTAAATAATCCAGGGAAAGCAAAGGAACACTTCAGGTCTTTGAATGCATGCATAGAGGTCAGGGAGGAGCAGGGAGACAGAGAAGAAAGGCTGTTTAATCAGAACCTTTTGATTCCAACATTGAGATACTGTGCTGTCAATTTGGTGGGTCCAGCAGCTAACCCTGTCAGATACCAGGTTGGCCAGTGTTGCACTAGGATGTGTCTGTGGAAACTACGAGGCGGGCTCCTGGCCGTGACTCTGGAGCAGCAGACACTCAGGAACAGTTGCTTTGTTGGGGGCAAGGGAGTCTGAGATCCCTCATGGTATGGGGGCTGGAGCAGGGAAAGATCTGCATGCAGGTGCCTGGCGTCACTGACTCTCTGGCTTGTTCATGCCGTGCATGTGATGCGTATGTGTGTGTGCAAGGGCACATGAGCTTGTGTGGGTTTTGTCTTTCCTAATATTTTAAATGATCTCCTGCATGGGAATATCGATGTAATTATATTTTTGGTAACACACCTCCACTCAGATCACTGAGTACTGGAATGTAACATAGACATGGGCATTGGTACTTCTTATCTACTTGGCTTGGCTACTGACTTAATTCTCGTAGGGAGCTTGTCTCATTTATTTGCACTACCCCCTTTTATGCCATTGTTTTACCATTTGACATTACCTGCAGAATTAAGATGCAGTTTTAGGGTATGTACTAAGAAGGAAGTAGTACTTTTGCTTGCGATTCCCTATTAAGCTATGCCCTCTATGGTTGCTCTGCTGTGGCATGTCTGCAGACTCCTGCCATCATATTTATCACTAGACACAGTCACAGAGCAGAACCTGTGGGCCACAAGCATATTTGCAGCACTGCCCATACTTCATACCCTTCTCTGAGTCTCCACATTCCTGAGATAGAGACAGAAACTTTTGTTCCATAAAGCAAAGGTTAAACCTCTTGGAGTGTAGTTTGCTTTGCTTTGCTTTGTTTGGTTTTGATTTGCAAAGTTGGAGGTAGATTCTGACCAAGATCATCATATTTTCTTAAGCAACCAATGAAATATACTTTGGCAAAGATGTGGATTGCTGATATACTGATATGAGTTTCAGATGAGATCAGGTATATTCAGGGTGGCGTGGCTGTAGGGGTGAACAACAAAATTCAATATTTGAAATTACACACTAAACTTTTAGACTTCAGTGTGAGGCTTTTTGGTAGACTTTGCTCAACTCTCAGATTCCAGCAAAACATTTATTGAATGGCTCTTTTGTGCAAGGCAAGCGATTGACCTCTTATTATCTAGTCTCATTCGTGGTCTAGATTGTGGCTAGTACCACAGGAATCATCTTGTAGGTGAGATCCTGTGACATCAGGCTGGTGTCTGGTAAGTAGTAAGGAGCTCATTCTTGGTACAGTGGACCACTTTGTGCCCAGCAAAGATAATTTGACATGCAGGGATAGGCTCTCAGTTCAAAAGGAAACCTGCTTTGGATTTTTTCTAGACACTTAGTATGAAAGAAAAATCTTTCAGGAAAGGATAACTATGTTAATTCAGCCATTCATTTGTTCATTCAACAAAGATTAAATGAACAACAATACATGGTGTTTAAAAGTAGGACAATATATGCTAAATGACTAGCTAGTCATTTTCTCCTACATGCATGGAGAAAATGACTAGCTATTACAATTTGGTAGAAAAAATGGACATTAATAAAGACTCAAATGCTTAATCATAGCATTCTACCAATTGCAATTATCTTGAAGGTGGAACAATGGATGCTGTGAGAAATTATATAGGACACACAATGTAGGTACTCTGAAAATGTGACATGTGGGCAGTAATAAGATAAAAAGAAACTAGCTAAGGAAATGGGGAGAAAAATTGGGATTCAAGCAAGGGTTTGATATGTGATAAGGTCCAGATGCAGGCAGACATGGTTGGTACTAAAGGAAGGACAAATGAGAGCTTTGAGTGTGGAGAAGAGGGCAGTAAGATGAGGCTTATGGGGGTGGCTGGGCTGTAGGGGAGAACACTGGGAAATCATGGGAAGTTTTGAGCAGGGGCACAATATAATTACATCTATATTTTAAGAAGGTGGTCTGGCTGCTGGTGGAGAGTGGGCTGAAAGAGGGTGAACAATGTGGGGGTAGCAGGGATGAGGCTATTGCAATCATCCAAGATAGAGATGATGTGGTAGTTTCAGTGTGACTTGATGCTTTCTGTGTCTACTGTATTTGGGGCTGTTAATCAGCATCAGTTGGTGCTAGCCAAGCTGCACACTCTATGGGCAGGCATTTTCTCAGTGTTAGGGCGAGGGCATAAAACGTTTGGCACTTAATTCTCTGTATCAAGTATGAATCTTTTAATTTGGTTTGTATTTAAGGACAGTATGTGTAATGCTAAGTGTTTCCTTGGGATTTAGCACCCTGCAAAATTGAAAGCAGCAGCTTCTATGAATTCTGGCTTTTATAATAGGTGGTGAATTTCGATTATTCAACAACTCTCTGACTGCTCCATTTCTTGCTCTTAGTGTTAATTTATTTTTGACAGTTTGCATGCCATGCTATTGGAAATGCCAAATCTGTTACAAAATGTCAGGGTGATTAAGTGAGGCAGGGTTTCCCACACTAGGGAAACTCACAGCTCACAGGGCACATGTCAGTGTAAGGTTCAGATGCATCCCATGTCAGGTGTTCTGTCTTCTTGCCCTTGTGCCAGTTACGGCTGTTAATGATGTGAGCTGCACAGAAATGCCCCCTGACAAAGCTTCAAAAATAGTGACACATAGCTCACTAAATGCAGTAGCCATCTCACAGTGGGCAAGTCTTTTCACTTAGTTGCTCATTACACGCCATCAGTCTCTCTTACCTTCTGGGAGGCTGTGGGAAACACTTAATGGCCTGGCTGTCCAGCTCCTCAGTGTGTTTATCCAAAAGAATTAAAGTCAGCAAGACTATAGAGATATGCTTATAGCAACACAATTCAAATAGCCAAATTATGGAACCAGCCCAGGTGTCCATCAACATATGAGTGGATAAAGAAAATACGGTGTATATTATACAAATGGAGTTTATTCAGCTAGAAAGAAGAATGAAATTATGTCATTTGCAGGAAAATGGGTGGAACTGGAGAGCATCATGTTAAATGAAATAAGCCAGACTCAGAAAGTCAAGGGTCATATGTGTTTATGTGTTTTTCCTCATATGTGGAGCTAGAAAGGAAACAGGAAAGGTGGGAGGGGAGGGAGGGAGGGAGGGAGAGAGAGAGAGAGAGAGNTGTGTGTGGGGAGAGAGAGAGAGAGAGAGAGAGAGAGAGAGAGAGAGAGAGAGAATGAGAATGAAAATAGAAGGGATATCAGTAGGGTAGAGAGAGAAAGAGGGTCGGGGTGAGGGAGGAAGGGAGGGTAACAGGAAGTACTGGGGAGTGAAACTGACCAAATTATGTGAAGTGCATGTGCAAATATGTTACAATGAAGCCCACACTTATGTGTAATTATTATGCACCAATAAAAGTGCAAAAAGAAACACTAAATAGCAGAAAGATCATAAACTTTAGAGGTAGACACATCTCAATTGCACTGTGTGGTGCTCTGTAACCTTGGGCATGTTATTTAACCTCTGAGAGCCTGATTGTCCTCACCTGTGAGAAGGGGTTCATTATCACACTGCCCTCTTGGAATTCCTGCAGGGACTTGATGTGATAGTGTTTGTAAAGTGGGGCCTACCACACTGCAGGCATCTGATAACTGTTAGTTTACTTCTCCATTTTAACCACGTAATAACTAGCTTGCCTGATGTCACTCAGAGGCCCCAGAGTCTTTCTGTGGTAATGAGATCATGACCACATCCTCATATTTTATAGCTGATTTGGGGGTAATGTGGCCATTTCATTTATCTGAGCTGTTCCTTCTTTCCGAGGGCATGGATAACTAATTTTTGAGGGGGCGAAGGCTGAGGCAGATAAGACTATACAGCAAGCTCTGAGACTATCAGGCCATAATTTGTAGCCTGTCAGCAACATTATACATCCAGTTTGGCCTTTTGTCTCTGACAAATTCATGAATATATATGGTGCTGCTCTCAAATAGTTAAGCAAGTGGATCCTTCACCTATGAATTGATTGAAACTTCTTTTGATCATCTTTTACCATATCTTTAAGTTAGCAGGTCAATGAATGTAACCATTACAAAGAAGTGCTTTTTTCAATGCACCTAAATTACCCTTTGCCCATCTCAAATTGTGCTTCTTGGTTTCAATATTTCCTCGGTTGGGCAATAATTTTTTTCACCTTATCCATGTTCTCAGTTTGGGTAGTTGATCCATAGTGGAAAATGGATGAAGATGAGTGGATCTGGGCTCGGAAAATGTGTGTAGAGCTTCATAGGTATCATTTTCCAGAGCCTAAGTTTTCTCTCCTGTGATTGCACCTATTCTACTCCCTTTCCATGTTGGCTGTGAGAATCAAAGGATATTGTTGAAAGGTATGTAAACCATAAAGCACTATATAAATAATTTTCATTATATACCTTTGTCACCATGGAGTTTACAAAGTATTCTATGGCTGACTTCTTTTGCATCAGAGGGTCTAAGGAACCTCTGTTTAAAAAGTATACCTAAGGATTTTGATGTGCAGCAAAGGTCAAAAGGTAGAAATCCTATCAAAATATAGAATGATGTCACCCCCCGGTTATTTTGCTGCAGCCGGACTGCGGCAAATTTTGCTGTGGTATGTTGTAGCATTAATAGAAACACAGATTAGACAAATAGGAAGCAATCTTATGGTGATTCAACTTATCTTCTGCTTGTTAGGTGAAAACCTTGAGATGAAAGAAACTCAGTGATTTTTCCTGAGGTCACACAGCTAGTTAATGTTAGAGTCAGGGTTATAATTCAAGCCTCCTGATTCTCAGACCAATGCTCTTTATATCACATAAATTTCTAAAAAAATATTAACACCTGTTAGGCACCACTTACTGGCCAATAGTTGTACTATAAACATGCTAAACAATCTCATGTACCCACCATGTCAAAAACATGGTGCTCATCTATAGCACTTACAACTTTTAAAATGATCCTTTTAGTATACTCAGACATAGTTTCAATTTAAAAATTTTCCAGGAGTCATACTTTTTCTAGCTCCTCTCTGGGGCTCAGATCACTAACAATGGGGAGGGAGGGGGTTGCTTCTGACCCATTTCCCTCAGTTCAAGTGCTCACATTTGGCGGCCTCACCATCACTCCCTTGGGTTGGGAAGAAGAACTGAGAGAGGTATCCTTTAGTTTCAAGTGGTTGTCGCAACAAAAGATCTGCAGGACTGTCATTTGCCTGGAGTCTGTTCTCATTATTTCTCTTTGGGGAAAAAAAATGATCTGATAGGAAGATTTTGTTAGAAAATTATGTGCTTGGGCCAGCACACCCACCCTGATCTCCAAAGTTTCCATGTTATAGACTCATACAATCAATCTGATTGATCCCAGCTAGTTCAGGTAGCACCAGAAAAATCCTTTGAAGTGTCCAGATTAAAGGTGTAGAGAATACAGGAAACTGACTTCTCTTCCCTCCTTATTCAATTTGGTTTAAGAACAGAGATACAAGGTTAGAATTGCTGATCACTAGAGAGTTCTTCCTGAAAGTACAAAGAATGGCACACCCTTCTCTATTGCACAACCCAGTATCTGAAGGACTGCATTAAGCAACAGGAGCAAAGCTCATCACCCTTTCAACATTTCCTCTGCATCTCTGCATGTATGAGGCCCCTTCACTTGCAGCATATAAGCAACATCAGTTTAGAGAATGAACAATAGTGATGGATTAGTACTGGGTGTCGTAAGATCAAATATTGACTAATGTCTGCAACAGTGAAGAAAAATCAGCAAATTCATGATCTCACTTGTTTCTCATGCCAGGGCCTATCATGTGTTTTTGAAAACAAAGCTCCTTTTATTTAAACTACTAGAACTTGTAAGGAAATTATTATGAGTTTAAAATCTTTCAAGATCTGTGTTTCCTTCTAGGGGATCAGAATTAGGCAAATATTGAATGTGGATATTAACAATCAAAGGACATATTCTTCATTAAGCTACCACTTACCTTTTCTTCTTGTAAAAAAGGTCCACACATTTAATAGTTCCTGCTTTCTGCTATAGACATTAAGACTTGGTCTTTAGCCACATTTTTCCTTATGCTTTTTCCATGCTTTTTAAATTTTTCACTCAAAAGATACTTATTGAGTGCTTACAACATGCCAGGCAGGATTCTAAGCACTGGGGACACAGTGAACACACATGTCTCTGCTAGCATAAGAGGCAAAATTTGTGCCTTTGAAAATAATTAATGAAACTGGCAAACTTTTCATACGCTTGATGAAGGGAAATTGAGACAAAAAAGAAATGTACCTTAAGGACTATTAAAGAGGTAGATCTAAATGCCATCATCTTAGAAAAATTTTAAAAAATACAAAATTTGTACAAAAAAATATGATTCCTAAACCGACTTAAGAAGAGATAAATTCCCAAAGGATTGAACCAGTTATTTACAATCTTCCTACAAAGAAAACATCAGCCCCAGTAGTTTTAGAGGTTAATCCCACCACATATCCAAGGAACAGGCAATTCCAATCTTTCAGATAATCAAAATGAGGGAATATTATCACCTTACCTTATTAAGGGAGTAAAAACTTGGTGCCAAAATCAACAAAGGAAAGATGAAAGGACATTTACATAGCAGTTTCACTTATGAACAGATAATAAAATGCTAAATGAAACTGCTAGCAACCTGAATCTGACAATATATTAACAAAATATAATTAATTTTGATAAAGCTGAATGTTTTCCAAAATGAAAGTCTAGTTAAACATTAGAAAATATATTAATGAAATTCACTACACTAAAAATTGAAGTGAGCCAGGTGTGGTGGTGCACGCCTGTAATCCCAGCGACTTGGGAGGCTGAGACAGGAGGATCGTGAGTTCAAAGACAGCCTCAGCAATGATGAGGGGATAAGCAACTCAGTGAGATCATGTCTCTAAATAAAATACAAAATAGGGCTGGGGATGTGGCTCAGTGGTTGAGTGTCCCTGGGTTCAATCCCCAGTTCCAAAACAAAACGAAACAAAAGACAAGTGAAAAATATGGTCATTTTGATAAATGCAGGAAAAACACCAGATAAAATCCAACAACCACTTATGATAAAAATTTATAGCTAAGAATACAAATTCCCTGAACTTGTTTAAGAAACAGCTGCAAAAACACTAACAACAAACATGATACTGAATGGCAAAGTATTAAGTATACCACTTTGTTTAAAATCAAGATGAAGCAGCTTCCCTAAGGCGCAGAGACTATGTTCTTTTTTTATTAATTTAAAAAAAATGACAGCAGAATGCATTACAATTCTTATTACATATATATACCACAATTTTTCCTATCTCTGTTTGTATATAAAGTATGTTGACATCCAATTCATGTCTTCATACAGGTACTTTGGTTCTACTGTATTGTAGGTGCTCAGTAATTATCTATGGACTGTTTTGGTTGGAGGTTAGATAAAAAAATTTGCTTCACAAAAGAATCAACACTTCTTAAAAATCAGAAGTCAGAACCATTAAATCAGCTATCATTTTCCCAGAATTTTCTGGTTTCCTTGCTTTCCCTCTTGGGACCAGAAGAGACTTTCTAGGGAATTTATGCTGTCCAGGCACCAGAAAGGAAGCGAGCCATCTGCATTATCTTCCTAGGGCTGCCTAGACTGAGTGGCTTAAACCACAGACAAATTCATTTTCTCACAGTTCTGGAGGCTAAAAATTCAAGATCAAGATGTCAGCATATTTGGTTCTGCTGAGGACTCTCTCTTGGCTTGCAAATGGCTGTCTTCTCACTGTGTCCTCACATGGTCTTCTCTGTTTGTGTCTGGGTCCTGATCTTTGCTTATAAGGACACCAGTTATATTGGATTAGAGTCCACTTTAAGGGCTCCATTGTAACTCAATTACCTCTTGAAAAGGACCTATCCTCAAATACACTCACATTCGGAGGTGCTAAGGTTTAAGACTTAAAAGTAGGAGTTTGGGGAGACACAATTCAGTCCATAACACTATCTCAGAGGAGTAGCAGGGAAGGAATAACAGGGCAGGCTCGCAGCTTGAGAGGGGTTGGACAATTCCAGAGCATGCGTGGTAGTGAGTCCCTAAGGTTAACCTACTTTTTGGACTAAGAACAGCAGCAGGCAGCCCTAGAGGGCTCCACTGGCAGTTAAGAAGAGGGTGGTCACAACGATTTTCAGGCTTAGAAAACTTCTGTCACTGGACTCATGGATGAAAAGGCAAATGCAAGGTCAGCTCTCCAGTGAGAAGCACAAGGGGAACCAGCAGGATACCCTTCCCTCCCCATTTTCCCTTCATCTTTTAGAAACCTGCCAAGGCTTGCTGAGTGGGAGCTTCACAATGCCCACTCGGCTGGCCAAGCATTCATCAAATTCACCAGCTCTGATAGGCAACAGGAACTTAGAAGCAGCCTCAAATTCCCAGATGGATTTGGAAAACAATAAAACTTTGACATTTTATGAGGGTATTTCTATGGTCGTGTTTTGGCATTACAGGGGTCATACAGAGTAGAACATGGGAAAGAGACCTGCATAATAAAGCCAAATGACAGCATCATTCCTGTCACCCTTTCCCTATTCTTAGCCTCTCCCCATGTTCTTTTCAGAAGAGAAACAGAGCTTTCTCTT
Source organism: Marmota marmota marmota (assembly GCF_001458135.2). Taxonomy (NCBI): domain Eukaryota; kingdom Metazoa; phylum Chordata; class Mammalia; order Rodentia; family Sciuridae; genus Marmota; species Marmota marmota. The sequence continues at coordinate 38,909,218 of NW_026000229.1, forward strand.
TGGAAAATAAATCTAGAGGCAGTCTTGAATCAAATCCAAGGGCAATTTCCCAAAGAGCCAGGCCACCATTGAGTCCCTTACCAATTCTTCAGTTTAGTAAAGAGATGTTGAAAACCACCATCACTGGCTGCGTAGAGACTGCGGGTCTCTAGGTAACTCTTGAAGTCAATGTTTGAATTGCCATTGACCTTGAATCTAGAATTGATGGACTTATGCTTGGCTGCATTTTAAAACTGCCTTAGCATTGTGCTCACAGAAAGGCTCACCAAAGACTGGGGAATTGGGAATTATGGATTAATTCTCTGGGGTGGACAAATGAAGAGGGTAATTAATGAGTTGAATGATAGAATAAGGCTAGAGGATGAGCATTTGAAGAATCTTATTTTCTAACCTCATATTTCTGGAATGTGTCATGATTCACTGTGTTTTTTGACTCAGGGCTGGACTTAGAATATCATCTGCCTTTGAATCACAATGATACCTAAAGCATCACAGTGATATTAGAAAGGAAATGGTTACACTTTCATTTTACGGAGGGAGCCCCGGGGGCAATTAACATTTACCAAACATTTTGAGGTATCCTTAACACTGTGCTAGCAACTTTAAATTATGTCTTTATTATAAAAAATATAATAACCATGATGGCAATACCTCTAGCACTGGTTCAAGGAGGGAATCACCCATAAGAAATGTACATTCTTGTTCCACTTACATTCCCCTTGATCTTCCATGTCAATACCCACTGCAGTGGACTGAATATTTGTGTCCTCCCAAGTTTCTATGTCAAAATCCTAACCTCCAGCATGATGGTATTAGGCAATGGGTCCTCTGAAGTTAAATAGATCATGAGTGTGGAGCCTTCATGAATGGGCTTGGTTCCTATATAAGATAGCCCACTGGAGATCATTGTGTTAAGTGAAACAAGTCAAGCACAGAAAGACAAGCTCTGCATGAACTCACTCATATGAGGAATCTAAAAACGTTGATCTCATAGAAGTTGAGTGCAGAATGGTGGCTACCAGAGGCTGGAGAGAGTAGGCAGAAGTTGGCTGCCAGTCTAATTGTCTTCCCTTTGTGGTTAATCTCTCTTCTGCTCTCCCTCTTTTCTTTCTTTCTTGTCTCTTTGCTTTCTTGAAAGTTATTAGTCATTATACCTTTGAATAACATCTTTGCCCCATTTTTTCTTTTCTTTCTTTATGAATGTTCATTATATATTTGTAGATGTATGCTATTGCCATTTCTCTTAATCTTTCTTTTATATTCCTTATCTCTTTGTAGGCAGCTGCCTTCTGGGTTCTTTCTATATCTGCCTTTCAGTTTGCTAATTCTCTCTTCACCTATATCTCCTGAATGGAGCCTATAGCCCACTCAAATTTGCAAATGCAGAAGAAAATAACAGGCTTAGCACTGACTTCCTTTATAATGTTACTTTATGTAATTTCTAGGCTATATTTTTCCTTTATGTCCCAATAAGTCATGGTTTTGAGAAATGTTTAGAATACTTTATTCAGTACTTTTTATATATTCTGTACAGGGATAGGTTTTTCTATGAATCTATTTCATTATATGGTTGTATTTTACCTAGTGTTTTTGGCTGTTATTAAATTGTGATTCATCATTAATATTAAATTTTATTTTTTTGTAGACAAAATTCCTTTCTCCTTCATTTTGAAATACCCTAATTAACTACTTTACTTAAGCAGTATTGCAAGAATGATTCCAATAGTTAACAAAGCCTTGCCATATTGCCCACTACTTAATTGTAAGGAAGTACAAGAAAAGGTAATGCCATGAATTTAACCTTGACAATTCAAGCACACAGCCAATTTGACGGGGGGGGGGCCTATTGGAGTCTCAACTTATCTTTCACCTCCTGTTGGACAACTTCCTAGGTAGAAGAAAAATTAGAGAAACAAGATATTTTCTCTAGATGCTGACAGAATTGTACAAAAATTTGTTTTCCATAAATTGTTTCACATTTAAATTATTTTTAAAGGACTATTAAAAATAGTTTTCAAGTTCCAGACCACAAAAATGAAAGTGCGAATAAATAATTTGATCAAGGAAGACACTGAAAGATAGATGGCAAGCACTCTTAGAAAACGTTCTTCCCTCTTCCATCTCCCATCTCCCTCTTCCCCTCACCACATAGCAGCTCTTGCTCATATAAATTCCAGTTGAACATACGCTTTCCAATTTTTCCACATTTAATCAATTAAAGGTTGAAAATTCAACATCTATGTAACATTTGATCCAAATATGAAAATTTATTATAGTCAAAAAAGGACAATTTGTTATCCAACAACATCCAAAGATGACCAAGCCACTTAAAGATTAGGTGCATTAATCCCCTCATTCTGTGATTAAGACACTTAGACAAGGCTTATTCCACTTTATCCCACTCTCTTAGGTAAGTATCCACCCTTAACCTCCAACGACTGCCATGCTTGAAGCTCATTTCCATGTGGAAAGAACAATAAAATGTTCAAGCCCGCAGTTATGGGAAAAAGACTGATATATCCCCTAAGTTTGAGAAGGGTTTTTACACAGTTTAGGGATCATCACTTGACATAAATGACACAGAGGATGAAATATTTATTAAGACCAAAAAAGACATCAAAATAATATTACTGAATCTGATAATGATAATAATAATGTTTATTATTATTTCTTTTTGACTGATTAGAGAGCTGTGTTGTTTTCTTAGTGCAATTCAGTACTCCATTCTCAACACTGGATCTTCTGTATCTCTATCTATCCAATTTCCAGAATGTTTGACAATAACAGCCAAGCCAGACAATCAGTTCTTCTTTGGGTTCGTGTAGACTCTCTCAGCACTCCTTCTATCATTCTGTCTGTACCTTTCCCCTCTCTCCAGCCCCAAACCTCCAGTCATTGAATGTTGGGATAATACAAGATTTTATAATTTGCTATGAACTAGATGTCATACTTGAACTCATTCTAAATCTTTATCTCCACATATTATCATATATATTTTCTTTCTCTAGGTCTGTGTTTCTAATACTTCCAGTGGGACATTCACCAGAGAACTTCAGTTCACTGGACAAAAGAGAAGTCTTCATTTCCCTATTTCCCATTTACTCACCCAATCTAGAAAGCTTAGCTTTCTTGATGTCTCATTCTCCTTCACTACTCACATACAATCATGTGACAAAATCCAATTAAACAAACAATCCAGTTAAACAAACAACCAGCAGTTAGACTTCTTTGCTTTTACTCATGGTATTTCCTTCACTTGAAACTCTAATAAAAATTTAGCTCATTTTACAAGAGTTAGCTACAAAATTGACACTTTTATAAGTCTCTCTTGATACTCCCAAAGGAATTAATAATTTCTTACTTTTAATTTTGAATTTCCTAGTTTTACTTGAAATATCCCTCAGTAAAATGTAATTGACACTTTAGGTATGCATATACATGTAAATCTCTTCCAACAAATTGTAAAATTGAGGATTTGCTCTTATTCATTTGTTCTGTGGAATATTGGACTTTCAATAAATATGTTCTGGCATGAAAAAGAGGTGTGCATAGATATTCTACCTGTTTCAAACGCACCTAGTAAAATTTTCTCAACTAGGGTGGGGTAAAGGAGGCACCTTTTAAAGAGGACTATGATGTTTTCTTATCCTAAGACTACTTAAATGAGAATTATTTTAATGAGTTCCTTTTATTTATGGTGGACTCCAAAGTCAATAGAAAAGGCAATTTTAGTACATACAAGCAAAGCAAGAAGAGACCAAGCCAACACATACTCACATTTAGTTTGACCAATGCAAAAAAGACATCATTTCAGTTCAATGTGACATTGTGACATGCACTTAGCATTTAATATATACAGGTATTAAGGGCCAAAAAAAAAAAAAAAAGAGTGAGGAACTTTTCAGTTCTTCCATCACTCCTTTGCCTTATCAATTTTTTTCTCTTTATCTCAGAATGACTGTTCTCTTTAGTGAAATAAATTTTGTTGTGATATTATTAACTACTGACAAAATTTTCATTGATAATGTCATTGGCTACTTGCTATATAGTTGCAGGTTCAGAGACCAACTTAAAGGCACAATGGTAATGGAAGGAAAAAGACAAGAAACACAGTAGCCTTTGAAATGTTTCAAGATAACATAGGATGATTAAGATTCATTTATTTATTTTTTGTAAAATGTCCAAAATATCAAACTTCATTGAACTTGAGCACTTCTTAAACAAGACGTCTGAAAGAGGTAAGCCCTAAACTATCTTCAGTGATTCGTAAAGTAGGAAAACACTAATCACTCATAAAATTCTAAATTATATGCAAAATCATAAATTAAAAAAAATCCCCTTAAGTTGGTTGTTTTTAGGTTTCTAGCCACTTTCAGGATCTAATGATAGCATACTTTCATTGCTTCTGTGAACCACAATGTACATGCCGTACTGTCTACCTCCAACAGGAAAAAACTACTTCTGACACATGCAATTTAACAATAATAGCCAGAGAATTCAAGTCTGAGTCCTAGAACTGGAATTTCCTGCACTATGGATATTTCATTTTTAAAATGTTGCTGGTTTGGCAGATTGAAAAATAGATGGCTTTGGCACTTCAGGGAAATAACACCCTGAACTGAATCTCTGTGACATCCTGGAGGTTTAACTTCTAAGTTGAATGAGTTGGGCTTCATTCTGGAGGGTGAATATCTTTGGTGATATTTATAGATGTGCTAGAAAAGGAAGTTATCAAAGGAAGTTATAAATTGTACAGTTCTCAATGTCTTTTGTAAGAAATGGGAAAAAAAGACATTTAGATCATAAATTTATAAAATGATTTATCTTGCATGATGTTAGTTATCCAGAAAGGGAGACTCATGTCACATATTGTCATGGCTATCCATATCCAACTACTTCATTCAATGCATGCTCATGATATAATATAACATGCATAGTATGTGGCAACCTACCTTTTGCTCATCAGATATGAGGGCTAGAGTGACCATGTAGCTTACCACCCAAACCTAGGCTGTTTTAAGAGTGGAAGGAGGGACTACATTTAATTATTCTAGGGCAGCAGGCATAAACCAGGAGAGTACCCAGCTTATATATGATCCCCCTATCTAATACCAGAGATCTCTGCTTAATTAATAAGGTATACTACCCCTTTTGGTGGTGGTAGGGGTCTCATTGATGAACAAACTCCAACTGATATGCTTTATTTAAAGAATAGCTAACACAAGTGATACCTAATAGGAATAGTTGGAAAGATATGTTATTCCTTCACTCCTTTGGGTCTTGTAAATTCACAATTCCCTGATGACCGGGAAGGATCACATTCACAAATTACATCAGTCTTCAACACAGCTATCTCCTGTAGATGATGCTTATTGTTCAGATTCTGTATTAATTGTCAGTATAAGAAATAACTGGGAGTCATGTGACTTTTCATCTGTGTGTTTGTGATAAAAATGTTGTTGGAAGATTTTTCTAATTGTGTCATTTAATGGCATGTAAAGGAGTCCACATGATCTCTCCTAGAATGTTTGTTCTCTTTTCAAGAACTAATAAACTTTGCTGTATCAGATAAAGATGTATGAGGCTTCCAATTTGTTTTTTTAGGTCAGGCATGATTAGTCATTAGAGCTAATCCTTAAGATGAAACATTCATATTCTACTAATTTTCATGCTTGGTTTTCTATCTTTTTATTTTATTTTTTATTAATGTGGCATTGTCTTTGTTCTAAATCAGTTCCTTTTCCAATGCTTTATATTTTGATATTTAATGATTCCCCCCTACCAAACAAAGTTTGAACTTTTGGCCTGATGGTCATAGCCCTATGTATCTATCTGACCCCAGACTCTGGGTTGTTCTCATTTTCTTATATTATTCCTTGAGTACTCTTATCCCAATCAAACTGTTTGCTCTTCCCAGTTCATGCCTCATATTTTCTTGCCTTTGTGTCTATGTTTATACTGTTAACCACTATTTGAGGACTTGAGGAAAATTGAAAATTTATTAATAGCTACAGTAGGGAGTAGAATAGGGAGTTTATTGGGGAAGAACAAAAAGATTGTCCACCAGAACATTTGGAACCCATCAGAAGAGAAAATATGAAACATCCTGAGACCTTCTTTGTTGTACAGGCTCTGGCCAGGTGCCACTGTCCTTTCCAAATGGGAAGACTTGTTCTTAAAAATTCACCTTTCGAATGGGCAGAGACTCATTTTTCATTTTATTTTTCTGGGGTGTAGGAGATAGGGAATGACATCGAGAGAGTGTTGAGAGGGCAGAAGACATACAAATCATGTGTTAGGCACAGGCCTGCTAAAGCCATCTGATTGTCTTCAGATAGTCATTTAAAAACTTTCAGGCATTTGCCACCCCACCTCCACCTTCCAAAGCCAAAAGCTTGGGCATACGCCCCAAGGAACAGGATCACGGGAATCTACCTTATGTTAATAATCTTGTAATCTTCTTGGGTGGGGGGAGGGAATGGAAAGCCATTGGAGCTCTTCCTGAATATAATTGTGCATTCAGGGCCTGGATACTTTTGTGCAGTCATGAGAGGAAAATGTAGAAAAAATATGACGTATGGAGTAATATTCACAACCCCTAATTTTTTCCATGGCCCCCTCTTTATTTATTTCCTCCTTTTTTGTTTTTCTTGTTCATGTTGTAGGATGGGCTCTTGGCTTTAGTTCAAGCACATTGCAGAAGGATGGTGGAAAGGGATTGCGGTTAGCTAGGTTATCCTGAGAGACAACAAAGAAACCAAATATCCAGCTTGGCAGTGGCCCAGATGTCTTCCAGTGGATACTGGTCTGCTATAAGCACAAAAGGCCCTTGCACAGGGGCTTGAAAATGTAGTTAGGCCTATTTATTTTTCAGCACAGGAGGAAATTAAAAACAGAAATCTGGATTGCCACTGAAGGCAATTTTAAGTTAATTAATCAAGTGAGGGAATGCAATGGGAGCAAGAGTCAGTTGGCACTTGGGTTTGCAAGCAGGGCCTCAGGTGATCCTGGGCATTTGACTGCACTGGCTCCCAAGAGAGCTGTTTGCCATCTGAGCACACCTGGTTGCAACGGGTGTAGAATGCAGATCTTCTCACCTGTCTTGGTGTTGTATGGTCACTGGTGGTTAGAAAATACTTTGCAAAAGCAGCTGTACAGTAATCCATGGTCACGAGGTGAAAAGATACATATATTAATTATTATAACAGCAGTTAGCAAAATGGTATTTATATTTTGTCAGGGAAAAGATATAAAGCCTGAGGATTTGAAATAAGGTAACAATATTTTATTATACTGAGAAATAAATCTCAAAATAATCTCTACTACTTGGCAAGTTCACCATACATTTTACTCAGTTTGGGCCAATGATGCCTACACTGAAAGCATCAATAAACAAATGACTCTTCTAATTCATCTCTTTCCCTTGAACTGCCCTTTGACATATGTGTCAACACTATTCTTAAATATCTTAAAGGTGTCTGTGTGAGAGTATTTTTTCTTCAACTCAGTAACTTTTTCTCCCAACTCTTTATACTTAAAACTTTTTTGTTTTTTGCATCTAACCTAGATCTTACTTGCTATTACTTACAACCTTTGTTTTGTTCTGTCTCTCACAAAACTAGAAGATGTCTTTGCCTTTCATATTAACTGTTCTTCATAAGTGAATGGTCCAAGTGAGATACTACTGTCCTCAAGCAGCGAGAAGATCCACTATATGTGAGAGTCACAAAACCAGACATTTTGTTTCATCATTGCCTCTTGAAGATACATTTTAGATATTTTTCCCAATTACTTACTCCATGAAAATCTAAGACCACAGATAAACTGTGTGTTTGTTAATGTAATTTTACCCTTTGTAGGGCCATAATCCATTGCTATATCTAAAAATTCCTGACCCACCCCCAGAATCTAAAGTTATTCTCTCACTTTTCTGTACCAACTGAGGTATAGAACTTGCTTGTTGTGACATTGTGTACTTTCCCCTAATATTTCAGTATTTATTTCTTAAAAACAAGGGCTGCTTTGTTTTATATAAGCAAAACACAAACATTAAAATCTGCAAATTGAACACGGACACAATATCATTGTCTAAATAACAGTCTATTTTGTCAATGGTCCTGTAATGCCCTTTTTTAGCTATTTTTTCCTTGTTTCAGAATTACATGTGGCATTTAGTTGTTTTGTCTCACTAGAATCTTTTATTGTGGAAAATTTCCTCAATCTTTCTTCATCTTGACATTTTCAAAGAGTACAGGCTATTTTGTAGAATGCCCCTCAATGTGGGTTTGTCTGACATTTTGTCTGGATCAGATTCAGGTTATAATTTTTTTTTTTTTGCAAAAATGCCATGAAAAGTGATGTTATGTCTTTCTTGGTACATGGGGAGACACGCCACATCAGTGTGTCCTGTTACTGGGGTGGTTAATCTTGATCATGTGCTTAAGGTGCTGCCTGCCAGTTTTCTCCACTATAAAGTTACTGTTTTCCTTTTGAAATTAATGAGTAATTTGTGGGGAAATACTTCGATGCTATGTAAATATTCTATTTCTCATAAAACTTTCATCTGCTAGTTTTAGCATCTATTACTGATTTTTTTTAAACCCTGTCATTCTTTATAAAGTTTTTAGGTTTCTACTATAGGAAACAGCTTTCCCTTCCTATTTAGCTATCTATCATCTGTCACTATGGATTCATGAATTCTAACTTTAATCAAGTCATAATCCATCAGTATGATGACTTATTTTGGTTCACACATTGTATCGCATTTGACCATTGGTGACTCCTTCAAGCAGTTCTATGTCTGTGGATTCAAATAGCACATATTCTTTTCAATACCTGAAATAGCTCTTCTGTGTATTCTCCCGTTTGTTGAATTCTGACATGATGGTGAAGATGAGAAAGGGGGCATTGATTCTATATTCAGCAGGCCAGGCTGTGCTATTGGTAAGTAGGTGACCTTTAACTTTTGAACCTCAGTTTACTTAGTTGAAAATGTGGGTAATAATACTGTCCGGTCCTTTTAATTGGGTTGTCGAAGGGCATCAAATAAAATGTTGCATCAAAAGTGCTAAAAATGTCATAAAACATATTAGATTTATTAAGATTATTATTAAATTAAACTGTTATGGTGATAATGATGCAAACCTTATTTTGCAAGGAAATACTTGGATGATATGATATGAAATGGCCGAGAAGCAGAGATGGTTTTGGCAAATACTGAACATGTGAATATTATAATGAAGTCCTTTAGATCAGTTCCATTTTCTGGAGAACTTTGTATATACTGTTTTCTTTCTGCTTAGAATACCAATCCTTTGATGAAATCCCAAATCATGAGGCTGAAGTAGAATATTACCCCCAAGTTAGTAGATCCCCACCCTTCATTTAAATATTGGCACCCACCTGACATGGAACTCACTAGAAAGGCATTCACACACACACTAGATCTGTCTCATTTTTTCTGTCATGGCTGGAAGGCCCAAGAGACTGCTGTGCAGCTGGGCCTCTCAGAAAGCCTCTTCCCCTGAGAGAACCATTTTTATTGGTTCTTTCTCTTGTTGTCAGTGTGGTCCTTTCTCTGTAGCCTTAGAAAAGCTCTTCAGTTTTTGCAGCTCTAAGGAATAGGTATCATTTCTTCAAAGTGACATTATTTCTTGAAGATTTTTGGGCCAACCTATTATCATTTGAATAAAAATGTCATTGACTTGGGTGCAAACATTTTCACAGTTCCTAGGGAAAAGAAAATTAGTTTAACAAGTGACACATTATAATTAGAAATTTTCCCTATTTTGGGGTGCTAGTAAGATGGAGAATTTGTTCCATATCATATAAGGTGAACTTGAACTCTGGCCCAAACCTGAAAACCCAAGGGCAAATGTTCCAGGCTTGTTGGTGGCTGGCAATCTTGCCAGATCTCTAGGTTCTAGGCTCAGGTTATAGATCTTAATAGTACGTAGGTAGGCCAGGCCATTCATTTCCAATATTTACACATGCACTGGAGTTACTTCTACAAATACTTTGAAATTATGATATGGTAGAGAAGTATAAAATAGGTAAAAAACCAAACAATATTCCCAGCCTGGAAAAGTTTCCTATTCCTTGACCTAATTATACCCTACCAACACCAAGTGCAAGTTTACCTGGTACAGGCACAGTGGGACTGTGTTTGTATTGCCCATTCTTACTAACCATATTGAAGGGATGTTGAATGGATCAAATTGAGTCAGTATTTATGGTAGCCTCTGGACTGTTTCAGGACTGTTAGACATGGTCCTAACTTTCAAGGAGTCTCTAGTCTAATCTCATCCTTTTCCATTGTCTTCCATTGATTGGACCTGACCTAAGACAATTTAGTCTTCAGCCTTTGAGTTATAGAGTAAGTCTCTGTGCAAGAAAAAACTTCTATACCATCTTGTGCATACTTTAAGAAAATATTTCTATTATTTTTCTTCTCCATGTCCTATTATTCAGGATTGGGAATGTATGAAACATGATCTATGGCAAATTAGAGAAAGGAAGCATTGAACCTCCAAGTCAATTTCTCCTTCTGCTACTCACAGGTATAATGTAGTGATGATATATTGAAAAAATAATAACTGCCATATTTTTTAACTCCTCTGACCATAGCTGGAATTTATTGCCCTATTCTTTGAGTTTGGGTTGTCCATATGATTTGCTTTGCCAAATAGGACTGTAGCAAATTGATACAGGGGGAGACTTATGAAAAGATTGCACATTGTACCCTACTTTCTTGCCCTGTAACTGCCACATGTGAATGAGCTGGAGCTAGTCTGCTTAATAGGGGAAATAGGAGTTATTACCCCATTACCTTGGCCATCCAAGCCCCCCAAACAGACACCTAGCTGACCAGCTGCTGGCTGACAAGGCATGAGTCACCATAGTTGGGAGTGGCTAAAGAATTCAAGTGGCCCCAAATCAAATTGACAACTTGTAAAAATTAGGTGCTAAATACATGATGCTGCCTTAAGCCACTAATTTTAAAAAGAAAACAGTTTTTCTCTTGACTCACAGAAATTGCAGAGGAAATATGGAATCCCATTTATACTTCACCCAGATATCCCTAAAAATGGAGACTTAGATAGCTGAAATTCAATTTTAAAAGAAGGAATTTGGCATAGGCACATTACTGTTAACTAGACTATAGATCTTACTCAGTTTTCACCATGTTTTAAAATCCACTTTTGTGTGTACACTGGTGGTGTGTGTGTGTGTGTGTGTGTGTGTGTAGCTTTGTGTGGTGTTATCCCACATATGAAGTTGTATAAAGAATCTCTGTCTACAAAAGAGCGTCTTGCGATTTCTTTGTGTTTGTACCTATGTCTACCAGACTCCTGTCCCTGTCCCCTAGCAATCACTATCCTATTTTTAGTCTCTGAGGCTTGCCATTTTAAGAATGTTATGTACAGGAGTCATGCACTGTACACCATTTTGAGGTACATCAAAGTTGTCTCATGAATGGGGAGTTCATCCTTTATGTTGTTCATTGATATTCATTTGTATAGATATACCGGGATTGTTCTACACACTACTTCTTTGTCACACATGCAGTTTGCAAATATTTTCTCCCAACCTTTAGCTTGTCTTTCTATCCTTGGAGCAAAATCTTTTGCAGCTCATGTGTTTTAAGTTTTGACGAAGTACAGTTTTTCTTTTATGGACTGTGCTTTTGGTGTTATGTCTAAGAGCTCTTTACCTAGCCCTAGGTCCTTAAGATTTTATTCTGCTTTTGTCTAAAAGTTTTATAACTTTATGTTTCCATTTAAGTCTATGATCTATTGTTTATGACTTGCATTTAAACCTCTGATCCATTTTGAATTAGTTTTTGTAAACAGTGTGAGATTAGGTTGAAATTTATTTGTAGTTCATAAGTGTTGTGGTAATCTATATAACATTTTGGGCACATTTGTTCCAGTACAACTTGTTGAAAAGACTATAAATTTTCTATTAAACTGCATTTGTATCACTGTGAAAAAGTCAATTTGGATCTATTTTAGGATTTTCCATTTTGATCCATGAATCTATGTGTTTGTTATGTCATCATATCACACAGTTTTGATTACCACAACTATATAGTAAGTCCTCACATTAGATACAATGATTCTGCCCACCTAATTATCATATTGTCAAAATTGGCTTAGCCATTCTAGTCCCTTTCCTTCCCATAAATTTTAGAATAAGTTTTTCTATGCCTTCAAAACTCTTGCTGATTTTTGATAGGAATTGCATTAAATCTATAGAAGAGTTTGGGTTACCTGTTGACTACCTTGAGTCTTTCAATCCATGAATACAATATATATTTCCATTGTTTTAGATCTTTGACTTCTTTCATCATCATCTTATAATTTTCAGTTTATAGACGGTGTGTTTTTTTTTGTTAGATAAGGTACTAAATCTTATGACGGCTTTTCATGCAAAAATCAATAATTGATATTATGGCCTTGATGAGATTACAGAAGATAAATATTGCTCTGTTCTATGAGTCCATATTCTGTAATCTCACAATGGGAAATTAGAAGGAACAATAGAAATTACTATAAATCACATAAGGAGGTAGTGGGGAAGGTAAGATGGTATATCCCATGCCCCGGAAAGCCCAAACATAAAGCACCCTTGAGGCTTACATGAGGCTTGCAAGGGAGAAGAACAGGTCTACTTCTAACAGTGACATTAGATTAGATCTTTCAAACTGGAATTTAGGTTTAACTATGTTAAAATCTGTATATTAAAATTGGTCTTCATATTTTAAGATGGCAAAAAGAGCATATTCATAATCTACATGGTTTTAACAGAGGTGATTTAAAAAGACAAACTGTTTTTGTTTTGTAAATATAAACATGCTAAAAACTAAGCAGATAACATCCAATGATCTTGAACTAACAGATGCAGTCATCAACAGAGAGATTATTGGCTTGTGGGAAACACACACACACTCTATACAGAGACTGAACTTCAAGGAGCATTTGGTGATGATGAAGTCCTTGCTCATCCCACAAGTGGCAGAACACTTGAACTGGGCTTCCGAGATAAGAGATAAGCTGGGATCAGTGTTTAAACTTCTGGAAGTAAATCAGGCACGGAAACTCCACTACCCGTCCTTAGACCTGATTGCTTGCAGTTCTCAAGAAGGGGAAAAAACATCTGCATGAGAATGGGAGTCAGGCCCTGCCATCATAGCCTTCAGGGTGGCACTGTCAGGGGTGGCTGGAAATAAGGTACTAGATAGTAGCTTGGTGACATACACCTGGAGTACTAGGCTAAGGCAACCAGCCCTAAAACCACTTGACAGGGAGGGAAATCTATTAGAAAAAGACTCCCAAACAAAATAAGCTTTCAAACAAAAATCATAAAACACCCAAGGAAATTTTCTATTATGATTGTCAGCATACCAAGAACCTGTGGACTTTCCATGTAAGGAACTAGATATAATTCTGCATTTTGAAAAGAAAAATGCTAAAAGAAATACTTGAGAATGATTAATAAGTAAAAGAGGGAATGAGAATAAAGGATTATTAATCAAGAATGTGCAGATATTAAAATATAAAAATTGGAAGTGAAAAATGTAGTCATCAAAATTAAAATGATAACTGATATGGTGAACTGCAGATTCGATATCTGGACCATAACTCAGATGAGGCAAGGGGACACACAGGATGCAAAATGGAAGAAGTTACACTGTCAGGAGCCATTCCTGAACTTGCACAAGCCCAAGAGTGAGTGGCTTCTTAAATTGTGCTTCCTGGGCACTTTGCTGACCTTACTATTGTGCTGGCCCTGGTAGACAAGGCTGAGGAAGAAATTGCGAATTAGAAGATAAAACCGAATAAATGACCAGGAAGGTAGGGAGAGAGTTTAAAATATAAAAAAGAGCAGTTGAAAGACATGAATAAAAGCTCCTAAATATATCTATGTGTGTGTGTGTGTGTGTGTGTGTGTGTGTGTGTGTTGGGGACTGAACCCAGGGCTTTGTCCATGCTAGGTGAGCTACATCCTCAGCGCTAAATTTAAAGAGTCCCAGAAAGAGAATAAAAAGAATAAGAAAGAAAAAAACGTTAAGAAAGATAAACTGAACAGTTTCCAGAATTAAAGAAAGATGATCAATCCTTCAACTGAAAAAATTTCATCTTACAAATGAGATTTTAAATATTCATTATTCATTGCTGAAAATATGAAAGACTAGAATTTCTGATTACTTCCTGGCCTTGGCCAGGTTAATTAGGTTGGGTAAATTCTGTGTAATCTCAGGGCATTGGCACATTAAAGAGAATTGAGGACGACAGAGTGATTATGTGCTCAATGCTGCTTGTCTGGCTGGTAAACAGTCCATGATTGGATTCTAGACCTTAACTGCTTCCAAGCAGCAGGGTCTACAGTGACTTAATGGTCTCATCACTCATGGAGGGGAGGAAAGAGCCTTTTGTCTCCAACTCTAGTTTGCATCAAGGTGGCTTGCATGTTTGAAACTATTGAATGTACAGGTCTTTGTTCCTTGCTACTGTGTGTGTAATGCTTTCTTCTGCCCTTGTCACCTGCCTCCTTTGGCAGGCAAGTGTGTTTTGCTTATCAGATGCAACACTAATAGCACACACCATTCAGTAGAGAGAGTACTGCTCCAGTCCTTGAAGCTGTTTACTTTTCTTTGCTCTTTATCACAATTAAATATGTAGCTCCAGGCAAGGAGCCTGACCATTTGGATCCAGCCAATGCACATGTAAGGGAAGAGATGGATCATTCCTTATTTCTGTGCCTTCTTTCTCTCTCAGGCCAGTTTAGGACTCCAAATGGGTGCAAAGTTTACTTAAAGTCTACTTTAATGGGCTTTTTACCACATGGGTGGTAGATTAAATAAATGTTCAAGACATGAAGAACTTTGGAGCAGGTGGGACTCCTTAAGAGATGGTGACTTTTGAATAAACAATTTGAGTTAGCTTTGTAATTCTGTTTGTTTATTTCAAGGTAATTAAAATGTTCTGGGTTTAAAGGAGAAATAGAATGCTTTGGGAATTATTCATTTGATGTTTTTAAATTGGGGGTTTGGCATCTCTTTCCATGAGTGAGTAATTTCTTTTGTGGTGAGAGTCTATGTGCAGATATTGCACCAATCAAAATAATTCAGAGCCTGCCATGGAAAGGTGCCTGAGAAGAACTGCAGACCATCACGTTGTGAATTGTGGCTCAGCAGATGCTTAGTTAAAGATATTATTGAAAGTCTGAAGATCTAAATTAGGACACTGAAGGATTAATTCAAATTGTGTGTTTGTGAGTGTGAGAGAGAGGGAGGGAGGCTGGGGGAGAAAGAAAGAAAAAGAAACATACAAACACACAAGACCAAAAGACCAAGAAACAAACAAAAATTGAGTTCAGTTGAAAAATCGGAGAACTGAACTAGATGAGAGAAGTATTGTTTGGTCAATAACACACAAATATGAGACATAGAATAAAGGAAAATCATCATGTGTATTACAGAATGTAATAATGTACAAAGGTGTACCCAGTTCTAATAAGAGGAACTGGGTGTGGAGAGAAGTAAGGTTGGCTGTAGTTTGTGTAATATGGTAGCACAGGACCAAGGGGCAACTGACTTTCCTAGTAAGGCCCTGAGCCCTTACCCGTGAAGTCCTAGGTGTTCATTGTGTGTGGCTTCAGTGTATTTCAACTCAATGCAGTGGTGTGGTCTAAAGAGTCTCAAAATAATTTAGAGATAAACATTTATTTAAATGTCCATACTCCTTGAAAGTGGGAAAGTGATTACTAAAGATCAGGAAGGTGAATGGGGTAGGGCCAGAGAGTAGGAAAATGGATGCTGGATTTGACCCCTGCATGTTATATGAAATGTACAGAAGGTATCACACCAAATCCTGTTAACATGTACTTTTACTATCTGTTTATAAAAATAAAAAAGTTAATCTTCCTAATTCATCTCAGAAAATAGATGTATATATACCAAGGAATATATTTGTTTTGGACTCAATACAACAATTAGGATATTATATTAGGATAATATGATATGATATTATAATATTATAATATAATATTAAAGTTGTTTTTCCTCGCAATATACTGTTACGTCTTTAAGAGTCTTTGTTGGGGAGATATTATCATTTTGCAGACAAAGACACTGAAGCATAGAGATATTAAATTACCTATCCAAAGCACAAAGCTAGAAATTAACAAACAGGTCTTGAATCCAGTTAAATATTCTTCCATTCTGTCATGTGCACAGTAGCTTGTCATATGAAATGCTACTTGGGGTTCTTCATTTTGTTCAATTTCTCATTATTATTATGCCAACAAAAGTATGCTAGACTCCAGAATAACAGAAAATCATTGCTAGCAAATTTTTTTTTCTGGAAGTTGTTGGAGATCCATAATAATTTTTTTTCTGTTACAACCATTGCAGAGGGTCAAGAGGCATGCATTTTGGAAGAATTTTCTCAGTTTTCTAGAGTGAAAATAAATTTTAAGTTTTGTTACCTAGTGTGTTAAAAACCACTGCTACATTCATCATTTATATTTAATAGGTTTTAGGGAGGATTTTTCTGAATTCCATTTAAGATAGTTTCTTCTTAGTTTTATAAGCATTGGTCGGACTTCCTGTCAAATTTCTTCCAACGAGAAACAGAATGATCAGTTCCTGGCCCAACACATAGTGGTCAGCTGGGCTTGGCCTGTCTCTGCCTTGTTGGTAGAGTTGGAGGGAACATGGACCAGAACATAATGTGAGAAGAATGTACCATATGATTCCACTTCAAGAAAGCTAATTTGGGGGATTAGAAAGAGCCCCATTCCACTTTCAACTTTGGTATTTGAAGATGTCAAATTTATTTTTACCTGAAACATAAAAATTGCACATATTTATGGGGTACCATGTGATGTTCTGCTATGCATACAGAGAGACTAGGTAGGGTCAGAGCAAGTTTAAGGGAGGCATAGTGAGTTTCAATGTGGACCTAGAAGACACATCTTAAAGATGAAAACAATAGATGAAAGGATGATTATATAATTTAAAATAAAGTCAACTTCTTCTTTGGCATTGCAAATTAAACTCTCCACGTACTTATCTATGGGCCATTGTTTCAAATTAATGGATACTGATGATAAATGAAATTAGACAATTATTTTTCTCTTTTATCCAGGTATCTAATTCTGGTTTAATGGCTCTCAGGGAAACAGATAAGAAACCATCTTACATGTTCCAATTTCCTGTGGATAAAGCTTTGGCCAAGCCATCACTAACCCTGCCATTTAAATCCCCTAAAACGATTTTGCTTGCTATTGGATTCTTCTGAGAAGATTTCAGAAGCCTAGTAAGTTGGTTCCATATATCTGAGGAGTCTGCATCCATATTATCAAGAGGAATGCATGAATGTTAAGGCATCTCAGGCCCATCTTGCCAGAAAGCTGATTCAAGGAGGATATGAGTTCATTCTTTACAGTTCAGTTGACACTAACTCAGAATCAATTATGCATCTTGATCTCTGCTAGGGAAATTGGTATAACATAATCTGATTGGTGTTTAGAATGGTGTCATTATTTCCACTTCCCAGAGGGAGAACAAGACGACACAAGGATGAGTCTTTCTTTAATGTCATAGTTTATAAGTGGCCAAGAAAGGATTCAAATTCAGCTTACAGATAGGAAGCCTTCTATTTTTTCACTGTTTTACCCCATGGGCCAGCAAGACAGATGAGCTCAACCTTACTGGAGAATGCTTACTTCTTCCCAAATTATTTTCTAGAAATATGGAGAAATATCTCTAGAATTTGAGCATCATGGAATTGGTTTTCTAATAAGCAGGCTTCTCATGCAAGACTCAGCAAAGATTTAGAGGTCTTTACCTTTACCTTTATTATTGGGAGAGGGAGGCTTAAGTCGTTGTAAAGTGTGATATAAAATGCTCCTGAAGGAATGCTTCCAGGGGAACTTGGAATTGGCAGCTTATCTGTTTTATCCAAACAGAAAATTGAATTGAGATACATTTTATAGAACTGTTTCAGGGTATGGAAAAACTTAGTTTATTTCATATAGCTAAAGAATGGTTAAGAAGAATAAATACTGGAGAGTATAAAGTTTAAGAAACAAATGAAGTAATTATAATATGCTCCTTGACTCAGCAATGAACTGTTTGTGCAGTTATCGTAATAATTTTGATAAACCCTGCTGGGAAGATGGAAGAAAATGTGTGTAAATGACCAGGAAGTCGTGCTTGGGTCCTTGGTATTACTATCATTCAAGTACCCCAACAATTTTCTAGTAAAATTTCAACCCCAATAAGGAGAGTTATCTTATTTTGCTTTTTAATACTCAAAACCACTTGATCTTTACAAAAAAAAATTGTAATATTTAACCTGTATCCTGAAACTAGGAGAAATATCTCTAATTTCTGCACAACTTCAATTTCAGAAAACTCATTAAAGACATCTTACTATAAGGGTTATATTTTTTTTAAAAAAATAAAAGAATATTAGATTTTCAAAAATCAAGTGGGTAGAAATCCCAATTTCACAAATGTGCTGGTCCTGATGAACTTTACCATATGGAAATTTGAATCATAAAGTAAATGGCCTTGTTTTGCAGAGTCCTTGCCTCTATGCATACAGGTCATCTCTCTCAGGGTCTAATTCTCTCATTTGTGGAAAGGAGCTGATCTCCAAACTCTTTACAGTGCTTTCTAGAATTACAGTCTATGGTGGCAGAAATGCAGACCCCCATGTTTCTTCAGGCCCAGTCCCTGGGAATACCTATTTAGGTCCAGGATTTGCCAGCTTCTGTGGGGCATGCCCTCCAGTCCTGGTTCCTAGCCCACATGAGGATGGGGACTCTTCTCCCATAGATGTGATTGTGATATGGGGAGTCCTTGCTTCTTGGCAGGCCAATGTCTGTGGCTCTTTTCTGAAGAAAAGTCTTCCTGGTTATCAGGAAAAAGATGTTAATGATTTTCTTATGTATTCCCACTTGGCCTTCCATCTGGAGAAGTAAATGATCATATTTGCAGAGAACATGTTTACAGACAACAGCAAAAAAAAAAAAAAAAAAAAAAAAGAGTCAGTTGGAGATTAAGGTCAACACATGATGGCAAAAGGCAAAGCTTTTCAGAACCCCGCTATCAATCCAGGAGCTGTCAAACATGGTCCTGGGGATGCTTCTGCCTGCCTAGTGTCAGAGAGTCTCTCGGCCAAACTCCTTAGCAGTTGGATCTCACCACAGGCTCAAGGAAGCAATGTGGTGGATGGGCAGCTAGGATTCTGGTGTTGTACTGGTTTTAGGCCCTCTAGTCTCCCATTATTTGAACTCCACAGCTAATTCTATTACTGCTTCTAAACTATTTAAGCAGAAGGGAGGGCTACTTCCAGCTCTGTGCCAGGAGGCCTTGGAGATCTGGATCCCTCTCAGTTGCAGGACTGATTTCCTACAGGTGCATGGGAGCTGGTGTTTTGGTTTACAGGGCCATCCATCAGTGGTGGGGGGTGGAGGGTGGGCACTTCTACCCATTGTTCTACAACTAACCATCTTGTTTAAAGACCCTTTGCATCTTTCACATTCACCCTATTTTCTCTCCTTTTCTTCTCTGTGCTCCACTAAAATAGGACTGCTTCTGGTCCCCAGGTGCCCTTGGCACTTTCCCAGGTCTGTGTCTTTGTTTAGGTTGTCTTTGGACCTGGAAGCTGTCTTCTTCAGCTATCAAAATCTCAGATTTCTGCCAAATATTAACTCTTTACTGAGGTTTCTACGACCCACCCTCCCCTCTATTTGGAAGTTGTGCCTACTTCCTTGGGGCACCAGAGTGTGACCTTTAATTTATTGCTTCTGGAACTCCAATGTCTGATGTCTTGCCTCTTTCTGCATTTGCCTACTTTTACTTCTAGCAGTTCCTTGCAAAGACCAGGTTAATTTTGACCTTTTGTGAAAGATTTTCTACTTTTACACATTTGGTTCTGCCTGCCTGGAATGTTCTACCCCTTACCAACCCCAGCACATCCCTTTCCCTTAGGTAACAACTACTCATTTTTCACGTGTCAGCTTCAACTTCACATTTTCAAGGGAAGCCAGGTGAGGTCAGGTCAATCTGTCCTTTTTTTCATAGGGCCCTGTATTTCCCTTTATAACATTTATAATTGTTTTAATGAAGTACTTGTACTCTGTGTATGTATATCAAAATATACTCTACTGTCATGTATATCTAAAAGGAACAAATAAATTTTTTTTTAAAAAAAGTACTTAATTCTATGCCTGTTTACTTCATGGCTATCTTCTAGGCTAGAACATGAACTTTATAAAGAAAGTACTATGTTTTTCAGTCTTCCCTGAATCTTCTGTTCCCACTTTGATGCTTATCACACGGACAATGGTCAATGATTGTTCCATGATTAATAAATGTTAAAATTGTGTTTCTCCTACTTGATTTTGAGTTCCCTTACAACAGGTGACTGCTCTCTGTGGCCAGGGCCAGGACTGGGTACTTCCCAGATAAGGTATTTTGTTTTATTGTGTTGAAATACACACAATGTAAAATTTACCATTTGACCATTTTTAAGTGTACAATCCGGTAGCCTTGAGTATAGTTACATTGTTGAGCGCTCATCACCTGACCTGGAATTTTTACAGTCAGGTTTTTGTGTAGGAGCAGCTGGAGCCAAGAAGGAATCAGAAATCAAGCTCAAAAGATCATGCTGGGAATGAAGGGAAAAATGTAAAATGTAAAATATCCAGTCTTTGGGGTAGAGAGTGTCTAATAAAATCTAAAACTCTATGAAATGGTCTTGAATAAAAGTCAGAGAGAGACAGAAAGTGGTTGTCAGAGAGGCTCAGAGGGACAAATGTGGTAGTGAAGAACCTTTTGTGTATTCAGTGAGTCCAAGGGCAGATATGTTGGATGCTGGGGCAGCTGGGACACCAAGAACCATATCTTATTCATCTTTCTGTATCTAGAATCTCCCACAGTGTTTGTCATATAAAGAAAATCTTAAATTGAACTTATGCTTTGTGGTAACTGCTGAGGTCAGATGAATGTTCAGGATTGGCTGCTGCCTCCTCAGGTCATAGGTAAAGGGTGTCTAGAACAATCAATTGCCTTTAGCCTCAAAAACTTTGTGGTAGTTTTACTAAAGGGCTATTTCAACTTCTTTATGTTTCAGATGGTAACATAGCAAGAGGGCCTGTAAATGGCATCAAGGACCAGAAACCAGGTTTGCCAAATGCCTAACTTCTGATCCAAGGGGTAGGTCAGCTGGGGCATTAGAAAGCAAAAGTGTCTGTCTTTTTGCTCATATCTGGTATATCAGAGTTTGTGAGCCACCTCGTCCCCTTCCTTGCCTGCCCTACTGAACTTGGATGTTGTATGGGTGGTTGATACTCAAGACAGGACCTCTGTAGCCTCTGACAAGTTTTACTTCTTGCCCTTTGGCTCCATTTGCATTATTGATGGGCTTGGATTCAGAGGTTAAGCTCTCAGGTGAGAAACAGCATGCCCTGTCTCTGACACTGAGAATGCAGAGGGTACAGTGAATGGTTCTCAGAGGAGGCTGGGAGGGGGATGGTCAACCGTCTTCCTCTACTCCCTCCCTTTAGTATCTGTTCTACCACAGCTGGGTATAGGGTCTACGCTCTCCGAATGAGAGGGGAGGGAGAGGCATTTCAGGCAGTAAGACAGTGGAGATGCAAATGTGTAAGTGGAAAGTGTCATAGAATGAGGAAATGAGCCTGGGGGTACAGAGGGAGCAGGTGCCAAATAAGTGAAGAATATGGTTAAATAGACAAATTGTGGCCAGACAGGCAAGGACTGTGACAGTCAAGCAGAGATGGAGAAGTTTGCTGCCAATAAGTTATAGAGAGATATTAGAAGTTAATAAGAATTTGTTAAGTAAAATTTCTTGGATATTACAGGCTCTGGGATACCATGGTAGGTAAGATTAATGTGTGCTGTCCTTAAGGAGCACCCAACCCAGAGAGGGAGATGATTACTCATGAGGGAATTAGAAAGCATTGCCTGCATGAATATTATATGTTGGAATAAATCTAAAGATATGAATGGATTAGGTAGGGTAGGAATCAGAATCATGGAAGGATTTAAAAAAAGCTTTAACAATATTCTAATACATAAGTTACAAATCTTGGGTGTGTGATGGTGGGTATGAGAAGGAATGGACAAAGAGGAAGTGTGGGTCTAAGGAGACCACATCTGCAATGTGATCTACACTAGATTTCATTCAGTATAATATTTGAATGAATGAATGAAGAACTTTGCAACTCTGGATTTCTAAGAAGATGGCAGAAAAGTATCCACACGGTTTTGAACTTGGGTAACAGAAGATGGAGATATCACTGACTAAACAAAGAGATTGGGGGAGAGAAGAGGGAAGGGAATGTGTTATGGTCTTAATATGTTCCCCAAAGTTCATATGTTGAAACTTAATCACCAAAGGGACAGTATCAAGAGATGGGGTGCTTATAGGTCATAAGACTTTGCCCTCATGAATGGGATTAGTGACCTCCAAAAAGAGGTTGAAAGGAGCAGCCTCTGCCCTTCCTTCCCTGTCACCATGTGAAGACATTGTGCCATCCATGGGAGATGGGCAGTCACTGAACCTGCTGGAGCCTTGATCTTGAACTTCCTAGAGTCCAGAACTGTGAGAAGATTCTGTTGTTTACAAATTACAGTCTCAGGTATTTTGTTGTAGCAGCACAAATAAACAGAAGGAAAAAGAAGATGTTGAATTTGGCTTAAGAAGACAATGTTGAATTTAAAATGATGTTGGAACATCCCAGAGGAAATGTCTAGTTGTAGTTGGAGAGTAAAGCAAGCAAGCAAAGAAACAAACAAGCCTTGGAAAGCCGTATTGGGGACTGCATGTGAGAACAGGCTTGGAGATATTCATTTGGAGTCATTAATCAAGTAATAATAATGGAATACATTAGACTGATTTATCTGATAAAGAAAAATAAAACTAAAAATGAGCAGAGAGTTAAGGATCATCTTAGAAATAACTCACACTTCTCTCCTAATGATGGGAATCTGGACTTGGTCTTGCTGCTTGACTTCTTGGTTCCACGTTTCTGGGGAGAGTTTTTCCCCTGGCCCTTCACCAAGTTCAGCCTCATCCCAGACAACTTCCAAGGCGGCTACTCTGCTGGCACCTTGGCTCTCAAGCCAGACTTGCACATAGACGCTCAACCACAGCTAGTGTTTTCTAGCCCTTTCTTCCCAGTAGTCGGATCCTATTCCAGAGTGAGTTTGTTAAAAATAGGATCCTAATTTAAATTAGATTAAAACCCCTCCCCATGCATGGCCTCAGACCAGGACAATTCCAGACACCTGTATTTCTTCACTGTTGCCTAAGGATTTCTGCTGTTCTCTTCCCACCAGCTGTGATAGACTGGGGTCTAAATGCTGGGACCCTGTGATATGATCTTCCTGCCTTTCTGTACTCTGACCCTTGCTCCACTGTTGTTCACATCCTTAACTCCCATCCTGTTTTCACCTTCTACATCTCTTACCACTGACCTCACCAAGTGCTGGTTTGTTTCCAAGGCTGGGGCTGAATAAGTAATACACGATTCCAGTCATGACCTTCCTCTGGTCCTAGAGAGAACTGACTATGTAAGTCTGTCTGGATTTTATTTATCTCCCCTCTTGATTTTTCTCTAGTCCTCTCAGCAGGTTTGAGGAAAGTCACCTTTCTGTGATTTCCTTACACAGCCTGGAACTAGTGTAAGACTCTAAAGATTTTTTTTCATTTCTTTTTGGCTCTTATTAACATTTGAACATTCCCAAGTACCTATCACAAGTGAGGTAAGAATCTAATTTTTTTTATTGGTTGTTCAAAACATTACAAAGCTCTTGACATATCATATTTCATACATTAGATTCAAGTGGGTTATGAATTCCCATTTTTACCCCAAATACAGATTGCAGAATCACATCGGTTACACATCCACATTTTTACATAATGCCATATTAGTAACTGTTGTATTCTACTACCTTTCCTATCCTCTACTATCCCCCCTCCCCTCCCCTCCCATCTTCTCTCTCTACCCCATCTACTGTAATTCATTTCTCTCCTTGTTTTTTTTCCCATTCCCCTCATAACCTCTTATATGTAATTTTGTATAACAATAAGGGTCTCCTTCCATTTCCATGCAATTTCCCTTCTCTCTCCCTTTCCCTTCCACCTCTCGCCCTGTTTAATGTTATTCTTTTCCTCTTGCTCTTCCTCCCTGCTCTGTTCTTAGTTGCTCTCATTATATCAGAGAAGACATTTGGCATTTGTTTTTTAGGGATTGGCTAGCTTCACTTAGCATAATCTGCTCCAATGCCATCCATTTCCCTGCAAATTCCACGATTTTGTCATTTTTTAGTGCTGCATAATACTCCATTGTGTATAAATGCCACATTTTTTTATCCATTCATCTATTGAAGGGCATCTGGGTTGGTTCCACAGTCTAGCTATTGTGAATTGTGCTGCTATGAACATCGATGTAGCAGTGTCCCTGTAGCATGCTCTTTTAAGGTCTTCAGGGAATAGTCCAAGAAGGGCAATAGCTGGGTCAAATGGTGGTTCCATTCCCAGCTTTCCCAGGAATCTCCATACTGCTTTCCAAATTGGCCGCACCAATTTGCAGTCCCACCAGCAATGTACAAGTGTACCCTTTTCCCCACATCCTCGCCAGCACTTGTCGTTGTTTGACTTCATAATGGCTGCCAATCTTACTGGAGTGAGATGGTATCTTAGGGTGGTTTTGATTTGCATTTCTCTGACTGCTAGAGATGGTGAGCATTTTTTCATGTACTTGTTGATTGATTGTATGTCCTCCTCTGAGTAATTTCTGTTCAGGTCCTTGGCCCATTTGTTGAT
>NW_026000229.1:38934098-38948378 GCF_001458135.2 Marmota marmota marmota
CTCTAGGTCCTCCTGAATATTTAGGCTGTCCTGCATTGTTTGTACTCCTTTTCTTCCTTGCTTTTTCATGCTGCTCATGTTACTTCTTGTTCTGTTTGACTGCTGAGTTACTTTTTACTCCTATAAATTTATTTGATGCTTGGGAGGAAAGGTATTAGAAGGGAAGGGAAGAAGTCACTGTCGCCGCCGGTTTCAATGGAGTTATCTCCTCCGTCGCATTCTGGTGATGTCAGTGTAACAATCTAATTTGGAAGCCTTATTGTTCTTAAAAAAAAAAAGAGTCAGCTTTCCAGGATGGAAACAAAGGAAATCATGGGAACTAAACTTTTATGCTTCACATTTTCTGAAAAAGAAGAAATAACTTTTTAATTAGTTGTGGATTTTTCTGAATGTTCATGCATTAACAGTCAGTGGAGTAACTTGAAACTAAAACAGAAAATCTCATCTGCCAATTTTATTTATGGAAAGTTATTTTTGAATAATATGAACCAAAATTCAAAATGAACTTATGAACCAAAATTCAAAATGAATAAAATAACACAGAATAAAATGTAAGACTTCTCACATTTTATTCTTGGTTCCCTGCCCTACCTTTCTTTACACTTAAGTAATTTTTCCAAGTATGTTCTATGTGGTATAGGCATACGTACATGAACACATATACAAATATCTATTTTTTCCTCCAATATTACTATAGTGTTTAGATTCTGTATTTTTTCACTTCCTAGAATCTTAGAGGCTATCCCCAATAGGTTTACAGAATGTTGCATTATTTTTTAAACAGCAGAGAGTTCAGTTGTTTGAATACATATTGTTTAACCAATTATTAATAAATAAAATATATTTATTAATATATTTAGACCATATTAGTAGAATTTACTAATATGGTCTAAATATATTAATAAATCATAAATAAGATAACATAAATAAGATAAAATAAATAAAGGCCAACTTTACAAAACAAAAGCTTAAAACAAAGTTTCTGTATAAAGTTAACTTAATAGAAAAGACATCAACATTGTCAAATAGCAGAATATTTGCATGTAAAACCCATTAGATATTTAATCTAAGGCTAGAATCAGCTACAAGAATAACAAATGGAATAAATAGCTCTGCATAAAATGAAGAGTCTCTGAAGGTCCATTTAGGAATTTTTCTTAATATCTTATTTATGTTGTCTACTAATATAGTCTAATATATATGTGATTTTTGCAACAGATAACTTCCATTTACCTACGGCTATCTTATACTTTTCCTCCTAAGCATCCTCTGAACTAGACAGGGCTCTGTATTCTATTCTCTTGTCCAGATCAAGTAGTTGAGGCTTCAGTATTAGTTCATTTACTGAAGATTTAGGAGTTTTTTCTTCCATACCTGTGCTCCCTGCCCTGGCACCACTTCCTTTTGTTCTAAGAACCAAACCTTTCTGTCATGGTTTAGATGTGATGTGGCCCCCAAAAGCTCATGTGTGAGACAATGTAAGAAGGTTCAGAGGAGAAATGATTGGGTTGAAGGAGCCTTAACCCAATTGGCAAATTAATCCCCTGATGGGGCTTAACTGAGTGATAACTGAAGGCTGGTAGAGTGTGGGTGGAGGAGGTGGGACATTGGAGGCATGGCTTTGGGGTATATATTTTTGTATCTGGTGAGTGGAATCTCTCTCTGCTTTCTGATCATCATGTGAGCTGCTTCCTTCTGCCATACTCTTCCGCCATGATGCCCTGCCTCACCTTGAGCCCTGAGAAATGGAGCTGGGCTTCTATAGACTAAGACCTCTGAAATTGTGAGCCCTCAAACTTTTCCTCCTCTAAATTTGTTCTGGTTGGGTCTTTTAGTTACAGCAGCAAAAAAACTGACTAAAGCACTGCTTGAGGCATGTAAAAAACATCACAAACCAAAACAACAACAAAACACACACTTAGATTCCTTCCTTACTTACCTTCTTTGTCCTTTCTCTTGAATTAACACTTTACATGACTTTATTTTGAGGTATGCTTTTCTTAATTAATAAAGCATGCTAAAAGTTGAAAGTAAATACAAATTTTATGAATTGAATAAGGAAGTTAATGTATTAGGGTTGCTCATTTTTCTAAATATGGATTCCAGTCAAACCTTTTAGAAAGAAATATTTTGCAAAGAAAAATATGATCTCTTACTTTATCTGTAATACAAATTTGAATGATAACATATGTTTGTTTAAAATATTTTTCCTTTTTGCATTTTTTTAATGTTACCAATATAGTTTTGAGAAAACAATGGGTGTTGGGCAAATAATATTGTCTGACTCTCTAGGTTACTTTATAATTATTCATCTTCTATTCTTTTGTTCCTGCATATAATTGGTATGGGGACTATATAGTGCATTAATAAAAGTCTGTTGTTCAATTTAATATAATATTTGGGAAATCATCATACTGAAGAACCAGAAAAAATATCCCACTGTTTGCCACAAAAATATGATTCATTAATTGCTAAATTTTGTTTGCTATCAGAAGATGGGTAGGGTATCATTTGTGGTGCTATCTTGTGTTTTTTTTTTTTCCAGAATAGATGTAGATTTTACATTTGCTTTTCATGACAACTTGCTGATCTGTGTGTAATATCTTATGCAGTAAAAATGGATAACAATATGAAAACTCCACATTTGTGTTTTTTAAGAGTTGAGTGTTTTTCCCAAATTACTTTATGCTTTGGTGTTATGAAAACATATTGACACTGGAATTCTTTCTAACAAGAATGTCCTTCTGAATGGGGAGGAAGGATAATGGAAATAGAAAACAAATGTTGTTTAGGCATTTCTCAGCATTGTAGAATTTCCACTCAGCTGCACGTTGAATTGCTGACCAAATCAGCTCAAGAGTGAGGGATTCTTCATTTTAAGAAGAAAGAAATTAGGAGTGCTCTGTGTGAGAAGCCCTTTGTTATGGCCCAGGCATCTGTTGAATTGTCAAAGTCATCTCAACAGTCCACCTGGGCTGAGTCACTATCTTATTCATTCAGTTCACTGAATTCCTGTTTTTGAAAAAAAGAGGCAAAGAAAGCCCTGAAACTCAGAAAAAGATTTAACCAAAGCTCCTGGGGAGAAAGGGGGTAAACTGGTTAATACAAAGTGATTCAGAAAAGAGGGTCAGCTATGGAGGCTTGACCTCTCACATTGTGACCTTTGACAAAAGATCTAACCAGGTTTCCTGAAAAAAACATACAGAGGTTTTTTTTTTTTTTTTTTTTTTGTCACTATCTACCCTCTACCCCATCCTCTGGCACCATCGTCTACTATTTCAACAGTGAACAAGAAGAGATTCCAGTTTATAGGCTTCCCGGTGTATGTGCATTCTGGTCACTCACCAAATATTTATTGAAGATTGACTTTTTAAAGCAGGCATTGGCATACTTTTCCCCAAAAGGACCAGATCACTAGTATTTTCGACTTGTCGTTCATATGGTCTCTGCTATTCAACTCTGAAAGGAAAGATATTCAACTCTGAGAGAGATTAATATGCATACAAATGAAACTGTCTCTGTCCAAAAATGCATTTACTTACATAATTAGAAAGGGAGCAGGATGTAGTTTGCTAGCTCTTGTTTTAGGGAAAGGGTAGCTTTCTGTTCATTCATTTTATTGATTTATTCATAACATTAACAAGAATTTATTGCGCAATTATTAACTTCTAGGTAAAATAAGGGTGTCTGTTTTAACAGAAAAGAACCAGTGAATTAATTACCAAGCAAATTAATAATGGTAACAATAACCTAAATAATAATTTTTTTTTAGAGAGAGAGAGAGAAGAGAGAGAGAGAATTTTTTGAAATTTATTTTTCATTTTTCGGTGGTCACAACATCTTTATTTTATTTTTACGTGGTGCTGAGGATCGAACCCAGCACCCCGCATATGCCAGGCAAGCGCATTCTGCTTGAGCCACATCCCCAGCCCAACCTAAATAATTATTTTTCATAAAAACTGAGTATTAGTTACATCTATATGGAAATGGGATTTTGGGCTCTGATATATCTAGATTTATTTTAGATAAATTTATTTTAGATAAATTTAGATTCTTAAAATAAATAAATAAAGTTATGTAAAATAAATCTAGATATAGTCAGAATACATAGAGTCAGAATTAGCCTATATTGAAGGTATGCTTGAATATAGTCAATTAGGATTAAATATTATGTGCATATCTTACATAATTCAAGGATATTCATACTGGTCAAAGGAGTTAAAATATATGGGAATGCTAGGTAAGAAAATCTGCAAAAAATGTTTTATATTTTAAATCTGTTCACCCATGACTTTGAGGACAAATCGTGCTCACAACACACTCGCATATTGTTGTTAGGTTTGTAATGCAAAATTGGTGGACATATTACTAAGTTGAGTTCTTTACTTTTTCATCTCTGTGACTAAAAGACTGAACAAAAATAATAGAAAAGAGATATATTTATTTTGGGCTCATGGTTTCAGAGGTCTCAATCCATAGACAGATAACTCTATTGTTCTGAACCCATGGTGAGGCAAAACATTATGGTGAAAGAGTATGCAGAGGAAAGCAGTTCAGGACATGGCCACCAGGAAGTAGAGAGAGCATTCCTCATGAGGGACAAAATATAAACTCCAAAGACATGATCCCAGGAACCTGCTTCCTATAGTCATACCCTAGCTGCCTAAGGTTACCACTCAGTTAATACATACCAATGGATTAATGTACCAATCCGGTTAAGGCTCTCATAATCCAATCATTTTGCCTTTGAACTTTCCTACATTGTCCAACACATGAGCTTTTGGGGGATACCACATCTCTAAACCTTCAGAGTGTTCTAAGTCCCTTATCCTGGCTACCTTATCCTCTTATAGCTTAATGTATCTCCTCTTAAAGATAATGTGTAGATGAGAAAGGAAAAGGGAGGCACATCTGTTTCTTGTTAAAATGGAGAACATTGGATCACAAACTTCCCAGAATTGAAAAGGCAGAACTCTTACCAACATTTTTATGAGCAGAGCAAACCTTGTTACAAAAACTTTATAAATATACTGGAAAAAAAGGTCACAAGCAAACCTCTCTCATTATCAGTCTTAAAAATAGTAAACAAAATATTAGCAAAGAATCCAGTGACATTTGAAAGTGATTTTGTATCACAAAGAACTTGAGTTTGATTTAGGAATGCAAGGTTGGTTTAACATTTGAAAGCTCGAATAATTCATTCATTACATAGACATGATAAAGAAGAAAAATGATAATCTCATTAAAGGACAAAGAAAATATTTAGTAAAATTCAACATCTATTCATAGAAAATATTATTAGAAAATAAAGACTGTTATCACTTTAAAAACTCTAGGAAAATTAATTGTGAAATATTAAAGGGTATTGTACCTGGCCCTAGGAATGAAACAATGACATTGATTATCACTGCTTTAATTCAACATTGTACTAAAACTCATCAAAATAAGGCAAGAAATTTGAATATAAATTATGTATGCACATAAACAATTTAAAGAATCTACAGATAGCTGAGCATGGTTACACAGGCCTAAAATCCCAGTTTATAATCCCCCTATAATCCTCAGGAGTCTGAGGAGAAGGATCACAAGTTCAAAGCCAGCCTCAAGGATTTAGAATGGCCCTAAGCAATTTAGCGAGACTGCATCTCCAAATAAAAAATTAAAAAGTGTTGGGGATGTAAATCAGAGGAAAAGTGTCCCTGAGTTTAATCCCTGATATCTCCCCCTATAAAAAGAATCTACAGATAAATATTAAGACAAGTAGCTTTAGCAAGGTCACTGAATACAAGGTAAATATATAAAAACTAGTTGTATTTAATGTGTCTATAATAAACACTGGGATTTGAAATACAAAATAATTAAAAGTGCATCAAAACAGTAAATACCCAGGAATAAACATTAAAAAAGAAATGTAAAAAGTCTAACCAGAATATTAAGAAGTTATGAGAGAAACTATAGAGGATCTAAGTAAATGGAGGGAAATATTTATTTTTTTGAATTGAAGAGTCAATCACATATTTTCTCAATCATATATATCTTCCTTGAAATGAGGGGAAGATGTATATATTTTAAAAATATGTATAGCAATGTACAGATATAAAATGCTTTTATATATACAATTTGAATTGCCTTAGTTTAATGATAATATTTATATTCAATAGGTGTTGGGCACTTGGAATTTAGCAATATATAAGATACAGTCCAAACCCTGATAGCCTCAAGAAGTATTTGTGTGTGTGTGTGTGTGTGTGTGTGCGCATGCTTTTGTGCGCGCATGTGTGCTTTGGTAGGCTGGCCACTGGACACGAATTCCATACCACAATACAATGGGATTATGAGACAAAATAAAATGCACGCAACGCTGTGGAAACCAAGTGAGAGCATAACACATTTACCTGTTGAAGGGGTCCAGGAGAAGATGACAAAAGAGTGACATTTGTTTTGATCATTATGGGATGAACCAGAATTTCCCAAGTGGAGTATGTGTGTGTGTGTGTGTGTGTGTGTGTGTGTGTGTGTGTGTGTTTATCTGAGTAAGAGAGGAAACGTGGAAAACCTAGGCAGGGGTGTTTATAGGGGAACAGGCCCAGGAAGTGAAAGTTCCTAAGTTCAGGGAATGTATTTGCACAGGTACTAATGGCTTCAGGCACAGCTGGGAAGGGAGAATGTTTGGGAAGAGCATTTGTCCTGTTGATCAACTTTTAGCCCATAGGCTACTTTTCAAATTGGAGTACACGTATGAATGACTCTAAAATGTGTTTCTCATGAAGATTCCAAAGTCCCATCCCCAGAAATTCTGATTTGGTGGATCTGGAGGCTTAGGAAGATTGACCAGCATGGCTCTTAGAAGCAGTTTGGGAACTACCCTTAGGCAGTTTTCCAAGCAGGTATTTTATAAATAACCCTGAGTGGAATTATTTTATTAAAATATACATCTTATAAAGATTCCAGGCAAGGGTGTGGAGGATGAATTAGAGGAGGGGAGAAATTGGGAAGTATGAGACTTGGGAATCAGGGAGTCTGAGACAAGAAGAAAAATGAGGAAAGGACCACAAACCCTCAAGGGGGAGGGTTTGTAATTCACCATGTTTGTGTGGATCTGGCTCTTTTTTGGTGAACACCTTGAATATGAGAAGCTCACCCTTTGGTGTTTTGTAGCCATCAGTGCCAGCATGGAGCTGGTGCTACAGGTACTTCTGAGTGACCAAGGGATGTGGCCTACCCACTGCGGCTTTTGGGGGCATATGAATTTTATTTCCTAAAATTCCTATCTTGGTTTTGATGACACCATCTTGGTTTTGATGATGCCATCGTTCAGAAGACAGTTCCACAGGTGTCCCTAACCTTGCCTCAGCCTAAATGTGAGCTGTTCTGGACTGTTTTGTGCAGATCTGGTGGATCTCTGTCTTTTTTTTCCCCAAGAAAACTGCTGGACCAGGGTACTGGTAGACCAGTAAGTTCTGAAGTAATGATGGATTCTAAACAGTCTCCTGATTACAAGGTGGAGGATGAAGTAAGTATAAAAGAAATAATAAATCCAAAGGCTGAAATTCTGGTGATTGTTCACTAATGTATCCTCATTATCTAGCTCCATGCCTGGCCCATGGGTGTTCAAAGCCACTGAAGAGCTTATAACTGAATATACAAATGAGTGAATGAGCATAGGATCAGGAGGTCCTGTAGCATGAAGAATATCCTCCTAGGAAACCAACAGAAAGTCTGTCCCAAAGGCCTTGAGTGAGAGGATTAATTCCAGCAGTGAGGCTCCCAGTGCCCCCAGCACAGTAGAGCTGAAGCAGCTCCTGCTGGCCAGGTAGATGGAAAGCCAGAGAGGAGCCATTCATTCCTGACAGCTCCCTGCACATACACACCCTTCTGATGTTTGGAAGTGAATACTTGTATTTGAAGCTGGACATTTCCTTCGTTGGATTGAGTTTCAGATGTTTCCTTGGATTTTGGAGTCTAACATTTGTTCTTTGGATTTAAAGGCAAAGTAATGAAGTTATAATCCAGGACCAAGCTTTGCCTTTGGGAAAAAAAAAATATAGGCATAAAATCCCTAAGTAAGTGATGGAGACAGCAGGGCCCAGAGGCTGACTCTTGGCCAAGCCAGCTCAGCTTCAGTACATGTACGAGCAGCCATGGATACCTGTGCAAGATCTCAGCATCTACAGACCCCTGCTCACGCAGGAGGAGGGTAAAATCCCCAGCCTCTGCTCTGCATTCTCTATGGTGAATTCAGAAAAGGGATTAAGTAAGAGTTTCTTCCTCTTCTTCCTGCTCCTCAATTTAGACATCAATATGGTAAAACGATCATTTGAAATGAAAGCCCTTTAATGAATATTTAACTTTCTCTGTTTTGCCACAAACTATTTTAACATTCCTTGGAGTCTCTTACCCCCTCCTTATTTTAAGAACTTTCACATTTTAATGTCAAAACAACTCCAAGAAGTAGGATGAGTTTGCCCATAGAGCCTGGCTGGCTCTGGGAAGCTGAACTATTCTGCAGTTAGACTCCTGTGGTTTAGGGTCAGTTTTAATGCACTGTGTCTTGCATCAGCATGGGGTTTGGTTTTCCATTTCAGAGCGTATCTCCAGTTTCATATAGACTTAATGGTACTGATCTTTGGTACTACTTTGTTTTTCCTTTGCAAGTTATTTGTGTTCTTTTGGTTCCTGTTCGTTATCCTGGGATTTTTCTTGACCTATGTCATTCTCAATTTTGCTGTCTATAAAATGTGGATAATATTGCTACATTTCTAATCAACTTGATTTTAAGATTAAATCAAATTACTATATTAAAACACCTAACACAATACCTGGCACACTCAGTATAGTTTGTCCATTTCTACCTAACAGGGACACCAAGCCAAAAAAAGCAACTCAATTTTCTTTCGTGAAGATAAAAATTTGTAAAGAGTTGTATTTTCTGGGCCCAAAGCTCATGCCACATTGTTTCATATTTAGTTGCAAAAAATGTGTGTATGAACTTGTGACTCCCTTCTTCATCACACTGTGTTCCTTCTGGGCAAGATGGCATCTTAATTAAGAGCAGAAGGCCTAGTGGGTATTGTGGAGCCAGTTCCATATTCACATACAAGTGTTGTGTTAAATGTAAAAGTGCTGCAGATTGAATCCTGAGCTGTGGATTCCTTGGTAAGTTAACTCTCTGAGTTTTGATGAACTCATTTGTAAAATGGAGATAATAATGCCTACCTCTATAAGTTGTTCTGAGCACCTAAGAGGCAGTGAATAGCAATGCCGAGCCAGGCACTTGGCTCTTAAGGATGTGGTAAATGAATTGCAGATTATTAAGGGAACAGTTGATAGCATATTTTAACCGGTATGTGCTTTTTGCTTCACTCCTTCACCACTTTATTTTAAGTGATATGAGAAATCTGTCAGAGCCCTGTCTAACAGCAGGAAACCCTTGTCAGGAAGAGAGATCTGAACCCTGAGCAACACATTGAATATGTAGGATCTTCGGGGTTCTTGGTGTTGACTAGGGGGGTATCTGCCTGCAGCCTCTGGCTCTAGGCTCAGCCACCTTCCAGATAGCAGTCTGGTTTTTGCAAACTTTTCTCGGGTTATACCACTCCACTGATTTAAATCTTTTAATGGTATCCTGTTGTTCTTAGGATAGACCGCTCCCCAAAGCCTCACGTTGCCTGGCCTTTTTTATCTCCCCCCTTCCCTCTCAAATTACTCTCAGTTCTCCTCTCCCTTCTTTAGCCACATGGCAATTCTTTCTTGTAGCTGCCATGTTTGCATGTGTTTTTACTTCCCTCCACAGTGCTGTATTCCTCCTCTGGCTGCTAACTGCTGTCATTCTTCAGATCTTAGCCTAAACCTTGCTCCCCAAGGAGGACTTTGCCATTGATCTGATATAGTCAAATTAATATTGTAGGCTCTCCCTGCCATGAATAGCTTTCTCTGCAATGTTCTCTACAACTGCATTTTTATATTTGGTAATTTGAGATCTTGCATTTGTTGTGTGGTTATTTTATTACTATCTCCTGCGTTGTGCTGTAGGGTACATGAGGTAAAGGCCTCCTTTCCATTGTGCACATTAATATATTAAAGATTCATAAGCAGCTGTTTTTTTAAAACTAGTATTGCCCTGCAGTTACTGAATGGCTAAAAGAGTCTCATACCAGTAGTCAAAACACTGGTCCTTAAGAATGTAAGAAAAAAAAAAACTTTTTAGTTTGAGTAAGTCCCATTTGTTGATTCTTGTTTTTAACTCTTGTGCTATGGGTGTCCTATTAAGGAATTTGGAGCCCGACCCCACAATATGTAGATCGGAGCCAACTTTTTCTTCTATCAGACGCAGAGTCTCTGATTTGATATCAAGCTCCTCGATCCATTTTGAGTTAACTTTTGTGCATGGCAAGAGAAAGGGATTCAGTTTCATTTTGTTGCATATGGATTTCCAGTTTTCCCAGCACCATTTGTTGAAGATGCTATCCTTCCTCCATTGCATGCTTTTAGCCCCTTTATCAAATATAAGATAGTTGTAATTTTGTGGATTGGTCTCTGTGTCCTCTATTCTGTACCATTGGTCCACCCGCCTGTTTTGGTACCAGTACCATGCTGTTTTTTTTACTATTGCTCTGTAGTATAGTTTGAAGTCTGGTATCGCTATACCGCCTGATTCACACTTCCTGCTTAGCATTGCTTTTGCTATTCTGGGTCTTTTATTTTTCCATATGAACTTCATAATTGCTTTATTTCTACAAGAAATGACATTGGGATTTTGATTGGCATTGCATTAAACCTATAGAGAACTTTTGGTAATATTGCCATTTTGATGATGTTAGTTCTGCCTATCCATGAACAGGGTATATTTTTCCATGTTCTAAGATCTTCTTCTATTTCTCTCTTTAGGGTTCTGTAGTTTCATTGTATAAATATTTCACCTCTCTTGTTAGGTTGATTCCCAAGTATTTTATTTTTTGTGAGGATATTGGGAATGGGGTAGTTTTCCTCATTTCCATTTTGGAAGATTTGTCGCTGATATACAGGAATGCCTTTGATTTATGTGTGTTGATTTTATATCCTGCCACTTTGCTGAATTCATTTATTAGCTCTAGTAGTTTCTTTGTAGACCCTTTTGGGCTGCTAGGTATAGAATCGTGTCATCTGAAAATAGTGATAATTTAAGTTCTTCTTTTCCTATTTTTATGCCTTTAATTTCTTGTGTCTGTCTAATTGCTCTGGCCAGTGTTTCGAGAACTATGTTGAACAGAAGTGGTGAAAGAGGGCAATTCCCCTTCTCGGACTATTCCCTAAAGACCTTAAAAGAGCGTACTACAGGGAAACTGCCACATCAATGTTCATAGCAGTACAATTCACAATAGCTAGACTGTGGAACCAACCTAGATGCCCTTCAATAGATGAATGGATAAAAAAATGTGGCATTTATACACAATGGAGTATTACTCTGCACTAAAAAATTACAAAATCATGGAATTTGCAGGGAAATGGATGGCATTAGAGCAGATTATGCTAAGTGAAGCTAGCCAATCCCTAAAAAACAAATGCCAAATGTCTTCTTTGATATAAGGAGAGTAACTAAGAACAGAGCAGGGAGAAAGAGCATGAGAAGAAGATTAACATTAAACAGGGCGAGAGGTGGAAGGGAAAGGGAGAGAGAAGGGAAATTGCATGGAAATGGAAGGAGACCCTCATTGTTATACAAAATTACATATAAGAGGAAGTGAGGGGAAAGGGAAAAAAAAACAAGGGGGAGAAATGAATTACAGTAGATGGGGTAGAGAAAGAAGATGGGAGAGGAGGGGTGGGAGGGGGGATAGTAGAGGATAGGAAAGGCAACAGAACACATCAGACACTAGTATGGCAACATGTAAAAAAGTGGATGTGTAACCAATGTGATTCTGCAATCTGTATATGGGGTAAAAATGGGAGTTCATAACCCACTTGAATCAAATGTGTGAAATATGATATGTCAAGAGCTTTGTAATGTTTTGAACAACTAATAATAAAAATTAACCCCCCCCCAAAAAAAACCCCAAAACGTAAGAATACTCCTTCTGCCACCCACCTGCCCAGCCGCTTACTTGAAAGCCCTGAACCTGTTCAAAATCTAGTGACAAAAGGTACTGTGTGTGGCACAGCACAGCTCTACAGAATCCTGCTCTAGCACTTTGTCTGATGCCCTTCCATGCCTGTGCCTTACTCATTCTGAACTATTTTACATGTCACATGGTAAAAGCTCGATTAACACTTACTCTATGAAGTAGGTGGTCACTGAAAAGAGACAGGGAGACATTGGGCTGCAGCCCTGCTCCTGTCCTCCCAAGATCTAGGGAGCTTTGTCACCAGAGCCCTTCCTTCTGACCATGTATGCCATCTCTATGATGCTGGAGTTTGAGGCCTGGGATTCAAACCAGAAAATGAGGCGACTGGAAGAAATAAGATGAGAAGACAAAGAGACCAAAAAACAAAATAACCATCTAACAAGTGCAAATTCTCTCTCCTCTAAACCTCTGAAATTTGCTGTATGATAAATGAGTTGACAGGAATAAGGGGAAATGTGAGATCTGTGCCTTCGAGCTGTGCCTTAAGCTGACGTTTTTCTTCCCCTGAATAAAACTGTTAAATGTTGAAGCAGCTTAACATGGTTCTTTCTCAGGAAACAGGGCATAACCAGAGCCATAGCTGTGCAGGGGGTGTGGAAGAAAAGGCAAAATGAAGTACGGTGTTGGGCTTATATTGGAAAAGTGTGCTAATTATGAAGGTGAAGACAAGAGAGCAGGGAAGGAATTCAGGTTACACCTCAAAGGAATCTCTGTTTCACAATTTCATGGGGCAAAGCACTTTTACCTGGGCCCTGCTGGTCTGCCATGGCATTTGGAATTTTAGAGTGATAAGATTTGCTTAAAGGTAGAGGAGTGGCTGCCCCAGCTCTCAGGACTTTGCCTATGACTGATGAGCCCAGGGAGAAGTGGGTGGAAGACATAGGGACATGGGAGAAGCTTTCGCAAGTCAAACAACAGCATCTACGAAGAGGAGTGTGCCACCAGGTTAAAGAGGATGTCAGTTGTATTTGCCCATTCATTATTTTAAGTGGAGACTAAAGGGTGAATGGTATACAACTCTTGCCCTTAAGGACAGTTTGATTTTGAAGAGAAAAGTGGGCAGAAATGATAATACCAAGTGGAATAGCAGAGTCAGGTGCTCGGGGAAGTTAGGAAGAAAGATGACTTTCTACAGGGGCCGGCAATGTAAATGTTTCCGAGGGAAGGTGCTGTTGGGCTTAAAGGATTTTTACAAGTTGGACCTATGAAGAAGAGGCCATTTGTTATCAAGTGGTTAGCAGAGGAGTGGTCTGATCAGTTCAGGAGGAGAGGCAAGGGAATGTAGAGTAAGGGAGAAAGTTCTATGGCTTGGGAGCCACATTGGTTGGGAGAATTGCCTACTTACAGGCTCTGGAGCATGAGATTTCCTGGTAGGCCTTAGAGAAGGAGGCAGAGGAGTCTGACATCTAGATGAAAGTTAGGGAGGATAATAGCCCTGTTCATAAATCTGATATTTCAAAGAAAGAAAAACAAGGCAAAGAAGAAACACTGAATTTGATCTGGTTTTCACTGAGCTTAAGAAGTCAGCTTGAAGGATGAAGACATCAATGGAAAGTTAAAAAATTTAAAGCTGAGGGTGAAGGCCAGTTTGAGGCCATTAGCACGGCAAGACTGGACTCTCGTTATTGGTAATGTGCCTACTACCTGCTTGATATATGGGCCTTGATAATGGGTGAGGGACAGAAGAGACAAGTGAGAAAAAAAAAATCAAGAAATGCCAGGCTTGATTGCTGCAGTCTGTCTGGGCACAAAATAACCAAGCCACCACAAGCCTTGTAGATTCAGACAGCAACTCTTTATTCCCGAACTCTCACCGACACTCTACACGCACGTTCTGGGAAAATCCACTCCCTTCACTGGGCTCTGCATACCAGTTCTCTCAGAACCCCTGGAGAACTCCACGGGAGCTCCAGGAGCAGGCGCCTGAGGTAGCAGGATATGCCCTATTCCCAGCAGGATCCACCCTAAACCTGGAACTGCCCTATTCCCAGCAGGATCCACCCTAAACCCTGATCCACCCTAAACCCGGAGCCACCCTAATCCAGCAGGATCCACCCTAAACCTGGAGCCACCCTAATCCCTGAGCAGGGTCACCTTTCAAAGTAAAATGCCATGCGTCATTCCTACTTGGCTATGGCTCTCAGCATCTCCCCCCTTCTGATTAATTAAACAACAAGCA
>NW_026000229.1:38950471-38990546 GCF_001458135.2 Marmota marmota marmota
GGACCTGGGCTTTTCTTAGTTGGTAGTCTTTTTATGGTTTCTTCTATTTCCTCAATTGATATTGGTCTGTTTAGGTTTTCTATATCCTCCTGACTCAATCTGGGCAGATCATATGACTTAAGAAATTTATCTATGCCTTCACTATCTTCTAATTTATTGGAGTATAAGGATTCATGTTATTTAAGACTTCAGCTTGATAGGAAACTGGGAACTGATGGCCCTCCGTCCAACCAGATGTGTGCAAACCATTATGTTTCACTCAAGGTCTTGGGAACTCCCTGTCAAAACTATCTACTAGGTATTCGATAGATGGTTCACATATGTTCAGCTCCAAACAAAACTATGCAGGAGAGTTAAGAGAAAAGACACAATGTACAGTTCTTGTTTTAGGGGAATCAGAACTCAGCGTTGAGGTAGAGGTCAGTATCAGTGAGACAATAAAAAAAAAACGTCAAGAAAAATCTGAAAAAGGTCCACACGTGGGGCATAAAAGTCAATGAATTCAGAAGAGAGATGTGACTTTTGCTGGGCATTAAGGAACAGAGAAGACATGGAGTCTTGGCTGAGTGACAGAGTTTGTGAGGGCTGGAGACTCAAATCACTCTATGATGGAGCCGAGCTTCACTTTTATCAGTTTAATCTTGCTTTTATCACTAAAGGCTTCTAACATGACAGATGAGGTGCTGGGCAGGAGAACAGAAGTTTCAATTTGCTTTCCTCCCCACAGTCCCTCGCTCCCTGAGTGATGATAGCACCTCTTAATTTGTTTCTCACTCAACTTCCAAACTCTCAATCCAGTTGTGTGGCGTTGGGTCGAGACTAGTGTCATAAGCTATTGTATTATATTAAAGATGATGAAAGCTGGTGCTTATTTCTTTTTTTTCTCCCCTGCATATGTTTGCTGAGGCAGAGGAGCTGGAATAATTTCTCTGAGAATTGTTTAATTTCCAATTACAGTCAGATGAGCTGGGATAGACTTTTGTCTTCATTCTGTCAGTATGATGATTTTGTTAAGTCAATTCTACTAACAAAACAAAAGCTCGGGTTCCGCTTGACCTTGTTTGGCTAATGTTTCTGTGTGACCTAATATTCAAGGAGTGACCCTCTCAGCCTCTTCTGCTTAGACTTGAGTTGGATTCTTCAGGGGTTGAGTTTAATGGCCTGAAAGGCAAAAACTAAGCACCCTGAGCAACTCTCTGATTTCCTTTATGAGGCCCAGTTTGCAGCACTTTCTTGGGGGAAGCAAACCTTTTTAGAACATGTCACAATCACTGTGTATTTGAATTTTTGCAGAAAAAGGAGCAATGCAGTTGGATGTGTAGCTTAGTGCAGGAATGTTTGGAAACAGGGTCTGGATAGTTAAAGATGAGTGGCAGGAACCAGCTTGGGGTTGTTCAGGATGGTGAGGGTTATGCTGAATGTGGGGGTCAATGAGGTAGGGTGCCTTCCTCTGAAGGCAGTGGACGGGGTAAGCTGAGGGCTCTGAGTGTTTTGCATGTGGTGATGAAATGCCATCTATCCTTTGGGCTGTGTCTTTCACTGAACTTGCACAGCTGGGCAGATGGTCCAGTTCCTTCCTGTAGGTTGATGTCCCAACTCTGTGTTGATCTAGCACGACTGACATGGAGAAATATTAGAAATAAAGAACCTTGAGAAGTCTTGACTCAAGGGACTGCTTGGAAGTCACTGTGTCCAACTTCCCAGTTTTCAACATTGGGTCCTATTCGTGCTCAGTACTTGCCACATAAAGTTTGTTGACCGAATGAATGACTGCATGGGTCTCAGCAAAAAGTTGTTTCTTGAGGGAAAGGGAATGAATAACAGACTTCCCCTTGTCTTGGCAGTCCTCATCATGGTACACCTCAAACATAAAAGCCAATCCAATCTTCCATTGCAGGGACTCATCTCCTTCTTCCCATCGCCCCCTTCCCAGCCTCCAGCAGGAAGGATAACTTGCAAAATCTCAAAGCACGACAGAGTGGGTCTTTGTTTTCTCATCTTTACTAAGCTAGCAGGTCCAGTTAATGTGTCTCTGGGCCCAAAGGACAGAGTCCTGACCCC
Source organism: Marmota marmota marmota (assembly GCF_001458135.2). NCBI lineage: Eukaryota > Metazoa > Chordata > Mammalia > Rodentia > Sciuridae > Marmota > Marmota marmota. The sequence goes on from NW_026000229.1 coordinate 38,952,533, forward strand.
TCTATTGCTGCCTGCCTCTGGGGAGAGGCCCTAGAGTCCCACACTCTCTGTCTACTGTGGGAGTGCGTCCTGCTGCTCCTTTATATTCCTGTCTAGAATTGCAGAGAAGAGACGTCAGGACTTGAAGACTTTCATAAGCTGACATATTTAGGGTTATGTTATCGCTTTCTGGAAAGTCTTGTGCTGTCCTTAGTGTTCATGAAAAATCATGTTCTCACCACCTCAGGGGGCCCCAGCCAAAAATTTTCCAATGATTTGGAAAATTTCTGCCTGAGTCTGTTTGGAGGGTTTTTACAGATGAAAGATGCATGCTTTACAGCCTCATCTCTGCTGGACTTAGGTGGTGAGTATTTGTTCAGCTTAACACACACACACGTTCATGAATATACAGATGGTGGAAATGAAGACAAAAGTTCCTCACAGAGATATAGGAACACTACCAAAATGTGTACTTGTGGAGAAATAATTGCAAAAAGTAAATAACAACTATGAACAGTGGGGAGATTTCAGCATGATCAGGTCAGTTCTGGTCCATCAGAGACCTTCCAAGTGATTTTGACTGTGTATCATCATGTTCACAATGGCAGGGGGGTAGCCATATGTATGTAGCTTGGCTCATATTTTGAGCCTTCACTCCTGATCCCCAGAGAAGGGAAAGCTCTGAGTCTAGCTCTGACTGGGCTCAGGCTAGACACTGATGACACTGATTTAGTGTCCAAATTTTACCAGGAGAGTCGGTGCTGTTTCAGCAAATGCCAAACGAAACAAATTTGCGATTTAGGGTTTGTAATAGTGTTCCCCCTCAGAAGGGCCTTCCTGGACACTTTTCAAACAGGTCTGATCCTATTGGCTTAAAGTTACCACACAGGTGATACTTTGGCCAAACCATGATATCCTTTGGAAAATTTATTTATTTATAATTTATTTACTTCTATTAGAACAAAACTGAAAATATGCCCAGTGCCCAAGGCATCTACGTAAGAGATAATCATAGCAATGAAAATGAATTCCTCCCTTTATCATCTCTGACTATAAAGGAAATGTCCTAGAACAATGCCTCTGAAGGTTGCCAGACCAAAGGATGAGTCTTGTCCATTGTTAAAAGAACATCCTCCCTGTCTGGATGTCTGTTTTTATTAGGAGCCATATATTTATCTTGCATGAACTTACGACCTAACAATAAACTACCTAGCTATCAGACCAATTTCCTACCCCACGCCTTTTACCTAGGCAGCCATGGATCCAGGTGCTTCTGCCGGTCACTAGTCCTGCTGCCTCCCCAGCTGTGAGCACCTGTATCAGGGCATTGTGGGTGCCCTTTTTTGGAGGGGGTGTGTACCAGGGATTGAACTCAGGGGCACTTGATAACTGAGCCCCATCCCCAGCCCTATTTTGTATTTTATTTTAGAGACATGGTCTTACTGAGTTGTTTAACCCCTCACCATTGCTAAGGCTGGCTTTGAACTCGCGATCCTCCTTTCTCAGCCTCCTGAGCTGCTGGGATTACAGGTGTGCGCTGCTACCATGCCCGACCTATGTGGATGCTCTTTTAATTCCATTTTGAACACTTGTCTTTGGCTACTGAGTGAATGGTGAGGAACATAGAGAAAGTGCTTCTAGCTATCCCCAGCAGGGATGGTGCTGACCCCCTTCTCCTCTTTTTGTGACCTCAATGTGGCAAGCACGGTGGCTGTCCAGTGTGAGGATGACCTGAGCTGGTTTATTCCCTACCATCACCACAGGAGATTTCTGTTAAAGTCACACAAACCCATGCTGGACCCTAAAACTTGCGAGCTACAAAAATGCTTCACATTAATTTCCTTTTCACTTTCAAGCCAGTCTGTCCCCTTCAAGTTTGACTCAGGTTCAGGCTCTTGGTGTCTCCTGTTACAATCTTAGCGATCTGGAGAGATCGCGTGCTATTTGCTCTACCTGGAACAACCTGCCGGCTGTGACTGCTGTGTCATAGCTGGAGTCTTCTTTCCCTTCAGATCTCAGTTTCTCCTGAAAAACTTTTTCTGACTGCAGGTGCCACACTGCAGTTTTCTGTCAGAGTAACATGCTCATTTTCTTTTCCCCAGAGAGTTAGCTCAGTGAGAACAAATATCAATACTTTTATTGTTCATTGCTTCTCATCTAGCATTTATCCTGTAGTAGGTTATTGATAAATATATCATGTATGTATACACATACATACCTACATGTATATTTGGTGCTGGGGATTGAAATCAGAGTACTCTACCAGTGAGCCAATCCCCAGTCCTTATTATTTTGTATTTTGAGATAGGGCCTCACTAAGTTGCTGAGGCTGACCTCAAACTTGTGATCCTTCTGCCTCAGAGTCCTAAGTTGCTGTGATTATAGGCTTCACCACACTCACCAATAAATACACCTTATTGAATGAATGAATAAGGCTATTGTCTGACCCTAAAAATGACTGGAGCCCTGCATTATTATTATTTTTTTCCCCAGAAAAGATCGGAAAACAACCTTGCCTTTCTTGCCCTTGTCATCCTAGGATAGTGGAAAGGAGAGTTAGCAAAAGAGGGAACAGCAGGATACTTTCAGAAAGACTTTCATTATTGTCCAAGAAAAATATTAGTAGGCCAAGCTAACACCTCTGGGCTGAGCCCAGACATGCGTGGCCCTGCCAGCCACCGTGCCAACACTTCCCACTCTGCCTGGCCTGGCAGCCTGTGTCAGAGCCCCTGTTTTCCAGAAGGGTGAACTATTAGAGTTGACTGTAGAATTATTGGCACATAATTTACCCTCTGGCACCCTCTCAGCAGGGATTAATCATCCCCATGAGACTTGTTTATGTACTTGATTGATTTTGATAATTCTCAGTGCCTCTGCAGGGGCAGGCCCTTTGCATAGACTCTTAGAAGGCCAGGGTACCTGCTACCTGAGTTGCTCTCAGTAATGCTAATGTGTCCTTCCAATTCTATTCCAGTTCTATTTACTGAACTCCTACAATGTAGGTAAGTGTGGTCATTAGGTGACATTGTCTTGGCTGTTTTCTTTGGAAATCTGTAATTGTTGCTGCATTCATCTCTAGGTCCCTATAGGTTCTTGGTGGGGTTGGAGAGGAGTGGTGCCAAGGAAGGCCACCTGTTTTAGCCCTTTTCTTCCTCATTTCTCCCTCACTTCTTGTCTCTGGTTCTGGTTGCTTCCTTTCCTTCCTCTGCTTTGTTTGTAAGAATGTACACTACAACTCAGGGGAATCAGTGCCCTTAGCTCTTAATCTGGAAAGTTGGTAGGATCTGATCAGAGTCAGATGTTACTTCAAAACCTTACACAGTATTTATTTTAGTATAATTCCTTTCAAGCGATTCTTGTTATAAATGCAGTGTGATTGCCTTAACTGAGCACCTATCATTGGCCACGTATTCTGAGCCTGGCTTTTGAAATGTTTCATAACACATAAAAAACTAGATACTTCAAAAATTAAGCATAAAGCAAACCAAGATATCATGTTTCCACTTAGTATATACTTCTGTGTACACACACATGTACACACATGAATGATCTACAGGGTCTTCTGTCAGATACTGAGAGTGAGCTCAAATTCACATGCCCACATGACTCAGCTATAAATGCACATGTAAAGTTAGTTGTGGCACTATGGCATGTTGGAATGAGCATGCCCAGTCTAAGGAGGTCAGTGGCTGTACAATATTCTTTTATTTCAGCTACTCAGGAATGAATTATCAATATTGCCAGCTCTTTTTATCATCCAAGAAAACATAGAAATCCAGATTTCTCATGTGACATTTGCCAAGATTTAGAGCAAGCCATTAGCCAAAGGCAGGGCAATGTGTGTGTGTGGGAGATCCAACCTAGGTCTGAATACAGCTCATAGTTACCAACTCAGAAGACATGGTTTGCACCAAAAATGCCAACTTATTTATGAAAATCTTAGCTCAGTTGGAACCGTGGGGCTAATTTTATGAGCTTTCAGGACTGTGGTGCTGATGTCTTGTGGTCCTTGGCTACCATGTTACTGTTTATTCTCTGATGGTCTATTATTCTCTGGAATATTCACCTGATTTGCTGCTTTGCTTGTGGTAGGGACCTCACAAGATGCCTCTGCAAAGTACTCAGAGTCCTGTTGTGCTTTAAACATCCTTGGGTTTCTCTGGCTTGTATTTCTCTTCTTTTCTCTCTGCCTTTATGTGAATCCTGCCTTGCTGGAATTCTGCTCTATATTCTCTTTTTCTATTCCATATCTCATCTCATCTGCTCTTCTACCCTCTAGACTGGTTAGTTGTTCATAAAATCTGTCTATTTTCCTTCTCAGGAACACTAGATGACATTTTTCAGCCTCCCCTGCAGTTAGGGGTGACCATGTAACCACCCAGTGGAGTTTGTAAAGACTGATCTGAACTATCTCCCACATGGGGCTTCCCTACCTCACCTCTCTATAGCCAGTGGCTTGACACTGGTAACCACAGCAACTTTAAAAGCCAAGTGTTGAACATGTCAGAGCCACAAAAATGCAAGAGCCTTGGATCCTAATATTAATACTTGGGAAGAACTTTCTGTTGCTCATAACATCCTGTTTTGTACATTACATGTGTGAGAAATTAAACTGATACGGCACTGGGGCCATTGTCTGTTTTGGTATGTGTTAGTGAGCTGCTAGATGTCTGCTAGATTGGAAGTAACATAAAACCAGGGAGACTACTCTATTTGTCTTTTCCCAGCTGTGTTCTTAGAACTTGGCATGGATGTATATACACTATAGGTGATCAGTAAATGCTTCTGGAATAAAAAAATGAATGAAAGATTGTCTTCACAGAATTTTGGTAGGAACTTAGCCATCCAAGAACTCCTATTAAAACAAATAAAGAAACGTAACCTCACAGAGAGGAAGTGGCTGTCAAAGGCCAAAAAAGTAGTTGATTTTAGAACCGGGATCAGCAAGCAGAATTTCAGTGTGTTGTCTTTCAGCAGCCCATGATTCCCTCTATGACAACCATATTTATATCAGCAACTGCTACGGAAAGAAAAGGAAAGTTCCATGCCTTTTCTTCTAACCTATTAATTTCAGCTAAAATAAGTTGCATAGTGACACAGTTCACATGTGAAACATGGTGTGAGTGGACATATGCTTTGCTGGAGCTGAAGCACCTCTGTAAATCATTTAGCAAGAAAGACATACAACGTCTATTTGATCAGCATCTTATGAAGTTAGAGAAGGCATTCTGAAAGAGGTGAACTTGAACAGGATTTGGCCTGGAGGATCCAGTCTTGGAATACAATGCTGGGTACAGAAGTTCAGAGTTGGTAAAGGCTGCTGTTACTGGGGAATCAGAGGAGGCTGGGGAACAGATGGAGCAAAGCTGAACAGGCTATTGGGAGGTGGACAGAAGAAAGGGAAAATGGATAAAAAAGATTCAGATTATATTTGAATTGAAGTATAATATAAATACATATAGACTCCATGTTTTTAAACATTTATGTGGAACACTTTTCCCCACATGTACTCAGTGGAACAGACAAACTCTGTTCCACAAAGACCTTTCCAAAACTCAGCTCCACAATGGAATGGCTGATAGAGACTCTTCTGGAGGCTGTTGCCATTTGCTTGTGGTTTTATAAAATTACAATTCTGTACTCTGTCTTTAACTGACAGATAACATTGCACATTATTATCATGTAGCTGTTTTTTTTTTTTTAAAGGAGAAACCTCCTACAAAGTCCTGGTGGCAACATTAACCCTCACTGTGGCATTGATAGTACTTGGCATACAATCTGTTTGGAGGGAAGGTCCAGGCTCTCCCTGAGCCAGATTTGGATGAGTTGGGACTTCCCTGAATAAACACATTGCCAAGTTCCCCCAGAAAATAACATCGATGTAAGAATTCAAAGGGATGAAAAAATATTTTTCCCCCAATGGTGCTTTGTACTAGTAACTTATTCTTTTGAAGTATAGTGACTCATTTTTGATCAGTGGTTGTTAGAGGAGTAACAGAATAAAAGGAATGGTGGTTCTGAGTCTCATATATGAAGGATATATCTTCTCTAGTCCATCCATTTTCAAACTTGGTCACTGAGGCCCAGATCATGCTGATTCTAATGGATTGGCAGTTTTGCCCCATTATTGTAAAGCAAACCCCTATGTCCCTTGACAGCGCTTGACCCAAATCAAAGGCCATGCTCCCAGGAATCTCCAGACGCCTACCAAGGACAGCAGAGGTGGGGGTGCCTGGGACTGGTGCCATTCACACAATTATTTTAGGACGAATGAAATTTTGAGCTCAGCTCTGGCCCCTGAGAGTCTATGTGACTAAGTTAAGGGAACCATATTGAGTTCCCTTTCTAGGAAACTCACAATTTACACAAGGCTCAATGTTTCAAAAAGGCTGTTTGCCAGATCCTCAGAATATGTAGGACTTTCCTATGCAGAGCACCTGAAAAGGTAAACATGGCCAAACCTGGGGAGAGAAGTAGAAAAAGAGAAGTGGGTCTCTATGCTGTGGAAATAACTTGCAGTGGCTGACTTCTCTGTGCTTATGTGTATCCTGTTGCATGTCCAGAAGGGAAGTGGCCTTTCCTGTGAATATTTGTCCTGACAGGCTCTTTTGGAGGATGAGGTGGGGTAGTGAAGGAGAGAGGGAGAGAGGAGTGAAGGATAGGATCTCAGAAGTCAAATTTTAAAGAAAAAAAAATTTCACATTGCAAATTGCATAGAAAGCTAACAAATCATAGAAGAAAAGGGGAAACCCCTCATGTCCGAGTTGTGTCATCATGGTATTGAGCAAAGCTGTATCTCTGCAATCTTGAGGAGGTATACAAGAAGTTCTTCTAAGTATGGGGCAAAAGCTGGGTTTCCTTCTACCTTTTTGAGCTTCCCCATAATTTTTCCACACACACGCCTCTCTCTCCATCCAACATAAGCTACAGCTCTACACGACCGGGCAATGACCTTTCCATACTTTCTAGATATGCACATCATTTTGCAATTACAGATTCAATAGATATTATCTGCTTCAAGTGTCTTCAGCCTTTGTACAAAGTGTATTCTTTTGAACAAGTTATGCGACACAAATACAGGTAGCCATCTAAAATTATTTTCACCTAATTTACTTTCAAAGATGGATTCTTTTTAAAGAATTTAAAAAAAGAAAGAAAGAAAAGAAAAGAAAAGAAAAAGTCCATTTTCTCACTCTTACCTCCTGTTCAGATTTTCCAGTGCAACTTGCATTTGGGCACAGAAGGAGGTTGAACCCAAAGAGGGGGAAAAAAAACAAAAAAACAAAAGAAAACGTTTGTGAGACTTATGAGCAGATGGAAGAGGGTATTATTTTTAATTAGGGGCTTATTTAGAATGGAAATCTGTATGTAATCTGAAGCGCTGCATGCCCTGTGGTGGACACTCAAGCAGGGAACAATGAGAACCTCTGTTGGAACTTTATCTGAACTGAAACTCTGTTTTCCATACCTCAGTTGTCCAGGTAACCATGTTGTCCAATAGGGTGACTTAACCGTAAGGGAGTTCTCAGGTGGAGGGCAGGGAGACTGTAGGATGGGGATGGGGAGAGAGAATGTGTGAGAGAATGCATCGCTGTTGCAAACTGAGATGGCTTCGTCCCCTCTGTGAAATACTTGTTTCCAAGTCTGGAGTAAGTTCCCAGAATTCTCTCTGTGTCTTCTGCCAGGATGGGAGAGTCTTTCCCTTGTGTACTTTCCTAGTTCTTGTCATCTTAGCTCCTGTCAAACATTTATACTCAAAAATTAGCTCTCCTTCTCCCCTCCCTTTCTGTTCCCCTCATGGGAATAAGTTGCACGTGGTAGTCATGTCATAAAGCATAGACACATCTTTTTTTCCATCTTAGAGGTCACATAACTTTCTTGACCTACTTTTCATACAAAAAAACACTAGAGCCAAAACATATTTTGCCTCATCAGATAGGGGCTTTGCATGCCCAGTCCTGACTCTTTTCTGTATATTGATATCTCTTAGCAGAGGCACTTCCATTATAGACTGTTGTCCTGGGGCTGGAGATAAAATACCTGACATTTAGTAATAATAGATGAGCAAAGTCTAACAGAGAACAACTCAATGGTTCAGAGATTTGTTTGAGGGTGATCAACATATAATTGTGATTTTCTCAAATCTAATCTGCTTGTGTTCTCTCTTCTTCTTTTGAAATATACAAATTCTTTCTAAATAATATGAGATGTAGGAAAAGAGAATGAGAAGAAATCCATTAGGGCACAAACAGACCTTGGGAAAGATTAAAAATGTACAATCTCTGGGATGTGGGTGCTAGTTTATTAAATAATTTTCTTCAAAGGAACTTATGGTAACAATTTTACCTGAAGCTGATCTAACTCTATATCAAAAGTCTTAGAAGAAATTCAGTGTGAGTTCTGGGAAAGAGGGGTTGCTCCTGTCTTGGGAAAGGAGGTGGATCAGAAGACAGCCTTGGATAAAGCATAGGAACAATATTTATGAGATGTCAGGGAGAAAGGCAGAGGAGTGCAACTTGTAGAAAATCCAAGACTCCATGTGCTTTGAAAAATGAATTATGAAAAAATTTTAAAGTATTATCAGTGAACTGGGGCTGATTAACTCACAATAGGTAGAATTAAGTATAGAAAATACATTTATCCTTTAATAAATCTTTCTACTTATGAAATTTTGAAAATTTTCACACGATTTCTGTCTTTGCACAACTCAGCCACAGCTGCCATTCCTTGTGATATATAAGAAAAGTAGGTCTGATACAGGTATTCCAGATGTGAAATTCCAATTGTGTTGGTATTTCAACCAAAGGTGTTTGTTCTCTGTAGATAAAATTCCTGACGTTTGTCAATAATGGATGAGCTAAGTCTAAAGGAGAACAACTCAGTGATTCAGAGGGTTGGTTGAGGATGATCAACATGCAATTGTACTTTGCGTGGAGGCCCCACCTTAAAACCCAATTTTCTATGAGGCCTTGATCAGAAAGCACTGCTTCAAAGATGGAGAGAATCTGCGGTAAGCCCTGGATTCCCTGTGGTGTTTCTAGTAATTATAGAACACCCTGTGGTGTTTAATAATTATAGTAAAAATTAAAATGATCTAATTTCTTGGACTCTAAGTTCCCTATACTTTGTATATATTATATCTTAATTTTGCACAATTCCTACAAGATAGTTGGTATCATTGTCATTAATGTATAAAGAAACAGAAATTAAAAAATATAAATTCTGCCTCTAAAGTCTTTTCCTGATTTGAGGCCACTGTACAGCAACAATAACAACCAAAGCTGATGGTTGTTGAAGATACACACACACACACACACACACACACACTCACCCCATCTACTCTGGATCTTAGATTTAACAGGCATCTTCACATCGCGATGACTGCGACTATGTGACCATGGTGCATGTTGTCATTCCTAGTGCACTTGCCACCGATGCCTTATGCAGAATGATAACATCTGAACTTGGGCTGGGATGTTGTGCCTTGCATGTAGCAACTGGGGAATGCAGAAAACCTGGGGAGTTGACTGAACTGGAAAGGAAAACAATGCATAGTACTTAGTCTTCTGCTAACACAGCATAAAGCAGCCGAAAAAGAACAACAACAAAAGTTCTGGCAAGGACAGGGAGAAAAAGGATCTGTTGATGGGAATGAAATTAGTACACCCACATGAAAAGCAGTATGAAAATTACTCAAAATATTCAAAATGTCTCTTTGGATTTTCCACAAAACTTTCTGAATTATTTACCAAAGTATGATAAAACTCTATTTGTACCCCAAAACAACAAAACAAACCCATTCTGAAAAAGCAGAGTTTGTCAGGAGAGGCATCATAGGTATTTTATTTTCCCTGTGGGATAGTTCCTGGGAATACTTAAGTTTTACATACATCACTGTGTTCAAATTCTCCAAAGTAGCAAAGATCCATTCCCTGCTACAAATACAGATAGCCTGGAGTAACTTCTCTGTGTATTTATAAGAAGCTTGAATTTAGTCTGTGACTAAAAACTGGGAAATAGGGATGTTTCTTCATCTGTCTCCATTTTGGCAAGATTATGTCCCTTTTCAAAGACCGGGTGTAGCTATAATAATTTTTTTGTAAATTAAGTAGTTCACCTTTCCAAATTTCTTAGATGATTGTGTATCTTTCTCCTTACACTAACCTCTTTCATGTGCCTGAAGACAGTAAATAAGATCTTCTTTCAAACTTTCACTTGCATTTATATGTCTTCCTCCTAAAGCAAAGGCAGAAGCCTTTATAGTATGTCCTAGAAGACTAGACAATAAAACAAAGGGAACAGATCCCATTGGGAGAGAGAATTTACCAACTGGATTAGTGATTTTCACATGGAGGACTTAGGTCAGAGCTGAGAAGCTATCAGGGCCTAGTCTTAAACTGCAGTGTGGGGGGCTCCATGCTCCTGTGGGAAATCCCAAGAGTTATATTTGGAATGAATGAGTCAGCGAGAGTGCTTTTCCGGTGCTGGGGATCCTGACTCTTCAGGAAGTCTGTCATCCGTAGGCACATTCCAAAGCATCAGTCTGAGATTGAGGCCTGAGTGGCCTCTTCCCTAAGACCTCATGTCACATAAGCCTAAAATAAGCTGAGGAAACAGGTTACAAACTATGTGAAAAATGCTCTGAAGAAAGTATTTGCATGTTTAGCTCACTCCTTCAAAGGGAGCGGGTCTTTGCCTTGGCTTCAGGCCCTTCTGCATTCCTGTGTTTGGGGATCTCTGGCATGATCGTCAGAGGACGGATCACTGGAAATTATCCTATTAGTGGGGGGTTCTGTGTTCATTTACATTCATTTTGTAGTCTTTCAAAGCAGTGGACAGCATTGCCTTTTTTTTCTTGTGTGTGTGTGTGTGTGTGTGTGTGTGTAGCTGGGGATTGAACACAAGGACTTCTAAATGCAAGGCAAGCACTCTACCAACTGAACTATATCCCCAGCCCTACAGTTTGGATCTTGCATCTCTTCCTTTTTAGTGACTTCACATGAGGTACATTCAAGAACATTCTTTTGGGCTAGAATTTGTTTTCAGCCATCACTCTTCAGACTCAAAGTGATTGGGAATAGCATCTTCTCATCTCCACCGTGGTCCAGTTGACCAGTGTTAATTCGTGCTGTATTCTAAGTTGTAAAATCTGGTGAGGCATGAGTAGGTGGCACCCAGATGGATTTTGGCTTTCCTTTCTTTTTTTTTTAATTTTATTATCCTGTGGTTAATGATTGATATTGTTGGACCAAAATATAAAAAGCCACCATTAGTATTCCTTCCCCAAACAATTATGTAAAGAACCAAAAGTCAACTAAAAGGGACATTAGATTAATTGCATTTAGGAAAAAATGACTAAAGCTCTGTGTGCTGGGGTTGAGGGTGTAAAATTGAATAAGCTGTGGCCCCACTCTCATAAGAACCATAGTCCATGTGAGGAGGCGCAGCGGGTTGAGACGCATAAATAAACAATCCACCCTAGCACAGAGGAATAAACCACAAAATATAGAAACAGAGGTTGATTGTGCTGAGAGGAAGAAGACTCTGGGGAAGAACAAAAGGTGACAAAGATGTTGAATTTTTAAGTATAAATGAGATCCTAACAGGCATAATGTGGTGAAGGACATCCCAGGCAGTGGGAAGAATAAGCACAGAGGCTCAGAGGTGTGCAGGGTCCCTTCAAGGTGCCAGTCTTCAGAGGTGGCTGATAGCCCCAGGAGTTTGGGGATCCACGGAGGTGAAATGTGAAAGTCAGCGAGGATGAGATTGTGGCAGGATTCCTAGGCCTGGCCTTACAATCAGAGCTTTGTATTCTAGGCAGTTGGGTGGTCCTTGTGGACCTTTAAATGGGAAAATCACGTGACTATCATTGAGATTTCTATCCTTGATTTGTGAGGTAGAAAATCCTGGAGGCACTTTGGCTCTTACCATGCCATACTAAATCTGAAGGGGATATGAAAACTTTAGCACAATAAAATTTCAAAGTAGGCTTTCTCATAGGATTCATATTTAATTTTCTTTTTAAAGAAATATAAGCTAATTACTTTTCCTTTGCTCATATCAATACACTGATTAAAATTAACATTAATAACATTCAGATGATATAGGTAAGAGAGAACATTTTCTCCTGTTTGTTCCTTCCAACTCTTTTTTTTTTTTCTTTAAATCAGGGATTGAACTCAGGGATTGCATTCAACCATCTCCAGCCCTATTTTGTACTTTATTTAGAGACAGGGTCTCACTGAGTTTCTTGGCACCTTGCTTTTGCTGAGGCTGGCTTCGAACTCTCAATCCTCCTGCCTCAGCCTCCCAAGCCACTGGGATTGCAGGCGTATGCCTCCATGCCCATCTTCAGTGTAGTTTTAATTTACATTTCTCTAATTTCTAGTCATGTTGAGCCTTTTTTTTATGTATTTGTTGACCAATTATATTTCTTCTTCTGTGAAGTGTCTGTTCAGTTCTTTGCCAATGTATTGATTAGATTATTTGTTTTTTTGTATTATGTTTTTTGAGGTGCTCTATCTAAGGTGCAGGTGGCAAAGAATTTCTCCCATTCTGTAGGCTCTCTCTTCACGTTCTTGGTTTTTTTTTTTTTTTTTTTGGCTGTAAAGAATCATTTTAGTTTGATTAACAGCCATTTATTGATTCTTGATTTGATCTTCTTGCACTTTATGAGTGTTGTTAAGTTGTGGAGGCTGGCCTCAAACTTGTGATCCTCCTGCCTCAGTCTTCTGAGTTGCTGGGATAATAAGAATGTACCACCATTCCCAGTGGTGTTTTGTAATTTTCAGTGTAGAATTTTTTGATCTTCTTTTTCCTGTCTCTCTCCATCCATCCATCCATCCATCCATCCATCCTATGCTATTGTTTTTTTTTTTTAATATTTATTTATTTATTTTTCGGTGGACACAACATCTTTGTTTGTGTGTGGTGCTGAAGATCGAACCCAGGCTGCACGCATGCCAGGCGAGCGCACTACTGCTTGAGCCACATACCCAGCCCATCCTATGCTATTGTGAATGGGATAATTTTCCTGATTTCTTTCTCAGGAAGTTAATTATTGGTGAATAGGAAAGCTACTGTTTTTTGCATATTGATTTTGTATCCTGCTACTTTACTGAATTTGTTTATTGGTTCTAAGAGTCTTTTTGGTGAAGTTTTTAGGGATTTCTAAGAATATGATAATCAGAAAATAAAAAAAATATTTTCTCATTTTCTGTTCATATTTCTGGTCCGTTGGCCTCCCTCCCTTCCTCCCTCCCTCCCTCCATGCCTTCCTTCCTTCCTTCCTCTCATTGCTGTAGCTAAAATTTAAAGTATTGTATTGACTAAGAGAATTGACCTCATTGTTTTATTCCTNAAAAAACAAACTGAAAGAGTGTTAAGTAAATTGTTAGAGGAAGGAGGCATCTCAGTAAAATTGAGAGCAGTCAGGGCATACGTTGATACAGTACAAAAATGAAGCCCATGGCTTTTTAAGGAGGAGTTGTTAAATATATCACAATGGAACCATCATGGTGAAGATTTAAAAAGAATAGAAAAGAAAAGCCCAGGGACTCTGCCAGTTGGCACATTGCCATTGTGGATGTTCGTATCTTGTTTGCTTAGTCCAAAGCCTTCAGTTCAGACAATGGTAGAGGAAGGAGAAGACATATTGATTCAAGTAAAAGAGAAGGTCTCTCAAGTTAGTCAGAGGAAAAGATTCAAGTAAAAGAGAAGGTCTCTCAAGTTAGTCAGACAGAGGAAAAGATTCAAGTAAAAGAGAAGGTCTCTCGAGCTAGTCAGACAGAGGAAGAAAGTTTAGAGCAGAAAAAGCCATCAGGGGAAAAGTTACAACAGGAGACTGCTACTAACACTTTTCTATCACCAGAGGGCATAAGTGTCCAACCAACAGTGCCACCTCCATATGCTGGGAGGCCCCCAACCCCCCGTAGTTGATAGATGGGATCCTGAGACAGGACCTCAAATATTAACACGCCCTGTATTTGAGCAGGCAGGAGGGCAGCGAATTCACCATGCTTTATATTTCAAAACAGTGAAGCAGCTAAAAGAGGCTGTAACAACCTATGGTCCTCAAGCACCCTTCACTGTAAGCATGCTCTTGTACTTTAGGATTCTTATTGAAGAAGTCCATTGTGAGTTGAGTTTTATGCAGGGTGATAGATAGGAATTAAATTTCATTCTACTACATATGGATTTCCAGTTTCCCAACACCATTTGTTGAAGAGGCTATCTTTTCTCCAATGTATGCTTGTGGCGCCTTATTTAGTATGAGATAACTGTATTTATGGCATAACTTTCCTTATGTTCACATATGAATACACAATCAGTGAAACTCCACATTATATACAGTTGCAAGAATGGGATCCTAGTTAGAATAAGATGTACTCTACATATGTATAATATATCAAAATACATTCTATTGTCATGTATATCTAAAAAAAAACAAATTAAGAAGAAAGGGTCATTTTCCATAAGGAATGGCTACCTCTTGGGCAGGTTTTCTGATTACTGGCCTGGTACAGTGTTCTGTTTATTACACCATGTGGGTGTTGAATATTTGTTTCATTTGGAAACTAAAAATGATATTCAGAGACATGAGTGAGATAACAGTATAATAGTGCATTATATTTACACTTCCCCATGTATTTTCAGAGAAATTTTATATTTATCATTACTGTTTGAGCTATTTGGTGAAGTGAAAATAACACTGGACTTAAGAACCAAATGATCTGCTAATGCTGTTAGCACACACTTCTCCCTAGAGAGCTGGAAGAAGCCAAAGAGATAACATAAGTGACAGTCCCCACAGATTAATCAAGCTAAGAACTATGCGTGGGTCCCTTGAAGTCTCTGAGCGTCCTCAATAAAATAAAGGGTGAAGATAGTAAGAGGATAATCTTACCCTTCTTACTCTAATTATTCTGTTATTTTTATAAACTTTGGTAGGTAAGGAGAGTCCAATGGTTAAAAACACTCCTGTTTTGATCAAGAAGTAGAGCGAAAAGGTAAAGTAATTGGCCTGAATGAGGGTGAGCAATCCAGCGCATTACAGCAGAGCTGGATCTGCCTCCCTTGTGTGTCAGAGGCTGAAGGGCCAATTGTGACCCAGAAGGAAGTCCCTGTGGCCTCCAGGCATGGGCATTTAGATCATAGAAGAGTAAATTCAGATGCATCCAACAAGACCTCTGATTAGATCTCTAAGAAAAGTTCCTTGCTGAGAGCCATAGCCAAGTAGGAATGACATGGCATTTTTGGTTAAGGTGACCCTGCTCAGGGATTAGGGTGGCTCCAGGTTTAGGGTGGATCCTGCTGGGAATAGGACGCATCCTGCTGCCTCAGGCACCGCTCCTTGAGTTCTCGGGAATTCTGAGAGAATTGGTACGCAGAGCCCTGTGAAGGGAATGTATTCTTCCCAGAGAATTGGTACACAGAGCCAGGTGAAGGGAGTGTATTCTTCCCAGAATGTGCGTGTAGAGTGCCGGTGACAGTTCGGGAATAAAGAGCTGCTGTTTGAATCTACAAGGCTTTTGTGGTGGCTCGGTTATTTTGTGCTGCAGCCAGACTGCAGCAGTTCCTGAAGTTGCTTCTGTGGGTGAAAGGAAGGTCTGAGCTGCTTACATCTGTGAAGAGCTACACATCCAGGGTCAAGACAGAAGAAAGGCTTTTCAGAGAAGAAAGGACCTGTCAATCATCCAGGAAACGGGGCTATGAAGTTTAGGCTTTATATTTTCAATCCATTCTATTTCCCTTTAAAACCAGTGATGCTTTTTTTGAGCCATGATCTGCTTAGAGAATTTGATGATGGCTAATATTATTATTTCACAAAAATTCACTCTGAACCATCACATTATTCTGTAAATAATTTCAGTGGACTAAAATATCCCCTGAAAATCATACACTGACCTTCTAAGTCATTGTTTATGAAAATTTAGCATTCATAAGAATAAATCTGGACTCCATTTTCAGAAATTCCAGTTCATTATATGTTAAAGATTGCTCCCAGAATTCTGAATTTTTAACAAGCACCCACAAGAATTTCGGACTTAAGTGAGCTGGGTTAAACAGTGAAAACCTTGTCATTGATATTTCTGGCTCCCATCTAGGAGACACTGTCTCAGACTTCCTTAGATCTCCAGTGTTTCTGAGAACCTTCCCCAAATTAAAATAATCTTTCTCAGTTTCAATCTAAAAAGGAAATCAAGTCTTCTATCAAATGAATTAGCCCAATTAGAACAGAATACAAACAAAAACTAAGGAAGAGTTTGTTCTGATTGAGTGAGTTTGGCTGTGTTCCTAGCCTGGCTTCCCTAGTTGATTATTCAATTTCTAAGTCACCAGGTGACAAGATGCCTAGCTTCATACAAGTGTAGGCATTCACCAGCTGCTTTCTATAGTAGAACTTCCATATAAAAGTGGGCTAGACTTGGTGACACCATTCCTCATTTATTCTGAAGCAGTATAATCAAAAGAATAATTGCAAATGGAGCTTAATACAAATGGAATTTGAGACCAGAGCCAACAAACTGGTGGTGAGCAGCAGATCTGTGAACAAGGTGATGATGTCAAGAGGTCAAATTGGGAACTCAGCAGGACTGACATAATGGGTAATGGAGTTTGAGTGGGATGGAGACTGTGAACAGGTGAAGGTGTTGGTCTTACCAGATACCATCCAGCTTAAACACACTACTCTGGATACAAAATGTTCTAAATGAACATTGATTGATCAACACTTATTATATAGAGGTCTAAGATGGTATAGATGGTAGAATTTGTCCATCTTGTTTCTTTTTCTTTTCTAGTTGTTGATACTTTTATTTCATTCATTCATTTATATGTGGTGCTGAGTATCGAACCCAGTCCCTCACACATGCTAGGCAAGCGCTCCACCACTGAGCCACTACCTCAGCCCACCATCTTGTGTCTGATGACCATTTTCTAACAATGAATTTACACAGCAGCAATGAATTTACACAGCAATAAAGAACTAAAGAACTCCTTCTATATTGTTTTCATTACCAACCTTTTTGATTAGAGGTTGGAAAACATAAGAGCATTAGTGCACATGTTGGGTTTAGTGAGCTACAATACTATGTGTTACAGATTTATCATTGTTTTAACAATCCTTTAATAATGTAAAAACTATTCTTAGTTCTCTAGAAGGACATGATTAAGACATAGGCAGGAATTTGGCCTTCAGACTGTAGCTTGCTGATGCTCCTACTATACTAACAGTAATAGTAAGATTATATTTTATTTGCATTATATTTGATATTTTCTGATAGGAAATATAGTTCAGTGGGGGTAAAATTCACAGTTATGAAAGTTTCCCACTGGAAGTATGTCTCCTTCCTTATAGGAGGGTCTAAAGTTGTAAGTATGAGATGAACTGTTTTCTAAACTTAGTCCTCTGGAGGCTATCTAATATCCACGTCTGAAAAGAAAGAGATGAACTTGTTTTTTCATTTGACATATAAATTCAGGTGGAATGATGATCTGTTTCTTTGGGGCCTTAATTTTAAAACTGAGCTTATTTTTGCTTACCTTTAAAAGTATAAACACATTCTACATTATCTGATAGATATTTTAGTACAAGAGTACTACCTTAAGATTTGTCTAAGTCTAAGCAAGTGGACATTTGAACATTAAGACCATGATCTTACTGTAACTATTTCATTTAATGAGACTAGAATACAGTAAGTTTCATAAAGGACAAGTGATGTCACAGTTTGGAAAGGTCTTAAATAGAGGGGGAAAAAAGGTTGGATATTGAATCATCACACTATACTTGATATACATAGTAACAAACTAGAAAAACCCTGCAATATAGATGTCTGTTCCATATACCTACTGGAGCATTAGAGGTTTATTTTCAGCCAAAGAACATTTTTTTAAAATTTTTATTGTTGGTTGTTCAAAACATTACATAGTTCTTGACATATCATATTTCACACTTTGATTCAAGTGGGTTATGAACTCCCATTTTTACCCCATATACAGATTGCAGAATCACATCGGTTACACATCCACTGTTTTACATATTGCCATATTAGTGTCTGCTGTATTCTGCTGCCTTTCCTATCCTCTACTATCCCCCCTCCCCTCCCCTCCCCTCCCATTTTCTCTGTCTACCCCATCTACTGTAATTCATTTCTCCCCCTTGTTTTTTTCCCTTTCCCCTCACTTCCTCTTGTATGTAATTTTGTATAACCATGAGGGTCTCCTTCCATTTCCATGCAATTTCCCTTCTCTCTCCCTTTCCCTCCCACCTCTCATACTTCTTGATGAGTTAATCTACAAACTCACTGTTTCCCTGGTCCCAAGCTAGATTCCCCTCCCTTTCCTTCCTCACTCCATTCCTCACATCGCTGAGAGTTTTAACATTCCAAGATGCAAATCTAATCCACATCACACACATGTGTGCAAGCAACACTTAAAATATAAAATGACCTCCTGAGATCTGGATAAAATACTCAGTTCTTGCCTCTATGGATAGCAGCCTCTTGACCTGACCCACTCCTGGCAAATTCTATCTTCATTTCCTGCTCTTCCTCACCTGAGGCCTGTCCTGGTGCATTCAGATGCTCCAGGCTTGTGTGGACTTTGTTCTGATTGGCACATGCTCCCCCTTTCCTCCCCTGCTGACTTTCTTATTCATCCTTCAAGAAATAGTTTCCACGACTCCCACAGCTCACACCTGATGCTCTGCCTGTGGCCACCCCAAACGCTTTGTATTCCTCTCCCTCCTCACACCTCTCTCACTGTGCTGTGCTTTCCTGCAGAACCAGGATGTGGCAAAGCTGAGCCCTGAGCCCAGGATGAGCTGGTTAGGAGCCAACTCCCACAGCCACTGAGCACACTGCTTAGGATCACAATGGGCACCCTATCAGCTCCCCAGGCAATACCCAACATTTTGCTTTAAAGGAAAACAAACCTTAGGCATAAAATATGATTACAACAGCATTATGTATCTGAGGAGTCAAAACTTCCACTCTCAATTATTATCAAGAAGTTACTGAGGCTGAAGACCTATGTAAAGACAGGCACCGCAGTGGAGTCTTGCTAAGTATTTGTCAAATGAATAAATGACTAACATGAGCGGAGAAAGGTGAAACCCAAGAAATCTCAGAAATTAAAAGAGGTAGAAATACTTAAACAGACTGAAGAAATAATACAGCCCAGATCTGTGAGGAATAATTGTNCATTGTTGACTGTTGAATTTGGATGGAAGTTTACCTTACAAAGGGGCCTTAGAGTGGTGTAAATTGAGTGCATATTTTTGAATATGGAGAAGGGGCAAAAAATGCTTAGTGAAAAGGAGTGTAAACTTAGAGATAAGAATGAGCAAATGGAGTTCAAACATAGCAGAAGAGGTTAGCAATGCTCCTCATCTGGCAAAATATTACTGTTCTCTTACATACTGTTTCCATGCCAGAGGCCTTAAAGCACCAAGTGCATGGAGGTAGACTGCTGCATTAACTGGAGGTTCTAAATATTGAGCCAGGTTTTTTGCCTTCTTTGGGCCTGATTACTGTAATACTTGGTCTAATTCTTTTCATCTTCAGTCCACAGACTTCAGCATAAGCTAAGCAGGTGGTATGTAATTTTGTCCTCTAGCAGGGGAGAGTTCTTTAGGTATTTTACTTTGAAGCCTAATAACATGTGGCAAAGAGCTTTCAATCAATGTCCTGAAACTACCAATCAGGTTGATGTTTTGTGTGGTTGTAGTATGAAGAGATTCAAGGATAGTTTTCATAGCATTCTATTTCTATAATTGCAGACATTCAGTGCAGCCCTAGAACAAGTAGTAAAACATCCTCAAAGACAATTTAGTGATGAAACATCAAGTCTTCCTGGCATTAACAGGCTTTGGGAGGATTAGCTTAGTAACAGTTACATAATGTGTGATTTGTGGCAATGAAAATTCTAAAAGGGCCAATTATTGCATTGTAATGGATGTACCTTCAACATAATGATACATTTGCTCTGTTGTGGTATTCATATATATTGAAATGAGGGCCACAAATCATCACTGCCCTCAGGAATCACATTGCAGCTCTGAGAGCCTGCAGGTACAGAGAGCCCAGAGCAGAGAGCCCAGAGCATGTGGGCCTAGGGGCGGGAAGACCATGGAATCAGAAGAGTCTTATCTCCATTGCTTGCTAGGCAACCTTGGGTGACTTAACCATTCTCTAAGCTTCAATTTGTCCCTCAACAAAAGAGGTGATGTTAGTGTGTACCTGTAGTGATGGTGACTGATGAACAGAACACACATAGCAGTGTTAGGCATAAAGTTAAATGCTTACTGATATTAGTTTTCTTATTATTGTTGAACTTGTTACCCTCTTAGATTACTTGTGTCCAGAATTTAACGTGGACACAATTATTCCCAGGAATGTTTTAATACTTATAGAGCTGAGTTCTTCCTGAAAGATAGAGTCAAAGTGCACCATTGTGAAGAATTAATATATCTCAACTAGGAGCCAAATGTTTGGGTACTACCCCTTTTTAGCTCAGCTGCCTAACACACATTCTGAGCATGTCCCAGTTTTCTTACTCCATTCCCAGCAACATCTATACTTAGGAGCCTTCAAACTGAACCACCTTCAGCCTTTTGCACAGGCTACCATTTCAAATCCAAAGTCACCAATTCCAAATCTTTTTATTAAGAGGAAGTCTTTGAGATGTTCTCTTGGTTGTTCCAGACGGGGCCAGTAACATGTTGAAATCCTCTTCAGCTGAATGTGGGCTGAATCTAAGATACTTGTTGATGTGGTCAGACCGTCTGAATTGAGGACTGGGCTGGATAATCTTTATCATGTGGTCACATACCACTTCTTTCATTCTTGGAAACTGGCCTGCCTCTCCTATGGGCAGAGTTCCATTCTCACTGCGTGATGACCAGCTCTTCTGCCTGCTGTACTGACCTTGACATTGCTGGTTCTGAATGCTTGTGAGGTTTGACTTTGCAGTCTGCTTGTGTTGGGCATCCCTTTCTCCGGAGCTCTGAACACTCTGACGTTAAGATGCCAGAAAGATCAGGAGGAAGCAGCAAAGAAATCTGAGGAGGAACCTACCAAAGCAGGAGATAAAAACCCAGGAAAGCATGCTATGCAGGAGTCCACAGGAAGAAACCATTTTAAGAATGACGTCAAATGCCGCTAATAGAGAGAGTTAACTAAAAATTATTTGATGGATTTGGCAGTACTAATTAGCTTAGTTCTAAGTGTTAGTTTTATTTTCTCTTTCATTCTTAGAGAATATTATGTGTTGTTTTTTTTTTTTTTTTCCCAAATGAGAAAGAACTTAAGATTCAGGATATTTAGTCTGTTCAGAAATACACATAGGGAAAGTGGCAGAAGTGAGGCCTAAACCGGTTTTCTGAGCCCCATTCCCCTACCTCTCATGCCAGGTATTTGCATTAAGTCATAGATTTCCTTTTCCTAAGAATTCATATTAGAAGCCTCATTATACATAGTGAATGTAAGATTTTTGTTTTACTTTTGCAAATTTTATGTGTCAGGGATCTGGTAGCATATTTTTAGGAAATCCCTGTCCTTTATGGAAATAAACAAGACCTGAGCATGATGGTCTTCAATATGCAACCCTTCTGAGCATGGAAAGAGGAAACTGTGAGGAGGAAGAAGGCTGAAGTGAATCCTTTTCCTGATGACATTTAGCTGTCCTCCCCCAAAGAGATTTCTGAGAAGGTCAACATGTATTGGCCTTGGCAACTTGGTGTTCTAGGCCATGCCACAATCAGCTGATACACAATCTGGGACTAATGAACTCAAAGACTCTTGGAGAAGCAAGACCTGAGTACAGAGTCTGATTTGTTTCTGTTTTCTGTAAGTAAGCAAGTATTTGCAAATGATGGAGTTCACCTCAATCTCTAGACTCCCTCCTTAGTTTCAGATTAGTATCTTTAAAGATTAGAGTATATGCAGAAGGTTTGGATGAGAATTGGTGTACAAAATTGAAGTACTGGAATTCAGGCACTAACCTCAAGTGATTCCTTCACAGCTCAAAGATTAATGTCATAAAAATGAAACATTTCAATGAGAATATCTCAGGACCTGATAGTTTCCCTGCTAAATGCTACCAAACATTTAAGAGCAACTCATGCCAATTCTTCCTAAACTTTTACAAAAAAATTGAAGAGGAGGGAATATGTCCAAACTCATTTTATGAGTCCAACATTATCCTGCTACCAAAACCAAACAAGTCCCATCAATAAGTGAAAGCCCTGGCCAATACCTGATGCATATAGATGCAAAAATCTCCTACAAAATACTAGCAAATCAAACTTAGCAGCACATTAAAAACATCTTTCACCATGATCAAGTGGGATTTATCCCTGGGAGACAAGGATGATTCAGCATACACAAATCAATAAATGTAATATGCCCCATCAACAGAATGGACAAAAACCATTTGATCATCTCAATAGATGTAGAAAAAAAATTGGACAAAATTCAACATCAAGGCTTTTTGTGATAAAAAGGCTCAGAAAATTAGAAATAGAAGAAATATACTTCAACACAATACAAACCATACAAGACAAGCCCATGGCAAGAATCCAACTCACTGGTGAAAAATGGAAAGATTTTCCTTTAAAATCGGGACAAATGAGCATGTTCACTCTTACTACTTCTATTCAACATAGTCCTAGATATCCTAGCCAGAGCAGTGAGGTAAGAAAAGGACCTTATATATAGAAAAACTTAAGGACCTCAACAAAAAACTATTGGAACTAATAAATGAATTCAGTGAAGTTGTAGGAAACAAAATCAATTCACAAAAATATTTAGCATTCCTATACACTAACAAAGAACAAGAAATCTAGAAAACCAATGCCATTTATAATAGTCACAAAATAAATGAAATATTTAGAAATAAATTTATCCAAAGAGCCAAAAGACTCGTACACTGAAAATTATAGAACATTAATGAAAGACTTTGAAGAAGATATAAAGAAATGGAAAAATATTCTATATTCATGGATTTAAAAAATTAATATTATTAAAATGTTCATATTTTCTAGAGCTATCTACAGATTCAATGCAATCCCTGTCAAAATTACTATGATATTCTTTACAGAAATAGAAAAATAAACCTAAAGTTTGTATGGAACCACAAAACACTCTAAATAGCCAAAGCAATCTTAAGAAAACACAACAAAAGATGAAGACACTGATTATCTTATTCCAAAAAGTACTACAAGGTGTAGTATTCACAACAGTAAGGCGCTGGCATGTAAACAGTCTCATAGAACAATGGAACAGATTAGAGAGCCTGGAAATAAACACGTACATTTATTGTGAATTAATTTTTGACAAAGATCCCAAGGATACAAAATGGGGAAAGGAAACTTTTTTCAATAAATGGTGCTGGATAGTTACTTGCAGAAGACGGTTTCACTATCTCATATCATAATCTTGTATCATTTGTAAAAATCAACTCAAAATGGATTGCTAAGAGCCATAGCCAAATAGTAATAATGCATGGCTTTTTTGGTTGAAAGGTGACGCCAGCAAGCCATTGAGATGATATGATTATGTTAAGATCTGCATTCAAATGGATATTAGACCCCTGCTGTCCACCTGGGCCTGCTACTTTGGAGCTCTAGCGGGACGCCCAAAGAGTTCCCATTGGTTGGGAAAGTGCGGTAGGAGGGAATTCCGGAGGAGGGATTTCCTGTTGGGGTAGTGTGTCGGGGAGAACGCTGCGTGTGTGGTTCGGCATATTTCCCGGGAGAGTGCGTGGCATTGGCAGGAGTTTCATAAATAAAGTTTGTTCCTGCTTGAGTGGCTCATGATTTTGTGCCCAGCCAGACTGCAGCAGTGGATTAAAGACTTAAACATTAGACTAAAATTGTAAAACTATTATAAGAAAATGTAGGGGGAAAGATTTATGGTGTTGTTTGGGACAATGATTATTCTTGCTATGAACAGAAATAAAAATAGACAAATGGAATTATATCAAACTAAAAAACTTCTGCATAGCAAATGAAACAATTAGTAGGATGAAGAAACAACCTACAGAATGGGATGTATCTGACAAATGATTTTCAACATGTATCTGACAAGTGATTAATATCCAAAAAATATATTAAAAACTCAAAACTCAATAGCAAAAACAAACAAACAAAACAAAAAACAAAACAAAACAAAAAACCCCAAACCCCAAAACCAAAACAAAACAAACAAAAAACCAAGTAACTGTTAAAAATGGATCAAGGATCTGAATAGACATTTCTCAAAAGAAGACACATATGTGAACAACAGGTATATGAAAAACATAGCTAATTGTCAGGGAAATACAAATTAAAATCACAATGAGTATCTCCTCACTACTGTCAGGATGGCTATTATCATAAAGATGGAAGATAGGATAAGGATATGGAGAAAAAGGAAGCTTTATGCACTGTTGGGAGGAATGTAAATTAGCACAACCATTATGGAAAACAGAATGGAGGTTCCTCAAAAAATTAAAAATGGAACTATCATATTATCCATCAATCTCACTATTTAGTATATATCCCAAGGAAATGAAATCAATGTGTTGGAAAAACATCTGTCCTCCTCTGTTTATTGTAGCACTTTTCATGATAGCCAAGATACAGAATCTACCCAAATGTCCACCAATGAATGAATGTGGTGTATATGTTCAATGGAATATTAGTCAGATCTAGGAAAGAAGGAAATCGTGTTATCTGTGACATGAATAAACCTGGAGGACACATGTTAAGCAAAATAAGCCTAGCACAAGAAAACAAATACTGCATTATCTCTTACATGTGTACTCTGAAAGTGTCAAACTCATAGAACAGAGCAGAATGATGGTTGTCAGGGCTGGAGGTTGGTGGGCAATGGGGGAGATGGTCAAAAAATATAGTTCAATTGGAGGGTAAATTCAAGAGCTCTGTTCTATAACATATACTTGGAAATTGCTAAGAGAATAAATTGTAAGTCTTAACATAAAAAATGATAAATGTGTAAGATAACGTATATGTTAATTAGTTTCATTTAGCCACTTCGCAATGTATATATATTTCATAACATGTTATTCATTATGTAAATGTATAATTTCTATTTTTCAATTAGAATAAATAAATAAATTTTTAAAATGATAATTTGCCTATAAATTTAGAATGATGCATATAGGACTTCTATCATAAGAGACTAAAAAAAAATTCTGTCTGCTTGTAGGCCCAGATGGTTAAGTGGACTGAGAAATGTTTCAGATATCATTTACTTGAGGATAAGAGAATAAGAGGAAAATTAATTTGACCAAGTGATTGTTCTCTATTGCTTTTGTCTAACATAGACATTTTTAATTATTTTTCTCACTGAACAAAAAAATCTACTTGGAGAAAACAACCTGCAAATAACTGGAACATGTGCAAATGTGGCTTGTTTCTCATAGATATCAAGTTCACAGTTACCCACCAAATAAGTTCAGGTCAGATATTTTCTTTCTGTATTTCCTTTGCTTTTCCAAAAGCTACAAAAGACAATTGTCATCATGAGCTTCATCAGAACCTGAAAGAGTCACTAAATGTTTGGCATCATTGACACCAACAGTAACTTTTAGGGTATTGAAGACTGAAAAATACATCTTAAAATTTAATTTTAAGACTTAAGATAATATGCTAATTCATGATTCTAGAATTGCAAAATGCTAACAAACAGAATTTATTGAAAACCCAAGATTAATTAAAACCACCCAAGTCATGAGCCATTTCTAAGTTGAAATGGCTAGTTTGAATACTTTAAAAGTAGAAACTTATGCTCAATCAAAGTGTCCAGGCCATTCAGAGCCCAAAGAAGGTCCAAGACAACCACAAAAATGCTGAAAGAAGCCCACAGCTTTGATGCAGAGCCTCCATGACTGTACCTACTGTTTGTGAAAGTGGTTGGAAAACAGAGCTCAAGCCTCCAGGGAACAATACCTCCCTGATAAAGTACCACAAGTAGCTTCTGGAATGGCAGTGACTCAAGTGGATTCTGAAGGATTGAAAAACCTCCAGGATACAAAGTACAAGGACTGGTGTGTAGCTTATTGGTTGGTGCTTGATGTATTGGTCTTGGCTGGGTGGGGCAGCATGTACAGTCCTTCAGCTGGAGTGGAACGAGGAATTCATCCATGATTCTGCCATTAATGAGCTGCCCATCATCTTGGCCCACTGAATCTGTCAGTGGTTCTGTTTCCTATGAGTAAAAAAACTGTGGCTGCCTTTCCCAGGATTAATGAGGTGGTATTCATAAAGAGCATTGTACTCTTAGGAAGGAATGCTCTGTGGCAAGACATTATAGGGCAATAATATTAAGCATGTTTAAAACATGTGCCTGCCATTACGAAATGGAAGCTATGGCTGAACAGTCTTGTATCTCAAATGTAAACCCAATGCATATGGAACTGTTTAAGGGTAACAGATGACGAACTGAATAAATGAAATAGTTGATTATTATGCAAAAGGTAGTTCATGCTTAAAAAATGCTTTATGCCTGCTATTTCATCCTCAATGCACTGAAGAGATACTTGAGCAATTCCATTTAGATAATCACTGGCCATTGAAGGCGGAAATTAGAAATGGAAGGAAAGATTGGGTCATTGAGTCTGTTTCCCAGGAGACAACATGGAAGAAGCAATTCCAGCAACAATGCTTGCATGCTCCCGCTGTGTTGTAAGCCAGCTTCACAAACTTGCCTCTGTAACCGTGGCTGTGATAAATACCAGGCTGCGTCTGAGGTTGACTGTCTCTTGACTCACTCAGTAGCTGCTCAGAATCTTTTCTACCAGCAATGCAGAAACTTCCCGGATGAATGAGTAATTAGCAAGGCTCTGTATTCAGGGGAGCACCTGAGACGGCTCCTCTTTGGACATACCTTCTTATTCCATCAGACAGGTAAAAGACAGCCGCCTCCTAAAGAAAATCTTTTTCTGTATTTGGGGTGTCTATTTCATAATCCACTAGCTAAAACCAGATTACTCTCTTAACTAAAAATCCTCTAGTGGATTCCCATTGCACTTAGGACAAAGATGCCATCTTTTTACCACAGTTGGCTTCTAACTTTCTCTTGCCAAGAACACCCCTGGGTCACCATACTCTAGGTGGGGCCTGGGACTCATTTCCACCTTAAACCTTTGTGTTTGATGCTTTTCCTGGCTAAACAACTCTGCCCCATATCTCTATATACTGGAAACCTCTTGACAGCTTAAATGTCCTTTACTCGAAAAGACCTTCCCCTGACTGCCTGATCCAAAGCCCCAGTGCCTCCTTCATTCCATTACCTCATCTTACTGTTCTGTCAAGCACTTACCCTAACTGTAATTATCTTGCATATTTTCTCCTTGCTCATTGCTTCCTCATCATGTAAATGGAGCTTGGCTTTCTTCTTCCCATACAGAGCGCTTATGCACAGAAGGACACCTAGAACATAGCTGATTCTTACTAAATATTGCTTTCGTGGGTGGATTAATTGGCAATGTTCCCATTTGGATTTACAAATTTTAATGGGAATTTTTATATTAGTAGTTGTGACTAATTTCACATGGTGCTGTTTGCTCTAAGGAAGTCTTGATCTAACCTGTAGTTAGGGTAGCATTGGCTCATTCCACTCATGGCTGAGTTTGAAGGGCAAGAGAGAACTCAAAAGGTATGAGATCCAGAGGGACAGCTATTTTCTTTTTTTGGCCTATTCAACATGAATATATTTCTTATTTAGTTTTGGTTTATTAGGCATATGGAGGGTGGCACAAGAGAGCAGAGATCAAATCCCAATCATTCTTTCCTTTATCAGTAGAGGCTTTAAAGAAATGCAACCTCTCTCATTTTGTATTTTCACATATTGCCTGCCTGATCTATATGTACAAGGGGGGTTAGAAATCAGTGGGATAATGTGGCTAAAAGCCTTTCGCACCTTTAAAGTACTATTTGGATGTAAGATATCACACTGTACACATGAGTATCTGGAGTAGTAGATCTGTTGCTTCCTCGCTATGTCATCATTTTTTATTCCTCTTTATATCTGTAGCACCCCATGTAGTAGATACTCAATAAACTGCTAAGTGAATGAATGAATGAGTACCATTACTATTCCTACCTTTCTGTTAGCCAGCTCCTACCTCCTCATTGTGTTATTGACTTAGCAATTTTTTTTTACACATTCTCTCTCTGCTAATGTATTAGACATTAAACGGTACACTTTCACTTAAGTTAATTTTTGTGTGACTTCCTGTTATTTTTGTCAGTGAATTGGGTCTGGAAGTGGGTTTCCAGTATCCTAGCCACTGTGAGGGAGAAGGACATCTCTTCCATGAACAGAGTGAAGGACAAGGATCACTCTGGCTAAGACCCATTCCCTTCTCCAGTGTCCGCTTGGGAATGTTTGAAACTTTCTACTTAATCAGAACCCAGCCCACTCTAATCTATGTGCCGTAACCATTGATGAAACTCTGAAGTCAAGACCTTAGTGAATCATGTCCTAGTCTGTTGGGCAATACCTTTATTTTAGGATTTGAGTTATTTGTAGATTGCCCTTTTTTGGTCTAAATGAGCAACACTGTTTATTTCCATTTTGCAATAAAATGATATTGGCTATTTAGCCAGAAAGTAAATATTTTCACTCCGAATGGCTTTCTGGACATTTTCCCAACAGTGTTTGATTTGAAGCTGCAAAACGCATTACTCTCCTTCCCTCCACCCATCCCCCCACCATTTCCTTTAGGTAGATCAAAACCAGTACTTCAAAAAATAAAGCTAGTATTTTTTGATTGCTTTTTTACCATATGAAAGCACCAGAGAGGCTGAAATAAACCCCCAGTTGGTCCCAAAATGCTGCCATCAAGGAAAGTCTGCCAGCCAACCAGGTGTTCCAGAATGCTGGCTTGCCTTAAACCAGCCTTCCCAGAGACTGGCATTGAAATACGTCTGGGCTTTGGTATTTTCTATGTAGCTTAAAATGCTATCATTGGGCATATTTATTAGAATGCTCAAGAAATTTTGTACAATAATCTGCATAGTGATGAAGTTACGCGTGTCTTAGACATGTTCTCCGGGCCTAGACTATTCTTTTTGCAGACCTTTGGGTTCTGTAAGTTGTTTTTAAATTTCCTATTTTTCCACCTGAATGTAGTCCCCACTCTCCATTTATTTTACTATGCTTTTCCAGTTTGTTTCTTTATGCATAGAAAACCTTAAACTTTTGCCCTTTACACAATAATAAACCCACCAACCTCCCACATGCACAATCCCTTCCGCACACCAAAATAAAATCTTAAAATCTTAAATTTAAGAGCCTGATTTAATTTCCAGCTGTAATTTACTATCAGTAGCTTGGCTGTCCTTTCGTTTAGTCATTTCTCTGCCTGGTTCAACTCAAGACGTTCAATTCCCGATTGACTCATAGTCTAGGTATTTAGCAGGAGATTTGTATCTTTCCTTTTAATTTTGGTGACATTGCTTAGATATATCCAGGCGTTCTTGAGATAACTGATGATAGGCAGTCTTTGAAAGGCTTTTTCTTACTTTTTAATAACAGCAAGTGATAGCACTTCAATAAAAAGGAGTAAAATAATATGTCCAAAAAGAATCAGCACGAACAAAACAGCAATAGCTTGGGTCAGATTCCTCAAAAGTGAATGAATGTTTTCTTCTAATTGCTCCGTAGTGTTGTGTAGGTGGAAGAGGAAGGATGCTTTGCATGAGTGACCAAAATTTGCTGCCCTATTACTCGAGAGGGCTCACTCAAAACTTCCCAATATTTTTAGTGGTAAGAAAAATACCCCATGCAAGGCAATTCATTTCGATTTTATGAATTTTGAAAATGTTGTTTGAACTTATGGAAAAATCCAGCCAGAACAAACCTGTTTGTTCTCTCCCAATCAATAATATACATTGGTAAATTAAAGATGCAGAGGACTCCTGTATGGAAAAGCCATGTTTCATCAGGTGTTTCCCACATTTTTAGTCTATGAGATTCTCATCTCATAGAATATGACTTAACATCTCATAGAAAATGTCCATATAACAAGTTAAAGTTCCTGACTATTCCAAAAGCAGAGGGTGGGTTCACTTGGGGCAATGTATCTGGAAGCTGTGTGTTCTTGAGTAGTGAGTCTCTGCTGGAAAAAGGGCAAGGCTGAGGGAGAGGGGGGGGTGGTGGACATGTACCATGTGACCTTCAGCAGGCATGCAACATCATCCTTCAGTGAAGTCGTGCATTTCCAACTTAGTTGGACTTTTGAATCATATAGTTGTTTCGTCCTGCTTTGAAGACAGAAGGACTGAGTTTCTATTTCCCAAAATATATGAGAACAACCAGCTTTCTGACTCATTAATTCAGTAATTACTGCATGTATCCCTGGTGAATATTCATAATAATATTGCTGTAAAACAGGTTCATATCATTTGTCATTGTTTTCCATTTAAGCTTCATCAGTCAGATTCCCTGCAAGTGACACATCCACACACACACACACACACCCCACTCATGCATGCATATCTGTTTCTCATTCTGTAGTGACATGTAATGAAAGGTTATTGTGAACCTGGGCTATATATAAGACAGCTGCCTTGCAGATGTTCCCGAGTTGGATTAAATGCTCTACACATGAACACTGGCTTACATGAGCCTGAAGTTCTCACCCTGACCTCAAGCACTTTAACTCCTCATTCCCCTTCGATTTACTTTCAAACCAAATGATTAAGGAACAATATGGAAACCATATGGAAAATGCTCAGTGAGTTTTCTTTCTTCTCTCTCTCTCTTTTTTTTAAACACAAAAACAATGAGGAAAAGCCAGTGCCGAAATACTAGGGCCAACCAGTGGTTTATTTTGAAGTTTACCAGAGATACTAGGGAAATTTACCAGTACATAGATCACATTTGGAAGAGTCAGATCAAAGGAAGAAATATGGAGTGTCAGACCCTGGCACTTCCCAGGTTGAATCTTCAAAGAGCAGTGTCTAAAGCAATTTGAATTCCTTGTCCATGTTGCATTTTGTGTCATTATTCTCTTCCAAATAGTCCTTGAAACTGAAAGGCATATGATCTGTGTGAACAAAGATGCAAGCTATCATCACATTTTAGAAGTGCAATTGCCAAATAGCTTTGGACTTGTATATTATTGGGGGAATTCATTGATCTCCAGAAAGGTTTAAATCCATGGTAGTAAAATAGCTCAGGGCCTTTACCCATTCTAAGAATATTCTCTAATTTAATATTACTTTAAATTATTTTTCTTTGATTTTCCAGACCTACCCCAAAGGAATAATTGTCTATAACTCTACACATCCTGTTGGCAATGAGGGAAAAGTGAAAAAGGACTCTTGTGTAAGACAGGGTATGAAAAATGGATTAACACACAAATGGCCTAGACTTGATATCTTCCAGAATGTTACAGTTCTCAGGCTGATACATATATCTGAGACAAGCCTGTGACCTTCTGAAGTTCCAGATGGAGGCCTATGGTTGCAACACTTCATGAAGGATGTGATTGACATTTGTCCTCAAACTTCTCAAGGATCTGAAGTGTGATAAGATGGAGGAAAATGTTTGTCCCTTGATCTCTATGTTTTTTGCCTTTATCACAGAACTGCTGAATCCATAAAAGAGTAAAAACACTTCATCTTGTCTTCTGCTGCCATATCTTTCCTCTGTTCTGCTCTTTAAAGATTCTAAGAGGAACTTCCAAGTCTAGAAAAAAAGGGTAGATGGACTATATGCCTCTCACTTTGAATCTCATAAGAACATTACCCAGGATTTCCAAAAGGCCAACATGTTGGTAAACTATGTCAAATGGCTTTGTGATTGCTTTTTTGAACATTTTAAATGCTAGGGGCATCTTTGGTTGGTTCTACTTGCACATGAATCATTTGATTTGACATGAATGCAGTGATCCTTTCCCATTTTATTTTCTAGAAGATAAGTGTTAACAGCCATTTGGGAGTGACTTTAAGAAGGGAACATACAGCAAAGGTTTATTTTGACTTAACTATGAGGGCAAGGCTCTAATGTTACACAAATCAATTGTGACAAACCCACTTCTGGCTGTGTATTTGGAACTGAATCCCTCTTCCCTTGTATTTTGTGATCTCACACTCATTCTGCTACCATCTTGGACTTCAACTTCCATCTGAATGCCAGCATTCATTCACTTCTATCCACCCATAAGGAAAACACCAAAGCATTTGTTTGACCCCTTGCATTGTCAACTCATCTACATGCCATGCTTTGTGCTTTGGGTCAGCTCAACAAATAGTGTTGCCACTGCCCAGAGTTGAGTGAAACAATCCTTTCCTCCAGAGAGCCATGGGAGATCCAGATCAGGACAAATGGTGAATGGCTATTCTTGGCATCTGCATTTTACACGTGCTTGAGTAATCTCTCATTTACCTATCAGCCCCCAATACAGCAGATTTCATGAAAAAACAAACAAACATGAAGCTGAATACAAACAAAGCAAATGGTTTTTATTCTCTCTTGTCTTCACATCTGTGGATCAAAGGCATTAAAATATTTCTTTTTATTTTTTATTCAAAAGTCTCCTAGGATCTTTTCACGTTCAAAATTTTTCAAAGTTCACAGTGTGGCAGCTGAATTTCCTTACATGATTGTTCTTTTTGTTTAAAAATTAAAAGCAAAAAACTTTTCTTCCACTCAGTTCAAAACCCTTATTTTGTTAAGTTTGCAAGGGTTATTACCCTTCTCAGTAAAGTTCATTTAAATTAATCCTTACTAGTTTAAAATAAGGTTAACGCATATATAAGGGTCACACACAAAGCTGTTTTGACTAAATATGTGACATTGCTTGTAAATGGAAAGAAAAGTTGAAACTCTCTAACACCCATAAATTTGAGATATGTATTTTGTTGGGTGAAACCTCTTCTTTTCTGCTATGTATAGGTATCTCTAGATAAATGAACAAATACAGAACTAAGAAGGAAATTCAACTGAGAATAAGTACAGATGTTTTTCAATGACAAACATGGCTTAGTTAGACTTTGCTGCATGCTGTTCCTATTTGCATGTCTTTTTCTTTGGAATGTCCAACACATTGCTGTGGTGGATGTTCTGTCTGTTAATACTCCGTATTTGATTCCTTTGAAATTCACGCTCATTTTGTGAAAATGCTGACTTCTACTAGTGGTGGCTAACATGAGAAAGATGAATCCTACATGTTGTCTTAGGTTTGTCTTTTCACATATTCTAATGTATCAGAGTATGGAAGAGCGGTAGGAAACCAGAGCAGGTGGGGAAGATCTGTGGAAAGTCATTGCCCATCACTCTCTCTGTGGGGTCTCATACAGCCTTCAGAGCCAGGTATGTGAAGTTATGTTTCATCTGTCAGTGTGGAAAATTTCAGAATGAGCATCTTCTAAGAAATCCCAGAGTAATAGCACCCTTTGTTACTTGGAATGCCCTTGGGCAGGTCTAGAAGAGTGATAGAAAAGCATACTAATGTTTTTCTTTCTTTTCTTTTTATTATTATTATTTTTTTGTGTGGTATTGAGGATTGAGCCCAGAGATGCTCTACCACTGAGTTAATCCCCAATCCTCCTTTTCTCCTCCTCCTCCTCCTCTTCCTCTTCTTCTTCAATTTATTTTGAGACAGGGTCTTGGTAAGTTGCTCAGGCTGTGATTGAAATTGTGATCCTTCTTCCTCCTGAGTACCTGGGGTATGGGCTTGCGCCACCACACCTGGCAAGCATATTGATTTTGAAGAGAGGAAAAGAAGACAGTCTTTACATCAGCACCTCAGGAAACAACCAGCAGTTTTTTCCCCTGAGATCTTAGGGGCTCAGCAACTATGTGCATAATGATATTAAGGACTTTGTGAGTCATAAAAGTTAAAGCCATATCCAAAGTCAATGTGCATCCAACCTGTTCTGGATTATAAGACTCTTGGGGGCAGGATTTACATTTTAAAATCTCTGAATTCTGCAGGATGCTTAATAGTGAAATAATAAAATGCTAGCGATGCCAGCAGCTAACAATTATGGAGTGATTACTATAAAACTATTTTTATATAGGGATTACTATAAAATAGATTACTATAAAACTAGGTACATTATATATATATATATATATTATATTATATTATATATTTTATATATATGTTTATAGATTACCTTATTTGATCCTTTTTGTAACTCTCCAGGGTTGGCATTATTATCCCTATTTTTCAGATGAGGAATTGAGGTATGGGGAAGTAAAGTTTCCTACCCCAGATCACATGGCTTTCAAAGAGCCTTGAGATATCCAGAAATATATCCTGATCCTTCCAGATGTGGATTGGCCTTTGGGAATTGGGAACCTCTGCTTCTCCAGCCCCGAGGCCGTTCCGGGCTGATCTGTGACTGGTGCCATTGCTGACAAACAGCCATCGCAATACTTTAAGGGTTGGATGCTGTTATAGACTAAAAGCACAGGGAAGGAAAATGGATTAAATATCCATTCCATTCCAGGAGAGTTATATGTGTCTAGTTATAGAAAATGCCCTGGAGCTGCCAAGGTTTAGTTTTTATTTCTCATCTCCTTGGGGGAAGATAAACTTGAGATATTTAAAAATATTGTTGACATTGTTAAATTCTAAACCTTCCTCTGCTCATACCAGTAACTTTCCAATAGCTAAATATGAGCGATTTAGGCATAGGTTCCTA
This sequence comes from Marmota marmota marmota, assembly GCF_001458135.2. Taxonomy (NCBI): domain Eukaryota; kingdom Metazoa; phylum Chordata; class Mammalia; order Rodentia; family Sciuridae; genus Marmota; species Marmota marmota. The sequence goes on from NW_026000229.1 coordinate 38,987,181, forward strand.
AGACAAAGTGAATCCACTAATAGTTGTCCATTTTCCCAGCTGTTAAAAGTGCAGATTTCCAGGAACTAAATTAAAATTAAAGATTGCCAGCAACTCTTTTCCAACCAACTGTGTCTTGATGCTTGAGCTTAAGGAGGATGTGGTTGAAGAACTGTAAGAATATTTTTTATCTTTTCAGAGAAAGGAATATTTGGAGACCTAGATAAAATACTTAATTTCCTTGTAATTACCTTACATTTTGTCTTTCCTATTAGAAGAACAACAAAATTTTTCAACAAATAATTGAGTCAGTTTAAATCTACATAAAATTATTTAGTTTTTATAAGCACACACAAAAAAAGAAAGCCCAACAAAGAGAATAAAATTTACCTGTAATCTCACAATTTGAAGATAACCATCAGTAGCATTTTGGGGTTTATCCATCCAGTTAGTTGTAGTGAGTGTGTGTGTGTGTGTGTGTGTGTGTGAGTGTGTAAGTTTACAAAATCAAGAGCATACCATTATTCATATATGCTATTTTATTGTTCACATATTATGAACAATCTTACCATGTCATTATTATTCTGTGGCATAATTTGAGTGGCTTTATATTATTATTTTTTTATTATTGTTTTACTATTTTTGCAATATAAATAGTGTAAATATTATCAACATATTAGGCATCTTGAAAAATATATCTAGTTAGGAGGAACTTTTGATTAAGTGTACTCCTTTTTAGGGGTTTGGGTACATAGTCTACCCTCCTATTTTTCACCAAAAATAAATTAAAAAGCCCCTGCTCCCCAGTAGGGACTCTTTGTTCCAGACACTTCCAATGTGATGAGCAAAATACAACATTTCATTGTTTATATCTGTCATCACAAAGAAAAAGAATATGTTTGTTATTCATTTATTTCTTTTGTGAGTTGTCTGCTTATATTCAGCATATTTTAGGGTCTTTATTTTTGATTTTGTTGATTTTTAAGTGCTATACATATACTTACAGATCTTAATTATTTTAGTGTCACAAGTTTTTTTTCTTTTATTACCCTATGTGTGTGGGTGTGCGTGTGTGTACAAATTTTCCGTTTGTTTTAAAATTTTTGTTTTAAATTGTTTTGTCTTCTTTAAATTTTATTGACATTCATTTTTTTTAGAAATGAACTTGTTAACTCCTGTGATTGAATCATGCTTTTAGTTGTAATGTCTTTCTAAATGAAAAGTTATAATTCCATCTTAATAATGTTAATCTGAGATAACTAAGCCTTTGCTCTACTCAAAAATTTTCTGATTTGATCCCTATACAATGTAAACATTATGCTTTGTAAATTTCCACATTATGCATTAATTTAAAAATAACTATTATTTAAAAAAAATTAAGAGTATCACATAACAGCAAAAATGATCATATTCTCCACTGGGGGACTACTAAAGCAAAAGGCAAAACTTTTGCACATTTAGTCTTTGAAGTTTGTTGTTGAAAACATACTAGGTGACTTTCCTTGGAAAGTGATCCCTGAGAATGAACAAATGTTGCATTATCCTCGCTGCGTATTATATGAGGCACCCGGAAGTTCCCAGGCTGAGAGGCAAGGTGTCCATTGCTCTGTTTACATTCATGGTAGCTCTGTGGTATAGCATTTTTGACATTCAGAAGTTTTGTCTTTTAGGTGGCTGAGTCTTTCAGTCCTGTTTTTTGTTGAATTTTGACCTTAAATATTTGCTTAATTAGAACTTCCTTACTCCAAGATCAGGAAAAAGTTTATAATATTTTCTATTAGAGTTTTAAAAATTGTGCTATTTATGATATTTTGTACTTGAGTAGATCTGGAATTTAATTTGGTATATGACACAAGGAGGCAGTTAATATTCTTGTACGTATTTAGCCTAGAACTTAAATTACCAATTATTTCTCCAATGATTTGACACTAGACCTTTTCATATACCATGTCTTACATGAACTTGCATTTATTTCTGAACTTTATATTCTGATCTATTGACCTGTTTATTGCTATATTTTCATCACTCTGTTTAAAATTGTTATTGTTTTATGTTTTAATGCTTTATTCACTTGTTTCTGCATATGTCTTTATCTTATTATTTATATACCTTTAAAAATATTTTTATAGTTTATTCTCCTAGGCAAATTTTAAAATAATTTTGACAAATCAAATGTAAATCAAATACAGAAACACCCCATTGATATTTTGATTGAAATTGCAACTTTTAATGTGCTAAATTAATCTTGCGTGATCTAACATCTTTTCAATTAGTTTTCTTATTCAGACATGCCCTTTATTTATGAAATGAGTTTATCCTTTGCAAATATTTTCTGAAATTAGATATTTCTAATCTCTATATCAGATATTTCTAATTCTCTGCAAAATGGAGATACTAATGTTCTATATTTATCAAAAAATTTTTTAACTACAACAAGTTTATTTGTTATTCTTACTTCCTCCCCTCCAGTAATACAGGTGCTTGGGAGTGCATAAAACACTTATCTTGAACTAATAATTTGCTATTTCACTTATCCATGTCGATCTCCACTTTTGTTTGATATAGACGCATATATGCATACATACATACATGCCTGAATCATGCATACAAACATAATATATCATGGGTATTTTCTGAACCCATAATTTAGAAAATGACAAGTTTTATCTTGTGTTAAACTACAAATCAGAAAACAGATTTAATTTATTCTGCAATTTAGTGGAAGCTATACATTTCTAAGTACTTACAAGTTTTTTCCTCCATGGATCCCTACTGCCATTTAAAGCCTCAAGTTTTTTTTTTTAATTTTTTATTGTTGGTTGTTCAAAACATTACATAGTTCTTGATATATCATATTTCACACTTTGATTCAAGTGGGTTATGAACTCCCATTTTTACCCCGTATACAGATTGCAGAATCATATCAGTTACACATCCATTGATTTACATGTTGCCATACTAGTGTCTGTTGTATTCTGCTGCCTTTCCTATCCTCTACTATCCCCCCTCCCACCCCTCCTCTCCCATCTTCTCTCTCTACCCCATCTACTGTAATTCATTTCTCCCCCTTGTTTTTTTTTCCCTTTCCCCTCACTTCCTCTTATATGTAATTTTGTATAACAGTGAGGGTCTCCTTCCATTTCCATGCAATTTCCCTTCTCTCTCCCTTTCCCTTCCACCTCTCGCCCTGTTTAATGTTAATCTTCTTCTCATGCTCTTTCTCCCTGCTCTGTTCTTAGTTGCTCTCCTTATATCAAAGAAGACATTTGGCATTTGTTTTTTAGGGATTGGCTAGCTTCACTTAGCATAATCTGCTCTAATGCCATCCATTTCCCTGCAAATTCTATGATTTTGTCATTTTTTAATGCAGAGTAATACTCCATTGTG